>NC_050456.1:77089736-77389736 GCF_903995425.1 Onychomys torridus | reverse complement strand
TCAAAACTTCTATTAGTTCTGTTATTTCTCTGTTTTGTTTCTGTCTAGATGACCTGTCCATTGGTGAGAGTGGGGTGTTGAAGTCTCCCACTATTATTGTGTGGGGTTTGATGTGTGATTTAAGCTTTAGAAATATTTCTTTTACAACTGTGGGAGTCCTTACATTTGTGGCATAGATGTTCAGAACTGAGACCTCATCTTGGTGGATTTTTCCTTTGGTGAATATGAAGTGCCCTTCTCTATCTCTTTGTATTAATTTTGGTTTGAAGTCTATTTTGTTAGCTATACCAGCTTCTTGGGTCTATTTGATTGGAAAATATTTTCCCAACCCTTTACTCTGAGGTAATGCCTAACTTTGATGTTGAGATATCTTTCTTGTATGCAGCAGAATAATGAATCCTGTTTTCATATCTATTCTGTTAGCCCATGTCTTTTTATTGGTGAATTGAGCCCACTAATATTGAGGGATATTAATGACCAGTGAGATTGTTAATTCCTGTTATTTTGTTGATGGTGGTGGTGGTAGTCTCTCTCTCTGTCTTTCTCTCTCGCTCTCTCTCTTCCTCCCTCCTTCCCTCCCTCCCTCCCTCCCTCCCTCCCTCCCTCCCTCCCTCCCTCCCTCCCTCCCTTCCTGTTTCCCTTCTTTGGGCTTTGCTGGTGTGAGGTTATCTATTGCCTGTGTTTTTGTGGGTGTAGTTAACTTTCTGAGGTTGGAGTTTCTCTTTTAGTACCTTCTGAAGGGGCTAGATTTGTGGATAGATATTGTTTAAATTTGACTTTGTCATGAAATATCTTGTTTTCTCCATCTATGATGATTGACAGTTTTGCTGGATATAGTAGTCTTCCCTAGCATCTGTGGTCTCTTACAGTCTGCAAGACTTCCATCCAAGCCCTGCTGGATTTTAGGGTTTCAGTTGAGAAGTCAGGTGTGAGTCTAATAGGTCTGCATTTATATGTTACTTGGCATTTTCCCCTTGCCACTTTTAATAGTCTTTCTTTGCTTTTTATGTTTAGTGTTTTGATTATTATGTGGTGCAGGGATTTTCCTTCTGTTTTTTGAGACAGGGTTTCTCTGTGTAGCTTTGTGCCTTTCCTGTATCTCACTCTGTAGACCAGGCTGGCCTCAAACTCACAAGGATCACAAAGGCCTACCTCTGCCTCCCGAGTGCTGGGATTAAAGGCATGCACCACCACCGCCTGGCATGATCTAATTTATTTGGTGTTTTGTAAGCTTCATGTATCTTTATAGGCATGTTCTTCTTTAGGTTAGGGAAATATTTTTCTATGATTTTTAAAACTATGTTTTCTGGGTTTTTGATCTGTGATTCTTCTCCTTCTATTCCTATTATTCCTAGGTTTGGTCTTTTTAGTGTCCCAAGTTTCCTGGATGTTTTATGTTAGGAAGTTTTTACATTCAATATTTTCTTTGACAGATGAATATATTCCTTTGATAGATGAATCTATGTCTTCAATGTCTGAGATTCTCTTATCCATCTTTTGTATTCTGTTGGTGATGCTTGCATCTGTAGTTCCTGTTTGCTTACCCAGATTTTCCATTTCCAGGATTCCCTCTGTTTGTTTTCTTTATTGTTTCTGTTTCCATTTTCAGGTCTTCACCTGTTTTCTTCACCTTTTTGTTTGTTTTTCCTTTGATTTCTTGGCATTTTTTAAAAGAGGTTTATTGATTTTATCCAATTTTTTGTTTCTTTTTCTCAATTTCTTTAATGATTTATTTCATTTCCTATTTAAGGACCTCTGTCACCTTCATAAAGTTATTTTTAGGTTGTTTTCTTGGGCTTCAGCTATTTTGGATTGTTCAGGTCTTGCTGTAGTAGGATAGCTGGGCTCTGGTGGTACCATATTGCCATTTCTGTTATTGTCTTCTTATACTGGTGTTTAGGCATCTGGATTTGGGATGATTGTAGGTCTAGTGTTTGTCTTTGTTGGATGGGTGTTTTCTTCCTTGGTTTTTTTTTCCTTTCTGGTCTTCTGGCCTAAGTGGCCAAGGGTTCTGGTGACTAGTGAGTCTTCAGGTCCAGTAGAGTGTCTCCACTGGGGTTTTGGGGCCTGGGGTCTCTAGATCCAGACTGGCCTCTGTAAAGCTGAAGTCTTCTTCTGAAATTGTAGATCAGAATATGGAGCCCAGGGGAGGGGTGCAGTTGGGGTTGTTGAGTGGACTTTAAGGAGTATTAGTTGAGTGGTAGGCAATGTCTTACCTGGGATTGCTAGCTCCTGCCTGGGCTTTGGTAAAGCCAAAGATTTCTTCCAAAGTTGTAGGCCAGGATATTTTGGTTTTATTTTTGTTCTTCACAAACTGACACTAGAATAGCTGAAACAGGCTTGACCATGAAGATTCACATCATTCAACCTCAAAGTCTCTCTTTATGTAAAGGTAGTCAAGTCGGTAATACCTTGGCTTGAAAAAGATGAATCAGTAGAACAGAATTAGACTGGGGGACACTCCCATGTGTGTGGTCACTTCAGCACAGCAGTGGATAAAGGACAAGACTTCCCAACAGTTGGTGCTGAGACTTTAATCACATACCAACAACTAACTGGAATTGATTTCTATACTAATAATAGAGAACTTGCACAAGGAAAACAGGAGGAATCCTTTACAACATTGGGCTAGGCAAAGACTTCAAATACTGCAAACCGTGATCTACTAATGATCAGATGGACTAACTGGACTTCAACAGAACTGAGAAAACTTGTGCTCTTCCAAAGATATTTCTGCATGGCTGAGGGGTGGGAGGAGGGAGTACAGGGGACTCTGTGGTTGGTATGTAAAATGAATAGAAAATCTCTTAATAATAATAATAATAATAATAATAATAATAATAATAATAATGTCATTAAAAAAGGATTGGGCTTCATACAATCTTGTAGGGCATTCTCTTAATTAGTGATTGATGGGGGAGGGTCTGGCTCATTGTGGGTGGTGCCACCCCTGGGCTAGTTAGTAGCCCTGGGTTCTGTAAGAAAGCAGGCTGAGCAAGCCAGGAAGAGCAAGCCAGTAAGCAGCTCCCCTCCACGGCTTCTACATCAGCTCCTGCCTCCAGGTTCCTGCCCTGCTTGAGTTCCACCAATGATAAGCAGGTGTGTGGAAGCATAGCCAAATCAACCCTCTCCTCCCCAAGTTATTTTGGTTATGGTGTTTCATTACAGCAATAGTATCCATGACTAAGACAGGGTATGAAAAGATGCTTGACCCCACTGGTATCAGAGAACTAGGAATTCAAAACATGCTATCAGCACACAACTGACTCGAGGCCACAGGACATCTCCTATGCCTCACATGGATTATGGGAGGAACAAGCCATGAGGAAGAGAGCTTGGCAACCACAGCACTCCACCCAAGAGCAATGGTATACATGACATCTGTCCGGCTAGACTTGGACACAGATACTCACAGCAGTTCTAGTTGTAACCACCAGTATCTGGAAGTAGTGTGAATATCACCACAGGGAGTGGGACACTATTGGGATACACACTGTAGATCATGACTCAGTAATAAAAAGGAATTGGTCCTCCCTATGTGAAATCAAGTACTACAGCATGGACAGATTTCAAGGTGACTGTGTTGACTGGAAGCAACAGAACCTGGGGCTAGTTTATTATGTCTGCAGGCATGGGGGACTGGTCTGTGGTGAGGGCAAAGCAGGGGTAAGAGGCTGCCTTTGCTGAGAAGGAGAGGGGTATTTTTTATTGTGTTGAGTGCAGTGAGGATTTCAGATGGTGAGTGTGTGTGTGTGTGTGTGTGTGTGTGTGTGTGTGTGTGTGTGTGTGTGTGTGTGTGTGTGTGTGTGTGTGTGCATGTGTGTGTGTGTGTGTGTGTATGTAACATACTTAAAAACATACAGGATAGCACACACCCTTTTTATGTTGAAGACTAGTTCCACCCAAACAACAAGGCCAGCTGAATTCCCCCAGACTTTCTAAGATGCCTACAAAGACTCCACTGAAATTCCTGTTGAAGAGTCGAACCCATTCTTAGCTCCTTTTTGTCTTCATCATAGTTTTTGAGTCTCAAGAGATATTCAATGCCCCAAACCCCAAGCTGTGGCTTGATTTTGCTCTGCTCCTTGGGGGCAACCAGGTCATTGTTAGCACAACAGTGGGGTGTTGTTACCATTGCTTCTGCCCACAGTTAAAGAGGATCTTTATAGTCCTGGGTTTCAACCCATCATTTAGAGATCTTGGCTTTCATGCCTACTAATTTCTACCATCTCTGTGTTCTCGGGCTGTATTCATTTAGCAGAAAGTTGTTGACAGGCCTTATCTCCACTGTGTGCTTAGGGAGGTGGCAGAAGCATCGATCTCTTCTGCTAATTGTTAGTGCCCAGCCTAATAAAGGCTGGATTCTTTTAACGCACGTTCAGATGCTTCTCTGCATCATTTGCTGATGGCTTTATGTGTTACTCCATGTCTGTGTCCTTGCCTCTGGCAGGGATCTCACACTGAGGAGGCACTTACTCACAAGCTGATTTTGAGGGGAGCATAAGCAACCTATTAACAGCTAACAAGTAGTGTTGGCTGTTTCTCCCCTCTGTCGGGACCCGCTTGTTAAATCTGAATGCTTTCACGATGTGCTTGACCAGGAGCCATCTCTCCTGTAAAAAGTGAAAACAGAAAAGTGAATGTCTAGGCCTGCTTACACCAGTTACTTCATTCCCGGAACATCTGTTGTTTTTATTGGCTGCGCTCTGACATGATCTACATAATAACGACTAATTAATTCACCTACACAGGCACGGCACTAGTAGGTGTACTAGGTACACTGTTGGTGTAGCTGTACACATGCCACGTTTGCACAGTATTCATTTTTATGGAAGAACCTATACCACAAAGATTAGCATGGATTTGGGTTTGTTTTTATTAAACTCAGAAATGTTAGAATCTGGAAGGAGAAGATAGCTTTAGGACATGTGGAAAGAGCCACGGGGCATACCTTGGGGTGCTGTCAGGCAACCGTTGTACCCAAGAGATGATGCATTCCCCGAACATTCATGAGATCATGCGTGGTCCGGCCACAACTGGCTATTAGGAAAACTCAAGAATGTTTTTGGGGGTGTCAGTTTCCGCTCTCTTGGAGCCTGGTTCCTGGGAAGACAATGATGCCTCTCGGGTGGAGGGAGCTGTGGCTTCACACACTGGCTACCTTGTCAGTTAAATATACTTTCCCAGTACGTGCTTGTCCACAAAACCCGGGCTTTGTCATAAAATGACAGCGTTGATGAGAACAAGGAAGTATGTAACTCAGTATGTAACAAAGTATGTGTGTAGCAAAGGAAGTATGTAACAAAGTATGTGTGTAACAAAAGAAGTATGTAACAAGGAAGTATGCACTCAGACCTCATCAGAGAAGTTTCTTTGTGCCTCAGACAGTGGTTACTGTAGAAACTCACAACTGCTCCAAGTGCAGAGACTAAGCGTCTGTGTAGGGCTCCTCACAAATGGGACATCTGTAGCACACCCTTCCCACAGGCTCAGAGATCATCACAGAAGAGGGTCAGAAGAGCCAGAGGTCAGTGAAAACCTGACCAAATCAGTGTCCTCTGGACATGACAGGGTGGCTGAACTCAAGGGCTCTAGTACTGTGGTTGCCTGCACCAGACTTGAATAGGATCAAGTCAACCAACAGTCTACCAGGTGTGTATTTCAAAGTTTTAGGAACAGTGGAGTAAAATTTCAGGAATGTGCATATCCTTGCAGCTGAATTCCACCCTTCGCATTTTAGCATGCTTGCTTAACCAGCTTTTTCCTGACTGCGCCTGCTCTCCAGCAAGCCCTTTGCTGACTGAACCATCTCTCTAGCCCCTCTTCTCTTTTGTACAACAGCTTTCTCCATCGATTGATTGCTCCTTCCACAACTTACCAGCCAGGAGACAGCAGAGGAGGATGTGGGCATGACTGCTTTCCAAATAGGTGAGAATATTGGCAAGTTTTCAGCACAACATCCCAAGGACCACCGGTCGCTTTTCCAGCTACATAGCCCTCACCTCATCTGTGCCCTGGCTTGCAGTGCCCATCCCTGCCCCCGAGAGCTTGGAGAGCAAGCAGAACCTACATAAAAAGTGGACGTGGGGAAAGGAACCAGGAGGATAGTTAGGACTGGCTAGTCAGCCAGCTAGCCTACTTGCCAAGTTCCAGTGAGAGATCCAGTGTGGTGTCTGAGGAACGACACACGAGGTTGTCCTCTAGTCTCTATGTGCATGCCTAGAACAGATGTTAAAACAGCATGGTCTAGGATAAAAAAACAAACAAACAAAAAAACCAATCAAGGGAGTGATGGTACAACCTTTGGCTAGATCCTCAACGACTGAAAGGTGAGCTATCCCGTCACTTAGAGGCATCAATGGAGAGGATGTGTCTCACGGCTCTATCCCCACACAAGAGGGTAGAAGGTTTCAAAGTAATGTTTCTCGGTATTGCTGTTGTGCTAACAAGTGAAACCAGAGACTCTCAAGGCTTCACCGACATCAGATGTCCTGTTGGAGATGATTCAGGACACAGAACCAAGGGCACCTTGTTGGAACTGCAGGTTCTAGGACCTGGGGTTGTCTCCAGATGGTCATCTTGGGACTAGTAGAAAGATCATGGGGGTAGATTCTTCCCCAAGTGAGGCTGCAGCCTCTGTACTGTCACAGACAACCTCATGGATCCTGAGGAGGACCCAAGGAGGCAGTGCTTGCACACTTGATTAATAAATTCTGTCAGGTGACATGTAGGTGAAGTTTTAAACCCCTAATTATGTTAGCTTGTTACAGAGTAGAAAGCAAAGACACTGAGATTTGGAAAAGTCATGCCATACAACCAAGGATGAGAGAGACAGAGAGAGACAGAAAGGGAGAGGGGGTGGAAGGGAGGAGGAGGGGAGGGGGAGAGGGAGAGAGAGAGAGAGAGAGAGAGAGAGAGAGAGAGAGAGAGAGAGAGAGAACATTGTCATCACTCTGGAAGATCCTCTTGGTTTCTTCCCTGTCACTCCCATCCCGAAACCATCGGAGGCAAAGACTCTTCCGATGCTGTTTACTCTAGGTTAATTTTACCTGCTTTAGGATTTCATATAAATGGAATCCTATTTGATATACTTTCGCGGGGTGAGGGGTGTCCTGTCTGCTTTCACCCAGCATATTTTAGACACCTGTCCACTTCGTTGTGTGTTGTAGCTGGTCCTTTATATCACTGAATCTTTCTCCACCATATGACTTTATCATGTTCCTTCACCCATTGATGAACATGGGACAGTTTCTAGTTTTAGGATGTTATGAGTCATTTGCCATGTCTCTGTTTTCTTCTTTTCAGGCCTCTTTGCAAATAGATGTCTATTTTTACTTCTCCTAGGTGAGCACCTAGTTGGAGATTTACCAGGACAGCTCTTGATTAGACTTCCAGAACTTCTCAAAGGGGCTCCCTCTCCCTTTGCTCTCACTAACACCATGGGAGAATATTCTTGCCATGTAGTTCCAGTCTTCTCAAGTCTAGTGATTCTAACCGACGTGCTGTGGGACACAGCTGTAGTTTAATTCATTTCCTGGCTTCTAAAGATGCTGGCTACTGCCTTTGTTCTTATCAGACCCTTGTATAGATTGTTCTGGAAAGCTCTTTTAAAGAAATTTCACCTCTAATTATTTTTGTTTGAGGAACAGGAGTGTGTATATTTTCTTGTTGAGTTGGAGGGTTCTTTATGTTTCCTGGACACATGCCTTAGGTCACGAATCTGTCATGCAAATATTTCCTCTCAGTCTATGGCTCAAATATGACTTTTCCTCCTGATGTTGTTTGATAGACGGTAGATTTTAATTTTGGTGGAGTCTAATGTTTTAATGTTTTCTGTTATGGTTATTGTTTCATAGGACTTGTCAAATAAACATTTACCAGTCCCCAAATCTAAGCACATTCTCCCTAGGCAAGAACCACAGCATCTGACTGCAGCAGCCCAGCAGTCAGTTTTGAGATTAGGTAATGGAAGTTCTCAACTCTTGTTCTTTTTTTAAAGGTTGCTTTGATAGCCAAGGTCAGCATTGTCCTTACAACTTTCTTCAATGGCAAAAGTATTCTCTCTCCAAGGTGTTTTGGGGTTTCTGTGTGAGTATCTCACCCTAAAACACAATTGATATAAGGAACTAGACCTATTATGTGTGCTGTATGTGGAAAAGTATGTATGTTCAAGTGTATGGACTTGGGTGCATATATGTGGCGGCCAGAGGTGGACATCAGATGTCTGCTTCTAATTCTGTCCACATATTGTTGATGATGGCAGGGTCTCATTGTAGCTTTGACCAGGCTGGCCTTGAACACACAGATCCACTTGTCTCTGCCTCCTGAGTGCTGCATGTGCCACTGTGCCAGGCTCCACCTTCTTCTCACTGAACCTTTCGGCTGCTCGAGGAGTGCCTAGATCTGGTGCTCCCCCACTGGGGCTGCAGGTGCATGTGCTCCTGCCTGGGTTTTGTGTGGGTGTTGAAAATTCTAACTCAGACCTCAGACCGGCACAGCAAGTGCTCTTTTCCAGCGAGCACCACTCTGGCCAAGGAACTGAATTATTAATTGTGTACAGCTATGTATGGTAGGGGACCATATCAAGCACAGTTTAGTCATAGGTGTTTGCATTTCCAAGGACATTCAGGAGCTGCCAGTATCTCTTAGGCAGTGGATGGCAGGTGGGAACTGACTCTGGATGTGTAGGTGGGTCACAGGGTTGCCTCGCCATAACCTGTCTTCTGGCCTTGATGAAGGTACATTGCTCCGTTTATTTATCTAATCTCTGTAATCTCCCTCAGGATATTTTGTAGCTTTCAGTGCGTCAGTCTTGAACTGATTTGGTTAAATCTATCCTTAAGTGTCTTGTATTTTTTTGATGGTATTGTCAGTGAATTGATTTTCAAGTTTTATTTTTTGGTTATTTGCCACGATACCTTTTTTGTGGGTCTGTCTCCTGTCCTTTGATTTTCACTAAGCTCCTTTCTTAGTTCTGATGGCCATCTTGTTAATTCTTTCAAATCCTCTAGGTTTGTGACCATCTGTTTGGCAATAGGTTCAGTTTTATTTCTTCCTTTCTAATCTGGATGGCATTATAATTGATCTTTGCCATCGTACTTCCTGACCCTAAGAATGGTGAGGGGGACACCCTTAGCACAGCCCCCCTCAAGGCTCAGGGGTCAGTGTGGAAGATGGGGAGGAAAGACTGTAAAGAGCCAGAGAGATTGGTGAATCGCTGTGGGCAACATATTATCTCCTCCCTGCATGGAGGATGGAGGTGGGCTTAAAGTGCCAGCTCTATCTAAAGACATACTGCTGATTGATAGCTACTGGGGGGAAGGGAGAAGGAAGGGAAGGAGAGAGACAGACAGACAGAGAGATGGAGACAGAGAGACTGACACAGACACATACAGAGAGACAGAGACACAGAGAGACACATAGAGAGAGACAGACAGAGACACAGAGACAGAGATACACAGGGAGAGACAGAGAGAGATTTCTTTAGGGGTGTGGCCCATGGTTGTTCGATCATCCTCCAGTGGATGGCCCCACACAGCAGAGTACACAGGCTTCTGTCAAAAATAAAGACACAAAGTTGTGTGGGTATAAAGTGAGGTTCAATCTGGGAGGAGATGAAAGAGAGGGATGGGTATGATTAAAATTCTCAAAGAATTAATTAAGGATTTTAAAAGACAGAACATCAGGTGTGGACATCCTCACCTCCCTTCCAGTGTCTTTTGGGAAAATGACAGTCTATCAGCATTAGATGTGACAGTAGGTACGCACGATGTTATTTTGAAGTTGTTTTTTTTTTGTTTTGTTTTGTTTCTTGAGGGTGGGTGTTGAGTGTTGTTAAATGCTTGTTCTGCATCTATCAGAATACTGCTAGGACTTGCCTTTACTCTGCCAATACAGTGAATGACATTGATTGATGCTTGAATGTTAATTCAACCTTACGTTCTAGAATGTGCCCCACTTGCTCAGGATATATTAGCCCTTTTATGTGTTACTAACATTTTACTAAAATTGCACCTATGTTTATGGGTCTATAATTTTTTTTTTTTGTGAACACCTTTGCAGGGCTTAGATTTTAAGGTTTTAGTGACTCATCAAACAAGTTGCAAAGGGTTTCCTCCTCTGCTTTTAGGAAGAATTTTACATTGTTGGCATACCCACTTCCTTGCAAGTTGACAGAATTAGCCAGTGATGCTATTGATGAGTCTAACATTTTCTTTGTGGACAAGTGCTTGACAAAGAGACTATTCTGTTTGTTTTGTGAGTCAAGGTCTTGACTATAGCCCTGATGGCCTGGAACTCATGCACTGTGCACCCTGGGTTGGCTTTGAACTTGCTGTACTCACTACCTCAGTCTTCTAAACACCAGGAGTATAGGCATGAGCTACCTACCACTCCTGGCTTAGAAATTAATTTTTTTTTTATAGATAATGATTATTGAGATTTCATGTCATGAGGAATTAGTCAATGTCATCTAAGTTGTCAGATTCATTAGTGTAAAGTTGACACAGTCTATAATTACACCTTTAATCCCTGTAGACTTGGTGCTGACATCTCCTGTCTCAGTCTTGATGTTGTTCATTAGTACCTTCTCCATTCTCTGGATCAGAAGAGGTATATGAATCATATTTGGCGTTGGTTCCTGACGCCTCTACTTCTGTTTTAGCACAGCATTGGTTTCTGCTCTGTGTTTAGTTCTCCTTCTCTCTGCCTTTTCAGTCTTTGATTTCCTTTGCTCCTCTTTCTCTAATGCTTTAAAGCTGGGACCTTGGATCACTGAAATCATTCTTCTTTTTAAGGAAGTTTTTAAAGTCTGGTGGTGGTGGTAGCGGTGGCACACGCCTTTAGTCCCAGCACTCGGGAAGCAGAGCCAGGTGGATCTCTGTGAATTTGAGGCCAGCCTGGGCTACAGAGTGAGCTCCAGGAAAGGTGCAAAGCTACACAGAGAAACCCTGTCTCAAAAAAAAAAACCAAAAAAATTATGAAAAAGTTTTTAATGATTTTGTTTTATTTTATGTGGGTATTTGCTTTGATGTATGTGTGCCATGAATGTACCTTGTGCTCTTAGAGGCTAGACGGCCGTCGGATTCCTTGGAACTGGTATTATAGGTGGTTGTGAGCTGCCATGTGGGTGTTGGGAACTGAACCCATGTCCTCTGGAAGAGCAGCAAGTGCTTTAAATTGCCAAACCATCTCTCTAACCCCAAATCTTTCTTCTTTTATTATATGAGCACTGAAAGAACTATTTTTTCCCTCTAAGGGCTCTGTCTGAGTTCTGTAAATTTGGATGTGAACTCACATGATCATTTGGCTCAAATGTTTTATAATTTCTCTTGAGATTTATTCTTGAACCATACACTACTTAGAAATTTGTTATTTAATTTTCACATATTTGGGGTTTTCTGTTTTTTTTTCTCACTATTTGATTTATAATCCCATTGCAGCTGGAACTCATACTTGGTGTGGTTCTGGTAAAATTCAATGCTCTGTATTCACTGGTGTAGCACGTGCATTTGAGGGAGTGTATGTTCTCCAAGTTTGGGCCCTAATAGGGCTTAAATTGCTCCTGAAGTCATCTTATCTGATGTACCACTGTGGTTTCCTCGATTTTCTCCTACTTGCTGTTTTCGTCACTATGGTGGTCTGAGTGAGAATGGCCTCCATAGGCTCACACGTTTGAATGCTTGGTCCCCAGTTAGTGGAACTGTTTGGGAAGGATTAGGAGGTGTGGCCTTGTTGGAGGAGGTGTGTCACTGACATTGAGCTTTGAGGCTTCAAAAGTCCACTTCAGGCCCTGTCTGCTGCCTCCAGCCACCTCCAACTTGCTGATCAGATTGTAAGCTGTTCCAATACCATGCCAGCCCATGTTCTGCCACACTCTCTGACATGATGGTAACAGACTCACCCTCCAAAACTGTAACCAAGCCTCTAATCAAATGCTTTCTTTTATAAGTTGCCTTGGTCATGGTGTCTTCTCACAGCACTAGAACACAGTGACTAAGACAATCGCATATATTATATATCACTCATTTATTTTAAACCTGTCTAATCTTTATTGGAAAACCTGTCCGTGGGACTGGAGAGATGGCTCACTTGCTGCTCTTCTAGAGGACCTGAGGTTCTTAGTACCCATATGGCACTGCATAACTGTATGTAACTTTAGCTGCAGGGGGCCTGATTCCCTCTTCTGCTCTCTGTGGGCACCAGGCAAAACACCATCCACACAGAATAGTAATAGTTAAAAATAACAAAAATCTAGGTGTATTTATATTTTAAATTTTGCTTGCCTATAGGAAGCACATATTTTTCTTTTTCTTTTTCCCCTAAATTTCATATGTATGTGGTGTACATATGTGTATATAAGCATGTTTGTGTCTGTGCACACACATGCAGGAACACAAATAATAAGTGTGCCTGTGCCTGTAGAGGCCCTAGGTTGATGCTGGGAATCATCCTTATTACTCTTTCACTGTATTTATGAAAGCAGGGTCTCTCAGTCAAACCCAGAGCTCCCTAATATGATTGTTCTTGCTAGCCAGCTTGTTTTGGGGCCCCTGTCTCCACCCTCTGAAGCTGGAATTAGACAGGCCATCACACCCACCCAGCATTTACATGAGCTCTGAGGAGCTGAATCTTGCTTGGCCTTATGCTTTCATGGCAAGTCCTCAACCATTGAGCCATCTATCCAGCCCTTCTCTTGCCTTTTCAACCCATTCTCTCCACCTTGTTAGGGTGTCCCTCTCCAGTTAACATGTAAAGCATTTTCATATGATTGGATCTAGCTCTCATTTTTTGCTTCCTCTCATCCCGTGTGCTCATTGTCCCTCTCTTATTCACTTCTTTTGGGTCCTTTTAGATACAATTTCAATTGATCTACTAATGTTAGGCGTTTGTGTTTGCATCTCTAGTGGTTTATCTAAACATTGGGTGATGCCCTCAGCTTACCAGGTTCTGTTTACCGTTAACTTTGTGCTCAGCGTGATAAGTGTGTGAATGGCCACTGCCACTACAGTTGTATATATGACACCTACATTCTCATTCCATCCATATGAGGCTGCAACTTTCACTTTAGTTGTTATATATATTTACTAGTATATATGAGTCATAGTAAAATAGTTTTTGCAGTTGTTCAGATATTTTGCATATCCACTGTTTTCAAGAAATATTTATTTATGTGTATGAATGAATATTTTGCCTGTAGGTATATCTGTGTACCACATGCATGCCTGTTGCCTGCAGAGGCCAGAAGAGAGTATGGGATCCCCTGGAACTGGAGTTATGGATGGCTGTAAACAGCCATGTGGGTGCTGGGAACTGAACATGGGTCCTGTGGACGAACAGCCAGTGCTCTTAACCACTGAGCCATATTACCAGCCTGTGTCCACTGTTTTCAATAGTCCTGCTTTATCCTTGGTGAGCATATTTCCCTTTAACGTGAAAAATATCCTGTAGTAATTGTTAGTGCAGATTTATTTCAGTCCTTCACAGACATATTCATGAATGTAGGTATCTGAGTATTCTAGTTTTCTTCTGTTGTGATGAATACCATGACCTAAAGCAACAGGGAGGAGGAAAGTTTCTTTGGCTTATATTTCCAGGTCACAGTTTATCAGGGAGGGAAGTCAAGACAGGAACTCAAGGCAGGAATCTAGAGCAGACCACACAGAAGAAAGCTGCTCCTTGGCTCAGTTACTGGCTCATACTCAGTTAGCTTTCTTATGTAGCTCAGATCTATCTGCCTAGGGATGGTGCTGCCCACAGTAGGCTGCCCCCTCCAGTCATCAGCTAAACAATGTCTCATAGACATGACCACAGGACAATCTGATGTGGCAATTCCTCATTTGAGCCTTCCCCTTCCCAGGTGACTCTAGATTGTGTCAAGTTGACAATAAAAACTAACCGGTACACTGGATTAGCAGGTTTAAAATTCAGACTTTAATGTTTTAAATTCAGAATTTTGGAGCTGTCCTGGCCTTTCGCGAGGCCAGGCTGGAGGTCATGTGATTGGCTGTTTGTATGCTGTCTTTCACTTTCCCCTCATAGCTTTTATGGTTCTCTTTGTCTTTCAACTGCTGGTTGATTTGTTGGGATCATCATTTGGGGGCTCAGGAGCCCTATTAACTATAAAGTGTAGCTGAACTTTTCTCCAGTCCTGCCTGGCCCACGGTCAGGACAAATCTCTCTCACCAGCCAGTCCCACAGCCACTCAGACCCAACAGAGAGATCATGCAGAGACTTATATTGCTTACAAACTGTATGGCCGTGGTAGGCTTCTTGTTATTTAGTTCTTTTATCTTAAATTAACCCATTTCTATTAATCTATAAGTTGCCACATGGCTTGTGGCTTACCGGTATCTTTACATGTTGCTTGTCATGGTGGCGGCTGGCAGCATCTCCTGACTCAGCATTTCTATTCCCAGAATTCTCTTCTCTGCTTGTCCCGCCTATACTTCCTGCCTGGCTACTGGCCAATCGGCGTTTTATTTATACAGAGAGATATCCACAGCAATAAAGTCTTTTCCTTTATCTTTTTCAGGTTGAATAATTTCTCTTGGAAGTATTTTCAAGTTTAACCAAGTCTTTGCTATATCATATCCATTATGCCACTAAGCCTAATTCATTTCCTATGTACTTTTTAAAAGAATTTTTTTTTTTTTTGATTTTGTGTATGTGTGTGTTTGAATGTGGGTGTACACATGCCACGGGTGCTCGGGTGGAGGTCAGAAGATAACCTTGGATGTCCATCCTCACCTTCCACTTTGTTTAAGACATGGTCTGTGTATTGTTAGCTATTGCATTTGTCAGGTGAGCTTGCTTGTGAGTTTCTGGGCTTTTCTTGTCTCCGTTATAAGAAAACTGGGTTCACAGGATTGTGCTGCCACTTCCAGCTTTATGTGGCTTCTGGGGACTGAGACTCAGTCTCTTATTCACTGAGCCACCTCTCCTAGCTCAATCCTGGAAGTTTTAGAGGAGTATTAGGCCCGAAGCAGAGTCCAGAAGAAGGCTCAGGTATTTCCCATCAACCTCCTGGCACCCTTAAATTATCAACATCCTTCACTGAGGTGGTTCCTTTGTGGTGACTGATGACTCTCATTGACACACTTCCTCAGTTCAGACCCATTGTTTACATGAGAGCTGTCTTTTGGCAGGGCTCCTTCTGTGTGTTGACAAATCTTTATGGACAACTATCAAATGTTACAGTGTTGTATGTTTTATTTGACATTTCAGAATTTCCCTTTATGGTTCTACTTATTTGTAGATACCTCCTATCATTGCAAGCATACAGAGAACATTTTCATCTCTGTCAATGCTTTGGATTTGCATTATTTGGGAATTCTTCTTCATCTAGGGTGTTTTCTATTGTGGATAGATCATATTTTCAGTTTCTTTTAGGTTAGTAATCTTAAATTGTGTCTTGAATATTGGGAATGCCATCTGGATTTTGTTATATTTCTCTGAAGAATGTTGATTTTGTAAAAAAAAAAAAAAAACTGGAAAATTATTTGTATTGTTTGTTTGTCCTTAAATTGAGTCTTGAAACAGCTAAAACTCTTAGGTCAGTTCAGTTTTTCTAGCTTTAATCTCTTTGACTTCAATACACGGAGCTTGGGTTTCAGGTAGAGAATTTGGGGCCCCTCCCCAGTTCTCTTTTCCAGAATTATATTCTTACTCTCCAGTATCTCCAGTTGCTTTAAGCTCTGTTCCTAGGTTCTTCAGGCCAGAAAATCCACAAATTTCCCTTTAGCTATTTACCTACTTGCCTGACTGCAGCTAACATGCCTTTTAGGCTAAGAGCGTCACAGTTTTGTCTCATGCCATTTTGTTTTTGCTCTAGAGTTTGTCTGTTTCTAGTGGAAGTTTTGGTTTCCATTTTCCCCCCAGGGCTTGTAGGTAGTTGTTGGGCGGCGGCTTCTTCTTCTTCTTCTTCTTCTTCTTCTTCTTCTTCTTCTTCTTCTTCTTCTTCTTCTTCTTCTTCTTCGAGGGGTGTGAGACAGGGTCTCTCTATGTAGCCATGGATGTCCTAAAACTTGTCACTTTGCAGACCAGGCTGGCCTTGAACTTGCAGATCTGCTGCCTCTGCCTCCCGAGTGCTGGGGTTAAAGGTGTGCACCACCATGCTTAATTTAATAGTTGTTTTCTACAGCATGGGTAGGTCCAGGAACTTACTGCTCATGACAGGCCAGTGCCTCCCCATCTCAAGGTTAAACTCGGTTTGATTTTAAGCAACCTGCATGGGACATGATGTCTTCTTAAAAATAAGATCTGAACTTCCCTTGAATCAATGTCAAAGTAAACCAAGACTCAAGATGGTATCAGCCCTATTTCATTAAGTCCTGGCTCACTTTTAATTGCATAAGGAGGATACAATCTTTTCTTCATTTACAACATGTTCTATTGCTTTGTGTTCTACTGCGTATGGGCATGGCCCATATCATAAAATGCTTTTGAGAAAGACAGTTTTAAATGTCTACATAACATTTTGTTATATGGGTACAAACTAATTAACTTAGTTATTGTAAATTCATATTTTTTGTTTTTTGCTTTGCCAGTGTCAGGTACTTTCCCATAAGACATCTTTGCATATAAATCTTTGCCTGTAGAAGAAATCCCTCTAACTGCTCCAGCCTGAGCCAGTTTGCTGGACTGACTGTTGCCTTCTGTCTCGGCCATGTTGGCTTTTGGAGAACTCTCTCTGCTCAAACTGTTGTTATGTCTGCTAACTGAGGGCTAATTGTGCATGTTCATGTGGTAGTTAATCTTGGCTGTCAAGTTGATTAGGTTGAGAAACGCCTAGGAGATTAGTCAGGCATACCTCTGGGTATATTTGCTGAGGAGTCTCAGAGACAAATACGTCATCAGGGCCCTGACTTAATGAATGGATTACTCCCTTGATGGAGCCATAAAATTATGGCACTCTTGGGAAGTGGAGAGGAGAAGGAGATGGGGTTGTGTTGGAGGAAGTAGCTCACTGGGGGTGTGGTCTTGGGGGCTGTCTTGCCGGGGCCCTCCCTGATAGTGTTCTACTTGGGGGCCATGGTGGTTGCTGTTCTGCTTCATCTCTGAAAGCATTTTGCTACAGCTCCACCAAAGTGACAGTGTAGACTCCAAACCTGTTTACGCTGCTGTTATTGTGATGTGAGAGAATACTAAGTTACTGATTAGGAGTCAGAAGAGGAGAAGTTAAGTTGAATGCTTAGGAGAGACTCACTAAAGTGAAATGAAAATAAAATTGCTGTGAGATTAGTTGACTGGCTGGACAATTGTGAAAATAAATGGAAATTGTAGAAGTCTATTTATTTACATGGGCTCACATGTGGGGCACGCAAAGGTGAGCATGAGCACATGCCACAGCATGGGTGTGGAGGTCAAAGGACAATTCTGGGGAGTCAGTTCTCGACTTCCACTGTGTGGGTTCTGAGGATTGAACTCAGGTTGTCAGATCTCCTGCAAGTGCCTTTATACACTTCCCCTACCTCACTGGCCCAAGAAGCCTACTTTGAGATTGACATCTTTAAGTGGTACTCCATCTGACCAGAACCAACTTAAAGTGAAATACTGGTTTCTGGGGTGATTGGCTGAAGGATGTCACTGAGTTCTCATAGAAGGGTCTAGGGAGACTTAATCCTTCACATTAAGATGGGTCAGAGAGAATTTGTGTATTTATATTGCAAATTTTAGACAACTGCTTTTGGGTATTTTGTGACCATTTTGAGGCTTTCCAATTTAACTGACCTTTCATTGAATTGACCAGGTTGTCCCAATGGCTGATCCCAAAATTGTGAGAAAAAAGAAACTCCATTTCCCCCTCTGTGTAGAGTCTCAGAAACACAATTACCAAGTATTTTTTTGAGATCATTAATCCCCATTACCTAATTTCACATTTTAATTGTGTTTCCACAGGATAGATGCCGAGAAACATAATCACTGTGCAGTTTTAAAGCTATCAATCCATATTACCTCATTTCCCACTGGAGCATTTGTACCATATTGTGCTGTTTCTTAACTTTTACAATGAACATCCAAGTTGCTATCTTTTCTCTGGCTTCAGTTGGCGATCACAGAGTTGGGGCTAGGGCCATCAGCCTGCAACTTCTTGGAAAAAGCCCCAGGATTATCCTCTGCTCCAATGAAGCACAATCCTGTTCCCTCTTCTGCCCATGATAGACTTTTGTGAACGTCAAAAGAAAATCCTAACCACAATGGCACTGGGGCTGTTTGCTAAATGCAGCCCAGGCCCTTCTATCACTTTATAATTTTCAGGTAATTATGTATTTGTTTGACGCCAGGAGGTGCCCTAGGAGTCATTTATTAGACTTTTCTTCTTGCAGCTTGAGTCCTGGGGTGGGGATGAGGACTGATCTCGGCTACTGAGGCTTCATGGCTTCTCAGTTGAGCTCGGAACATGAGTCTCAGTTCCATCTAATCCGGTTGGTTCTTTGATCTATACCACATTATGTCTGATTGCAGAGGGACGCGACGCTAGGCGAGTTCGGTCATATCAAGGGACTGTCCGCAGGTTATAAGATCAGGTCTATTGGATGAGCTAATACTTGCTTACAAGCGCCAGATACCGTTGGAAGTGCTTATGGGGATTGCATTACCTTATTATCTCAAGTAAACTTCATAATTATCTCAAGCAAATGTCATAATGGCTCTCTGTGGCTGTTCAACAGATAGGAACACTGAGTGTGGAGCCATGCCTGCAGTTTACAGCTGTAGTGGAGTGAGGATGTGAGTACCAGTCTCAGCCTCCAGCCTGGATTCCTGTAATCCCTGCTAACTTCCTCTCTGCATGTTGAGAGAAAGAGAGTCACACTTGTTTGATATCTGTACTCAAGGCAGGTGTTCTCAGATGTTTTACATAGTTAAAATGATGCAAAGGCTTTACATTTACACTGTCTCATTTTAGATTCGAGAAAGCAAGTATCAGGTAAGTTAAACGACCTGCCTAAGGGCATCACTGGGCAAAGACAGAAATCAAGCAAAGACTGCACTGATTCTGAACCTGGCCCCGGATGCTGCCTTGCCTTACAGATCAGGGGTGCCTAATGTCTAGCTGCACGCTGACATCACCCACAGAGGGTTAAAACATGTATGGACAGAGTTTATAGTTCAATTGGTAGAGTGTTTGCCTGGCATGCTGGAGGACCTGGGTTCAATCTTCAGCCCACTTAAACCCAGATGTGATGTACACATCTGTATGCCTATGCTTAGGAGGTAGATGTGGGGGGGGGTCAGAAATTCAAGGTCATCTTCAGTTATCTAGGAAGGTGGAGGCTAGTCTGGGGTACATGGAACCCTGTCTCAGAAAACTAAAACATTTAGGATCTACTTACAGAGTTTCTGATTTAACTGTAGCTTAGCTGTAGGAGAGGGATGTGAGTGTGCATGTGCGTGCGGGCGTGTGTGTGTGTGTGTGTGTGTGTGTGTGTGTGTGTGAGCTTTCTCCTTTCACCACGTGGGTTCCAGGAATCAAGCTCAGGCCACCAGGCCTGGTGGCAGTCACCTGTACTGCTGAGTCATCTCTCCAGCTGTCCTTGGATTCTAAGATGCACTGCAGGAAGCCGCCCGTTTTGAAGTGTCCAAACTTTGGTCACTCGGCACCTTTTAATTTCTTTTTGCACACGTGAGAATAGGTGGCAAGTCACGTGGGTGAAAGGTATGCCTTTAGCACTTACTTAGTTTGATAGAGCTGTGTGACAAAGTACCTAGACTGGGTGACTCAGGGAGAGAAGTTTAGTTTGTCAGAATTCTGCGGTTTGAAGTCTGGAGTTGAGATGTACACACGGTTGTATTTCCTCTGGATTCAGGGAGAGTACTTCCTGCCTCTTTCTAGCTCTTGGTGCTCTTTAGTTGTGACCCATGGCAGTTCTTGAGACCTGGCTCCAAGACTCTAGTCTCTGCCTCCATCAACATGGGGACATCCTTCTCGTCTGAGTCTGGCAGTCTTTCTGTTCTGTCTATGAGGACTCCGGTCATTGGAATGAGGATCCAGCTAAACCTACCGTGACTTCATTTTGTCTGATTTCATCTGTACCAACACTATTGTCAAATAGAGCCAAGTTCATGGACATGCATTTTAGGGGACACTATTTGAAGTAACAAAACCAGAAAATTAAATAATATTGAAAGTTTGAAGACTGCATGAGTCTCTTGGGAGCGAAAATGAACTTTTCTTTTGGCACTAACAGAAATTCACCTGGGCTGTGCGATGGCACTGTCTCTGACCTTAGCCCTCGAGAGGAAGAGACAGAGGGATTACTGGGAGCTAAGGTCCAGCCTGGTCTATGTAGTGATTTCTAGGCAAGCCAGAGATAAATAATAAGAGACTGTCTCAAACAACAACAATAACAGCAATTTAGTTGTACAAAAGAAGGTGCTTCTTTACAGTATTTCCATATATAACTATAATGTTCTCTGATCACATCCATGTTCTATGCCTGTCTTAGTTAGGGTTTCAGTTGCTGGGGAGACACCATGACCACAGAAACTCTTACAAAAGAAAACATTTAATTTGGACTGGCTTGTAATTTCAGAGGTTTAGTCCATTATCATCGTGGTAGGAAATATGGTGGCATGCAGGAAGGGATGGTGCTGGAGAAGGGGCTGTGAGTTCTACATCTTGATCTGCAGGCAACAGGAAGTGAACTGTGACACTGGGTGTAGCTTGAGCCTAGGACACTTCAAAACCTACCCCCATAGTGACTCACTTGCTCCAACAAGGCCACACATACTCCAACAAGGTCACAGTTCCTAATAGTGTCACTCCCTTTGGGGGCCATTTCCTTTCAAGCCACCACAATGTCCCCTCCTTCCCCTCCCCTCCCTTTCCTCCTTCCACATCCACAATGGTCCCCTGTTAGCTCATTACATCCTGCCAGCCCCTAGATTCATATGAGAGAAAACAGAGGTTTTGATTTTGTGAGTTAGACTTACTTCTCTTAAGACAATGATCTCTACCCATTTTCCAGCAGGTGACATAATTTCATTCATCTTTTTGGCTGACTAAAACTCCACTGTGTATATATCACATTTTCTTTACCCATTCATCCATCAGCAGACACTAGATTGCTTCCATCACCTGGCTATTGTGAATGCAGCCACAAGAAACATGGAAGTGCAGACGTCTCTCTAGTAATCGGACTTTGTTTATTTGAGGATATACCCAGAAGATACTATCTAATTCAAAAAACTTACTTTTAATGCCTTCAATACCCGAGGGCCCCCAGCAAAAGCGTACCTGTGCCACTACATTTTAGAAAGGTCTGTGTATGCCAATCTTCTTTCTCTCTAGGCTCCTTTGGCATGTTCAGGGGTAAAGGAATGCCACATGGGTGGCAAGAAATCTCTTGGTCTAGATCACACACCAACTGCACAAAATACTGCAGAAAAGGGTGGACTTCCCAAGGAGACTTTCTGAAGTCTTTAACGGCTGAGCCATCTCTCCAGCCCCATGTCCTTGTTCTATAAGCTTGCAAGACCAATTTTTAGAGATGTGGAGGACAACGCTGGTCCACCCATGTCATTTAAGTACGGCTTGTGAGGTTTTGTGCATCAAAACAGTGGAAACTGGGGGCTTTGCCCTGAAACCATTGTTTTAGTCAAATGTTTGTTTTCTATAATGAAAACTTGACAGCAGTTTGAAGGTCACTGAACTCCCAACAGTCTGATCCTTAAGGGAGATTTATGTGTGTGTTGAGCTGCATGGCCAGCTATCAACACACACTTCTTATTTTTCCCATAGCTTGGAAATATCTACTTAGCACAGAGGACACCATTCCTTCCTTGTGTTGAGAAGGCCAGCCACCCAGGTATCCCTACCTCTCCTTGATCTCCAGTTTTAGTGTCTTGACTTTCGATAAGCTAGTGGTTGTCAGCTTAAAAGGGGCCATGCAGGATTTCATTGAAAACAAAACAAAACTGGCCACTGTTGAGGAGTAGGGAGATGGGTCATTGGGAAAGGGCACATGGTAGGCAAGCAAGGGGACCTGAGTTTGACTCCCCAGGACCCATGTAGAGGCCAGGCATGGCCATATTGGCTTGTAACCCCAGTGTTAGTGGGTAGAGACTGGTGGGTCCCAGAAACTCACTGGCCAACCAGTTCACTAACGCATTGAACTCCAAGTTCAGTGGATGATTCTATCTCAAAAGTAAGGTGGAGAATGATAGAGAAGGGCACCCTATAATCCTGTATGCACTTGGGTGTACATGTACATATGGCATACACAAACACACATCACACACACATCTCACATTCACAAGCACACACACATCACACACATTCAACACATCTCACACATCACACACACATCTCACATACACAAGCACACACACATCACACACATTCAACACATCTCACACATCACACACACACACTACACACACACACACATCACACATCACACATACACCACACACACATATCTCTCTCTCACACACACATACACACACACACACACACACACACACACACATACACACACACACACATCACACCACTCAGTCTCTTACCTGCTGCTGACTCATCACCCCACTCCCCAACATTCTCATCAAGCTGCTACCCCCAATTCCAGCATCAGGCCATCTGAAGAAGTCTTTGAATGTGGCTTATTCTGCACTGGACAGTGTGATGTAGACACACACGACTCACGGTTTAGAGAGCCACCGGGTCAATACAGTAATTGGTGTGTTAGCCGGGACTCTTCTTTTTTTACAGAGCTCTGTGAGTCTACAAAGTCTCAATAACAACATTTAGGCAGTCTCTTAAACAGTCAACCTCTGTTTGCACTTAGAGGGAACCCCTGGCCTTTCTGTCTCAATTTTACCGTCCTTAAAAAGGTTATGACTGAAGTAAGTATGCTACAGCGGTCCTTAGGCAAGAATGGAAGGCAAGTTGACAACCTATTTCTCCGTAAGTGCCCCAGAATCAAATTTCCCAAGGTTCATCAGATGATGTTATTGCAAAGTCTTCTGCTAGGCGTGCAAGGCTGCAGAAAGATGAGGGCTGGCTCGTGTGTTTATGAACTGGGTCCCGATGAGGACTTTGGCAGTGACAGCAGGGGAGGCGGGAGATGCGTTGCCATGGCTCGCAAGCCTGCTTTCCAGTTAATGTGCATTATTAAGAGTGTCACAAATCCCTAATAAGCTACAATTTATTGTGGAGTTCTAAATTGCTTACCCATTTAAGCATGACATGGTGCTGGTGAGGTCTTTTTCTGTGGTCCCCTAAGTCATGGAACAAACACCTGTTCACTCCATAGAGAAGGGATTAACCAGCGCAATACGTAATAAAGTAAACCCTACAAAAGAAGTGTGCATGGCTGTTCATTTAGTGAGGCTATTAAGACCAAGGCTGATGAGCTGGAGGACTGAGACATCTTCTGTCTGACAAAGGACAGCAGCACAACCCTGAACCCATCAAATGCGAAGTGGTCGGGAAATAAATGTGGACCTGAAGTTTGTTTGAATTTGGCTTTCTCTAATCAATGAGGCCACTCTCTGAGCAGTGAAATTGATGAATACTGAAATCCTAGCATCTGTAAAAACAGTCTTCTTGAAGTCCTCAGATGTATCCCGAGGCAGCCTCTTGAACATCAGTGTATCCCAAGTGATCCCTGGTCACAGCTGGAAAGGCCATCTCCCTCTGTTCTTCTGGCTCTGGACAGACTCAGGACAACAGTACCTGCTTTGAGAGCAGAAGGACCAAGTGGGAGATGCCAGTGTTCATGGGCATCTGGCCCTTTGTCATGGACCATGTTGAGGGATACCTCCTGAGTTACAGTTCACTTGTCTCAGACAAACACAGTGACTGGGTCAGACCCTCCAGTCCTGAAAAACAAATGGTGGCTAAACACAGGGAAAGCTGGTGAGGCTGAATTAAGAGTTGGGGGTGGGGGACTTGGCATTTATGTCTCCTGTTCCACCTCTGGGCCTTTGCCTGCTGGGAGTTTTAGGCAAGGGTTGCCCGGTTTTCTCTTTTGTCTGCTTGGATGGGAGTAAGAGGAACAGGGGGAGATTGTGCTGGTTTTCTCCAGGTCATCTTGGCAGAGAGCCCTGTAGCTGATCTTGAGGCCCAGGTCTTCTCTCTGGTCTACTTTTTGGGTATAGTTATGAGCAGTAAGATGCCAACTTCCGTCGCAGGTAAAAATGGTACTCAGGACTGGACTCCATCCTTTTGATGGGCTTGGATGTGCTAACTTTGGCTTTAGTGACACTGAGATGTCTTCAGTCAAGTCAGAGGGTTTGCAAAATCAACCCTCTGTGCACATGGCTTGGGAAACACTGCACTTCTGAACACAGATGCATACCTCAAGGTGAAAGGAACCATGTGTGCAGATTTAGGTGGACATTCACTGTAGAAGCTCTGCCTCATCCATCGGTGGCTCTTTGATGCTGTGGGATCAGCGGGCACTTCGGCTGAAACCTGGGTTTCATACTAGATTCTCCTTATTGCTTCTAACTCTAGCAAATTATTTGACAACTCTGTACCCTAAGTTCCTAAAAGTGAAGTAGGTGTGGTAGCAAACACATGAAGAACCAAAGCAGTTAACACATAAACCACTCAGAAGGTTCTGGCACACACTTCAAAACCATGACCTTCACTGTCATCACTACAAAATATACAACACCTCAAATGCCTGGCCTTCTTGACTCTAACCATCTCTGGCAGATTCTGGAAACACTCTGGGACAAAGAACTGGATGAGGGTACAGTAGCAGAGCAAAGGAGAGACAGACTCTGCAAACTAAATCCCGCCAGGCTGGGGAGATGGCTCAGCACACAAATGTACCTAGCCCCACTAGCCTGATGGCCTGAGTTCAATCCCTGGAAACCACATAAAAACCAAAAGGCTAGATGTGTGGCATGCTTCTGGAATCCCTGATCTCCTACAGTGAGATGGGAGGTGAAAACAGAGAATTGCCTGGGAACCCAGGGGCCAGCTAGCCTGGAAAGACAGTGCAGCTGCAGACTTAATGGGAGATCAACCTGCTGCAAGAAGACACAAGGTGAAAACTGACTTCCAAAGTCATCCTTTGACCCCTAAAGGTACGTTGTGGTATGCCCATGCTTACACACCACACCACACCACACCACACCCCACACCACACCACCACACCACACCACACACACACACACACACACACACACACACCCCACACCACACCACACCACACCACACACACTTACACATGCAAGTACTGAAAAAAAAAATCTCACAACCCCTTGTGCCCATTGGCACAGTCTCCAGACCTCCCCAAGTCCCTTCAACTCTAGAACAAGAATATTGTGTCTACAGGGAGCTGCAGTCCCTTTGAGAAGGAGCAGGGCACAGACACAAGTTAACTGCATTCAAATGTAAACAGCATTACAAAGAAAACAGAATTTTCATTCCAAGCCTTAGGGAAACAACTGGCAATCGGTGAACCAGAAGCAGGGTTCATAACAAGACAGGAAAGAAACTGACACACACCAGGGGCTCTCTGGGCTCTCAAGGACACCCGTCCTTAACACCTGTGGGATTTGAGCCCAGCTACCTGTAGAAATGTTTCCTGGAAACTAGAAGTCCTGTGTCTCCACCAGCCAGATTGAGATGTGGGAGAAGAAGGCACGTGTGACGTTGGCCCTCAGTATAGGAAGGTCCTGATAGTTTGTGGGGAGATTAAAGTTTAGGTACCAGCCACAGCAGGTCAGCATCCATCTGTGCATTACACACTTGTCTCCCAGAAGCCACAGACTATGGGAAACCGAACAGAGATGCTTGGGGGAGGTAACATCTCCTTTTGCTCAGGATGGTGGTCTCGCGTAGAATTTTGACCTCCTTTCTCTTGGCTTCCATCATCTGGACCTCTCCTCCTTGACTGCAGAGTGGCCAAACAGACACTTGGTGAGCATTTTGGTTTACACCATTAGAGGATGAGCATCTTGAAGATGGGTTGCCCCGACTGGATGCTTGATGCTGCTGCTATCGGAGGCATTGAGGGGTTTGGCTTCTTGTCTCTGGTGGTGGGGAAATGTCTTCCAGAATGGAAGCAAGGGCAAACTGGTTCCTTGCTGTCTTCTTTGCTTGCTTTGTTTTTGTTTGTGGCTGTGGATTCTGTGGTCACATCAAAAATAGCCTTGGGAGTTTGGCAAAGGCTCCGATGTTCTGGCTATCCCCCATTCCTGAGCAGTATGGCCTTAAGTCCTGGACATTATCATCAACAGGCCTTTCTGCGGGCCTTCTTAACTATCTGTATCTTCCCCATCCCAGTGTAGTTTAACAGCGGAGATGAGCTGCCCCAGCACAGGGAGAGAGGGCCCCTCCATAGCACCCGAGATCTATAGTCACTTTGTGGGATGCAAGTTACAATAAGGGGCTGGGGAGGTAGCTCAGTTGGTAAGTGCTTGTCATAAAAACATGACAGTGTGAGTCCCACCACCAGAACCCAGGTAAAAAGCTGGGCACAGTGGCCCATGCTTTTAATCCCAGTGCTGGGAAGGCAGAGACAGGAGGGTCTCTGGGACTCACTGGCCAGTCAGCCTAGCCAAATAAGTGAATTCTAAGACAATGAGAGATCTGGTCTCACAAAACAAGTATTCTGAGGAAGGAAATCCAAGACTCATCTTCGGTCTCCCTGTGCAGTTACACATGTGCACACCCATACACACACACACACACACACACACACACACACACACACACACACAAACCACCCCACGGATCTTGCACTTGTCCTGAGGCAGACAAAGAATTTTGCAGTGAGTCTCTCCAGCTAAACATGAAGGGAGAAGCAAGACCCAGGCTAAGGAATTGACCCCGGTCACGGGATGAACACTGATTTCAGGGGTTTTCTGTTCCCAGCCTTGTGCTTTGGGGAAGGGTGAGAGCTGAGATTGGTGAGGTTCAGCAACAAGCCAGCACTGTAGGACTGCTGTTCCCTGACCCCTGACAAATGGATGTATTCATTACACCAAAGACTGGGAGCATAAATGTGATACATACTTAAGGAACTATGCACACAGCTAGGTTTATTTTTCTTATCTGATTTTTCTGGTGAGTGTGAGAACACTGTTGAGTACTTGGCGGCTGCCTCTCCATACTTGAGTTGTCATTTCTGGGACTGCTGTTGCTGTTAAGATTTCCCCTTGGGGAGGAATTTACAGGCACATGTTGACCCAGATGAATGGGAACAGGGAACAGCAGGGATTTTACGAACAGAGACCATCATGGGCTGCAGAGCATGGATTCTTTTTTTCTCTTGACAAGCTGCTCCCAGCAGTGTCCTGCTGGACATTTATGGCAACGTCTGGTGGGTCATTTAATGTACTACAACCCATAAAGGAACTCAGGTCCCCTTCAGCCCGAGCTTGAAATCAGCCTGCTTTTCCTTTCTGTCAGTGTCTGCTTCATTGTAGACATTTCAAGAAGGTTGGTTCTTGGTAGCAACAGTTGCTAGGTAAGGTGTGACTGCCTCTAGAGCCAGCAGAGAGGGTGGGAAGGTGAGATGGAATGAGGACTGGACAGATGGGACAGGGAAGGGGCCTGTGATAAAGGGCTGAGGCTGGATAGTGACCACTGTGTCCTACCTGCCCCTGCTAAGGTCTTTGGCTCTAAGTGATGTTCCCTTCAGGTTCCCTTTCTCCAAAAAACTAAACACTGCCTCCCCCAAGACCACATGTGGACTGACTGGCAATGTGTTTTGGACATCTCCGCCTCCAAGGGACCCAGGAGCTCGGAGACTTACGGGCCAAGTAGGTGCTATTGATAGTTCACAAACCCACTGCAGTGCTGGAAGAGTTGGAGCCTTTACAATCACCTTGACCACTGCTAGCATTTTGCCAAGAGGCTGCTGTGGTCCCAGAGGTCAGCTGCTATTTGCACGGTTGGCCTTCAGGTCTTTCCTGGCCATAGATACCACTACCACAGCCTCCCAGCTGCTGAATTCCAAGTCTCATCTCAAGAATAGTCCTGATGGCACAATTTCTTATCTTCCCAATTCTGCAGTCTTACTTCCCCATGGCTTCTCTGGGCACCTCTGTAATAGCTTACAGGCTTGCTTTTGTATTTTCATGTGGTCAGCATGGGAGGACCCTTCCTGAGCCTCCTGAAGGCAGGGTTTGCTGCCTGGAGGAAAGGGGCTTGGCAAAGACTGCAGAGAGGAGCTGCTTGGCTTGTTTTTAGAAGGATGAGTTCTCCAGGGGAAGAGTGATGTCCTCCTCAAGGCAGAGGCATCAAAGTAGGAAAATTAGGATCCGTCTACAAGGCAAGCATGGGAGAAGCTGGAAGCAGAGAGGAAAACTGGGAGGCAGGGAAAGGTTGGGGACTTACTGTAGGTAGTGGACTTCCTTTTTCTGAGACTGGAATCCCTGGCAGGTTTAGGAGACAGGTAGATTGGAACCTGGCAAGAGATGTGGGGTAGTGTGGAGATGAGATGGGAGCCTGGGAGTAGGTGAGCCATGAACTTCAAGAAGAAAGGAAAAATGCCAAGGGCCCACGGCTACCTGTTAGTGAGTAGAGGCACCCTATGGAGGGATGCGTGGGCCAAGCCTTGTCTGGACATTTAGATCAGTGTTCAGCTTTTACATGAAGGCAGTCTTGACCCTTGGTGCCATGGGGGTGCTGAAGGACCAGTCTGGAGTGTGACAGTCACCAGAGCAGGTGCGGTAGGAGCCCACTCGTGTGAAGCTCCCTGAGACAGAAAGCAGAGTGGCTGATGACTCCCATGGCGAGGAGGGGCCCAGGGTGTTCCTGTTAAGTGGGGACAGAGTTTACACTTTTAGAAGATGAGCTTGGATGGATGAGGGCGACAGGTACCTGATAATTTGAGTGCCACTGAGCTGTGAATCTGAGTGCCACTGAGCTGTGAATTCACTTAAAAATGTTTGGGATGCCAAATTTTATGTTGTGTATGCGTTAACATGGTAAGAGAGAAAGAGAAGTCTTCATAGCTGAGCGAAGTTGGAGAGCGGTCATGGCCTTCTAGGAGGGAGCTAGGCACACAGTTTTTGCACCTGCTTGCTAAGTCTAACTTGATCTCTAACCCAGCTTCCAGGGTTCCAGCTCCGGCTGTATTAACTATTATTTGGGCTGTTCCAAGTACAGGGCTTAGGAGTGTGTGGGGGTCTTCCTTTCTGTTTTCAGCTCCCCAGGTGCCTCCTCGGGGCTCCTGTTCTGCAGAACCTTCTCTGCCATTGCCCATGGCTGCTGTCAAGGGAGTGCCCAAGGTGGACATCACAGCCCCTGGCGGCCCAGCTGTCTGGTCCCTTTTGCACGTGCTTGTGTGAGTGAAGGCTGCTGTTTCAGAATGGAAACTCATGAGATTCTACCCTCTCTTAAGGCTCAATAAGCGATTTATGGTCGCTGGACGAGGGAGGGATGCTTTCTTGAGTGGAATAGCCATTGGTAAGGTAAGGCACCCATGCTTCTGTCAACATCCCATTCCCCAGTAACCAATAATACTCCTGTGAGAAGCCCTAATTAAGCTTATTGGGTTATACACACTGAAAAACAGACAATAGTGGAAGGAGGCCACCAGGGAAGAAGGGCTTTAGCAGGAGGAAGGAGGGAGCAAGAAGACACTGTGGGTGGGGGTAAATGTGGTCATATGGACATACAAAAGCACCATTACAAAACCCATTAGGTATAATTAATATATGCTAATAAGAAAGAAACTGTGCTTTAAGTGAAAGGGAAATTTGTGGGAAATGAAAATAAGCCACGCCTTCCTGATTCCTGGCTGGTGTGCTTGTGGCACCTCTGCCCTTGGCTGGCATCTGACCTTTAGAGCTCACTTCTGCCTGCCTCTTGGCCTTCCTGGGGCTGGCAGTGAGCTCTACACAGGCCACCTCGCACAACTGCTGCTGCCATGTTTCAGCACACACGCTCTGAACTTTCCCCTCTTCCTTCTGCCTACACTCATCATTTTCAGGAACTCTGTGTTGTAAGCTGAATGTAGCAGACTGCAGTCACAGGGCCAAGCCCCTCCCACGCCCTGGCTTTGTAAATAAAGTTTTATTGGGACACAGCCAGGCACACTCATCTCCATATCATCTATGGCTGCCTCTGAGAGCACAGCAGGGTTGAGTGGTTGCCACAGAGGCCACGTGACCTGCAAAGGCAGAAATATTTACTGTCTGTCTCTTACAGGAAAGGTTGCCAATACCCTCACTGTGAGAGGTGCTGGCATGTTTAATTCTTTGAGGAGTGGAATACAGAATTGCGTTTTCTTTTTTTTTTTCTTTTATTCCAACACCCTAAAAGAAGGAAAGAAAGTATCTATAAGGCATCCTGTGACAGGCATGAGACCACCCTGTGCAGCAGCAGCCTCTGAGTTTATATTGATGTTAAATGAGTTCCTCTTCTCAGGTCAGTGACGTCTAAGAGAGGATCTAGAATGAGACACTAACACATCCTCTCAAATTTCCCATATTTGGAGCTGGTGAGATGGCTCAGCATATTAAAGTGCCTGCTAGTAGGCCTGGCAGCCTGAGATCAGTCCCCAGAACCAGCTCCACAAAGATGTCCTCCAATCTCTGTACACAGGCCATGACATGTGCGTGTCTGCTTGTGTACATGCCTGTGTGCAAGCTCTCTCTCTCTCTCTCTCTCTCTCTCTCTCTCACTCACACACACACACACACACACACACACACACAAAGTACACATAGAACCATCAAATCCCATTTCTCCTATTTTGCCTGCATCACTAAAAGTTTGTTTGTTTATACACATACACACACTGAAGGAGATGATTTTCAGTTTGAAAAATTTTCCATTAGGAAAGTCTCCCTAAATGCAGTAATTACATGTATTCAGGGTACTCAGTTATATAAATTTTTGCCTTATTCTGGTTTAATTCAACTCAAATTGACATTATGAAAATGGAGTATCACTGAGAACAAAAAGAATCATGTCTGAACAAAGTCTCCAGAAACACCCAAGTTGTTCAAGGTCCAGAGATCTGCCTATGTCTATTTATCTAGTAACTCTCTGTCACCTTTCACCTATCTGTCATTTTATCATTACTTCAATTTTACCTATTTGTCTGCTAGCTAACCAACACCTATCTATCATTATCTATGTATCTACCTATCATATTTTTTCCATTGCCTTGTTAAAGTCTCTCTAACAGCTATCATATATTATTCATCTATCTATCTATCTATGTATCTATCTATCCATCCTTCCATCCATCCATCCATCCATCCATCCATCCATCCATCCATCCATCCACCCATCCATCCATCTATCTAGCATCTGTTATATTTATCCATCAATTTATCTATCCATCTGTGCATGCTTCTTAACCCCCTGTTGCTATCTATTAATGACATTCATAAGACCTTCAATCAGCTGGGCCAAGGCTTCTCAACTATGGCCTTGTTAATATGAAGGCAGAGAATTCTTGGAGGATGAGGACTGTCCTTTGCAGTGCGGGATGCTGACAAACCCCCCAAGGCCTTGATCCATTAGATTCCAGTAGCAAGGGAGGCCCTTCTCTACCATCTGACCTACTCAGATGGCTCAAAACATCTCCAGACATCATGAAATGTCTCTTGGAAGCAATATCTAAAGTGAGAAAAGCAGAATTAGTTCATGGATAACCATATGGTATCTCTTTCAATGTGTATCTCTGCTTGGGACCCTGGGGACTGGTGCACCCAACTTGACTCTCCCCACGTTCTCACACACCAGAGGAGTGATGTCTCGCCTAGGCTCCTAACAGCTTTGAGTTGCAGGGTCTTTGTCCACTGGAAGGGCAGGCAGACAGTTCCTTCCTTGTTGTCTCTTCAAGAAGAATGGCAGGAACCAGTTTGATGGCTCATCTCCACACTCCCGGCACTAGGAGACTGAGGCAGGAGGATCACCACAAGTCAAGGCCAGATGGAATACTTGGTGAGATCTTGCCTCAAACCAACAAACAAAATGAACATGCACACATGCACACACTCACATACAGAGAGAGAGAGAGAGAGAGAGAGAGAGAGAGAGAGAGAGAGAGAGAGAGAACAAGCATCTCTTTAGTTAAAAGGAGCTGTGAACTACTTCAATGATGGAAAACCCCTGCAGAAGTATCTGGAAAATAGATACTTAAACACTGGAGATACTTCTAAGAGGAAGAGGTTAAATAAAATGCACAAAAAGTTAATAAACTTGGAGGTAAAATATTTGATAATCAGACGACTTTCAGAGGCGCTCTCTCTCCGAGCAAGTACCATTTTATGTAATTTCCTGACATTGAAACAACAGCTCTCCTCCTTGTTAAAAGAGAAGAAAGGAAGCAAGACTCAGTCCTATCTCAGTCAACAGGATCGGGTCTGACTAATCCCTATAATCAGAAGCTAATTTGCCTTAAGAATAATAATAGTAACAATATGCCTGTTATGAAAGAGTATGCCTTTATCGTTTTATTTGCCTGTGATTATGTAAATCCCAGATCCACGGCGGTGTGGGGAAGCTGCAGAGAGCTGCCCTGCCTTCGCTTGGGAGCCATGGGGAACCGCGAGCAGGGCCTTCTGCTGGGAGACAGAGCCAAATTTCTTCCCCTGTGCAAAGAATTTATTTTCTGCAGATTGGCTAAAACATTTGATAGTTTAAATACAAGATGTTGGAAAAAGAGCTGGGCTGACAGCCTTCTTTGCTTCGTTCTCCTCTTCCTCCGCCTTGCCTCGCACTGTGGCACTGTGCGTATTCCCACCCCCTGTCTGGCTGTGACCCTAAACCTACTGTAGGAAGTCCCTGGGGTGAGTTCTCAGTGGGAGTGGCTCAAGGTCTCAGCTTGTGCTTCTTGTCAGGAGGTCAAGTGCCTCCTGGCTCCTGCCTCTTGTAGACGGTGGCCCTTCACCATTTCAGACTTGGTTCCCTTGGGGACTCCGCTTGTCATCCATGAAGACTGAGCAGGGAGAGTGGACCCAGGTGGGGGTGCTGTGTCCTATGAAGCCAATGTGAGTGCATGGACTCTTAGATCTGGTGACTGTCGTTCCATGAGTCTAGAAGGCAGATAGTTGCTCCCCAGAGCTAGGCTCTGAGCTCTAGCCAGGTCAGGGGAGGTCCTCTGCTATGTGGCAATTCCGTTTGTGATCTTCCCCTAAGTTGTCATGGGTGCAGGGTTTAGAGGTTTGCTTGTCAGTCATTCTCCAGCGGTGCAGCCAGAATCTTGCACATTTTTGGTGGCCCACTTTCCCTTCCTGTGACAGGGGACTGATGGCTGTCTTTTATGGCAATGTTGATGGAAATGTGAGGCAGTGTTCCAGCTCTAGCATACTCCCTGGATACTGGTGACTTCCTGGAAGAGTTCTGACCTTGTGGCTTTTCCTCTCATGCAATTCTAGATCAGTTCAAGATCTGAGATCACAGGGAACCCCTTTCCATGGGGGATTCCCCTAGAGCTGCCTGGAGGTTTGAATGAGGTGGCGTCTTTCTTGTCAGCTACAGTTCTCAGTGCTTTGCTGGTCTCCACCACTTGTCTTTTCATAAGCAAGCATAAGGAAAACTAAGATTACTATTAGAGACACAGTATGAAGAGGGAAACTGAGGCATGGAGCTTGGTTATTACTCAGTGTCACTCTGCAGGTAAGTGGCAGGGTCAGAGTCCAAAGCCCGTGCTATTGCAAATCAGGGCAATTTTGCAAAGGTGGCTTCCAGCACTTTCCACACCTCTTGCTGTCTTCCGTTGCTTTCCATTCAGTGACAGAAAGTTCTGGATCGATGAGTAGTATTAGTGAAGTCAGAGTAGTGAGCATGGGTACTGGTCAAAACTCTGTATTAGCCCTTTGTTCTACTCCATCTGATGTTGAGTCTCCTGAGTTAGGGGCCTTCTCCTTTCCTTTATTTGATACTTCGAGAACTTGATCTAGAACTTTCTCCTCCTTTGCTCTTTATTGCTCTGGTTATTCACTTCTGTTTAAAAAAAAAAAACAAAAAACCAAGCCCTTCCCTGAGTCTGTTACCTGGTCTTAAGCAGTTTCTACTGATCTCTAAGTCCATGAAAGCCAGTCTCTTTCCAGGATCTAGAAGACACAAAAGAAACCAGAACGCCAGGAATTCAGGAGGGGCTGGGCAGGGGCACTGTTGGGCACATGTTTAAATGTAGGGTTCACCTGGCTTGTACTCAGCCCACTGCTAGAAAATATTTCATAGAGACACATATTTGCTGGAAAAAAGATGTCATTTTACTAGAGGCAATTTGAACACTGAAGACAATTTTCTCAGCTATGACTGCAAACTACCTTTTCCCAGAAGAAATTCTGATGAGGGCAGACCAAAGGGGCCCGGAACTCGGCTGAAAACTTTAGAGTATAATTTTGAAGTTTTAGAATGTTGGAAAATTTTTTTTCTAAGTACAGAAAACAGTATAAGCATAACAGAGAATTTGCTACAAACAAACAAACAAACAAACAAACAAACACACCTTAAAAACAAAACAAAAAAACCAAACAAACCCACAAATGAAACCAGAACAGAACAACACCAACCCTATCACATCCAGAGCAGCCACCAAGGCCAGTAGTCATCTGAGTGTCTTGCAAACCATTTGAAGATGGCTCATTTCCTCTCTTCCCTGTCATCACCGTGCCTGTCTGTGATAAGGCACTCTGTCCTAACTGGACTGGGCGTCACTTGGTTATTTATGACGAAGCTGATGGGAAGAACTTCCAAAGAATTTTAACAGAACGTGGAGTGGTCTGGACTCCGGGGATTTCTCCCCCGTGCTTGAGAGGCATCTAGGGACATGGCAGAAATCGAGAGTGGGGAGAGCGTTACTCATCTCCTCTCACTGGCTGTTCTGCAATTATGAGGAATGTTCCCGGGGCTGGTGCTGGTTGGAAGACAGGGCTGGATTGCAAAGCAACAAGATAATTAGGCACAATTGAATTAACTGACGAGTAAGTGCCAGCCTCAGCTGCCACCCTCCTCGGGAAATTAGGCTCACCCTGTAACGCCACCCCTTAACATGCACACATGTGTACACACACACATATACACACACACATACACACAATCAGTCTAAAACAGCACCAAAATATCAAGACGGAGAAAAAGTGAAAATGTGTGAGAAAAATGCTTCACGAACTCCATTCAGACACTTCTTCCCCACTGCATCAGTATGAATGACACTCAGTAACTGCTCTGTGTCTCTGTCTCTGTTTCTCGGTGTCTCCCTGTCTCTCTGTGTCTCCTTCTCTCTCTCTCTCTCTCTCTCTCTCTCTCTCTCTCTCTCTCTCTCTCTCTGTCTGTGTGTGTGTGTGTGTGTGTGTCTGTCCCAATTCTGCATCTCTTTGGTGGCTGTGGACAACACAGCGGTAGAAAGTTCTACCACAGGCGAATGTCTGCATCTGAAGGTGGCTTCCTGTGCCTCAGATTTCTCTCAGCATCTTGGGACAGAAGCCAGGAATCCCATGTATGGGTGGCAATTGAGCAAGTTCTGAGAGCTGAGCAGGACCTGAGCCCTGGTCCTGCCTGATGGGAGGTTGAAGCCAACATGCACTTGCCTGTCCAGGGAGGAAGAGACTTGTTCAGACCTGAGCAGGCCAGCAGCCTTGTCTGCTCATGGTATGCTGGGACCAGAAGTGACTGGTCTGGAGGAGCCTCTGTGGATGAGGGAAGTAGCAGGCTCCCTACCCCTTAGCTCATGGAAGGGCTTTCTGGGGGCTCTGGAGAACCTACAGGAGGGCTGCAGAGAGGGCCAATCAAAATGGGGTGCTAGAGGCTGGGGAGATGGTTCAGCAGTTAGGAGGGCTGCTGCTTTTCCAGAGGACTCCAGTTCAGTTCCTAGAACCCATGCTAAGTGACTCTTAGCTGCCTGCAACTTGGAACATGAATTTCTAAAGGTCTTGTAATAAAAATCCCAGAGCCAGATATTGGGGTAAATGCTGAAAGATCAGAGAGACAAAGGAACCAGCCACTGCCACGTCTCACCTCCAGGACTCAGCCTGAAAAGGCTTCAGCCAAAAAGCTTCAGTTCCTGTCCCCTCGCCTTATGTACCTTTCTCTGCCCAGCCATCACTTCCTTCTTAGTGCTGGCGTTAAAGGCTGTGTGCCTCCAAGCAAAGGCCTGAGTTCCCAAGTGCTGAGATTAAAGGTGTGCGCCATCACTGCCTGGCTCTGTTTCTCTCCTAGACTGAGTCAGTCTTATGTAGTCTAAGATGGCTTTGAACCCACAGAGATCCAGACAGATCTCTGCCTCCTGAGTGCTAGGATTAAAGGTGTGTGCCACCAGTGCCTGGCCTCTGTGTCTAATCTTGTGGCTTGTTCTGTTCTCTGACCTTCAGGCAAATTTTATTAGGGTACACAATATATCACCACAGCAACTCTAGCTCAGGTGGACCTGATACCTTATCTGGACTCAGCAGGCACCTGTACATCAGTGGTAGATACTCACTTACACAGACACAGACACAGACACAGACACAGACACACACACACACACACATAGACTTGCAGACACACACACAGACACCCACACACACAGACATGCAGACACACACATAGTCATACACAGACAGACAGACACACACACACATAGTCACACACAGACAGACAGACAGACACACACACAGAGAGACATGCAGACACACACACAGACACCCACACACAGACACACACATAGTCACACACAGACAGACAGACGGACACACACACACACAGACATACACACAGCTAAATAAAGATAAAAAAGAAGTGTTTAGAAAATGGAATTCCATACTGCCATCTCCTCTTCCCGCACCTGTGCCCCCGCCCCCTTCCCATTCTGCACCGTGGTCCTTTACATTCTGGTTGTTTGAAAATACCGCGTCAAACCAAACCAGGCTAATGACACATGTGTCTGTCAGAGCTGGAGTTTGGGGACTGGCTGGATGGCTCAGCAGGGGAAGCCCTGGCTGCATAAGCCTGCAAGCCGAGCTTGATTTGTGGGACTTGTTGTGGAAAGGGGCAAGGCAAGCTCCTCAGAGTTGGCCTCTCACCTCCTACACACACTTTGGTATTAGAGTGCCCACTCCAGCAAGTGTGAACTCCTGTGTGCATGTGCATGCACACACATAGAAACACACAGATACACACAGAGATAGACACACACAAAGACACACTGAGACACATACCCATATACACACAGATACACACACATAGACATACACAAGCATACACATAGACATACATAGACACACACAGACATACAGACACACACACAGAGACACACATACATAGACAAACACACAGATATACACACACATACAGACACACACAGAGACACATAATTAAATGAAATGAAAAGAAAGAAGTCCTTGGAGACATCCTGAGTCTGGCTCAGCAGAGCCAGTGTTGTTGGATCTGGAAACGCACCCCCAGGCCTACCTCTTTGGGTGGGCTGCCAGTTCTGTTCGCTCTGCTGCACCTCAGATCGCACGCTCCTTAGGCCTTATGTGCTCCTCAACTGTTTGAACTTTTAATATTTGTCCTCTGCGCATTGCTGGGTGGGATAATGTCCCCTTTTCTCTGAGTAAGATTGAACACATTTGTCACATTTAGTAAAAGCAGAAACAAAACTCTGAACAAACAAAACACCCAGGGATGCCTCTTTCAGATAGAATATCTGATCAGCAGGGCTGGTTTCTAGTACACAGAGGCCCTGGGCACTGTTTGGGACATACTCATAGCCAGCGTTTTGTGCTGCTTAGCCAACATTGCAAATTTGGCTGAGAGCTCCGTGTGCTACCTGGCAACGTTCGTTAAAACCAGGCATAGATTAAGAGATAGGCAGGCTGTGTCTACATCGTTTAGTTTTGAAGAGAGGCAGAAATGAGTAACACTGAAATGGGGAAGTTTAAAGTGGGACTGTAGCAGAGAGCTGGCCGATAGGCTGGGGTGGACAACAGTCCACATCCCACCCCTCTCCAGGACTCTGTCTAATGTGGTGGCCCTTGCTGGCAGCTACCAGGTATGTCTGGCTCTCTTAGCTCACGGGCGAATTGTCAATGACATGTGAACAAAGGTGGTGGTGACAGTTCTTTCCAGGTGTCACCACAATCATGGCCTCCCTCTGCATACGACATTCTCATGGCACGCTTTTCTTGTACTCTGGAAAAAGAAGAGCGCCAGCCCAGAGCTGCGGTCCCAGCTCATTCCTCGTGGCCATGTACAGAGCGAGGGGGCGGGGAGAAATAAGTGTTAGCACAAGCCACCTGGATTGGAGATGGTTTGTGTGCAGCATGACTGAGCTTCCCTTGACTGACAGACTCTGTGTGGTCACTGGGGGTGGGAGGAGGGGGGATAGACCCTTATGTCCTATGACACTTGATGTCTTTATTTGGAGAGGTAATGTCACTATAAGTAGTCTTTTAAAATGTGCATTTTGACTTTGGAGTTAAGTCTCATAAGAAGTTGCAAAAATAAGGCTGAGTTTTGACATAGTCCGAGATATAAGTAATGAGCTCTTGCTTTGGTGTGAGGGAGGTGATGGTTAATCTTAATTGTGAGGTTGATTGTTTCCATGGGTGCCCAGAGATTGGTGAAGCATAGTTCTGGGTGTTTCTGTGAGGATGTTTCAGGGATCATATCTTGAAGGTTCTGACCTAATGGGTGGGTTAACCCTTGATGGGGTTCACAATATGGGATGTTATTGGAGAGTGAGGAAAGGTAGGAAGGAGAAACTGGTTGGAGGATGTAGTCCCAGGTGACATGACATACCCTTGGAGGCTGTATCTTGCCTTGGCCTCCTCCCATGTGCTTCTCTCTGCTTCCTGTCTACCAGGGAGTGAGGCTGAGAATCTTTGTCAGCCTCCCCACCCCCACTGCCAAAGTGTTCTGTAAGACTGGCCTAGAAACAGAGCCAAGTGGTCCCAGTCTGAGTCCTCTGAAACTGGGAGTTGGAATAAACCCATCTTTCCTAAGGTTGCTTTCATTGGATATTTGCTCATGAAAAGCAGAGTAGCTAATGTGTGGACAATACTTCTTTAGCTTTGATTCTCCAGAGGACCAAAGTTGCCCACAAATTCACAGTTCTTACTGAAATCAAAAGTGGTTGAAAGTTGATGCAGGCAAGCTCACACATATCCTGGGAGACAAGCACCTCCCACTGTGGCTGACCAGCTGGCCTGCCTCACGACTGTGGCCAGCTGAAGTCCAACCTGTGAAGAAAAGCCTCTTCAAGAAGTGCCTGCTCCTCATTAGCTGCGAGTTGACATTTACAGTTTCTCCTTTCCTAAGGGAAGTGGTCCAAAAGGTTATGTAAGTTTTCTGTCTTAGACACATTCAAAAACATGTTAAAACAATACAAAATGTCTACTGAAACCACACGCAAGCTGAAGAGCAGGCGAGGAATCTGTTCCATGGAGAACACATCCTTTATAGGATGAAGTCAGGGTCCTTTTAGGAAGTCCTGTCCCACATCTGGGATGGCTGGGTGGCAAGCCACAGGATGCCACATTTTGGCCATGGCTGTTGCTTGTCTCCTTGTCAGAGGTGTTGGTGATAGAGGGCTGGTCCAGCAGAGTCCCTGTGAGTTCCAGGTCAGACATGCTGCAGAGAGCAGGAGGCAGCCTGGGATTTCACTGGTGTCTGTATCCAAGAAGTCCCCCTCATCTGCGCGTTTATTATGCATCTGTCCACCTCCAGACTCCTCAATTTTAAAACAAAATGATGGGTGCTTTCTTTCCAAAGCACCCCCCTTGTCCTTTAGCTCTTCATTTGTTAGCTTTGACATTTGGAAAATCCTGCCCAAAGCAGGGCTCCAGCCCAGTGGACATCCTTGTCAGTAATTGACTTCAAAGTAATTGCAGGCTGGTCTTCCCCTCCTGCTCGGGGACTCTGGGAGGGCGGGGCTGTTGGCTCCCTGGGACTCGGATTATGTTATCAGTCTTGTCTAACTAGTGTCTAAATCATTTCAGCATTTAAGATTTTTTGTTATTTAAAGATCAGGCTAGGCCCTTGAACAAGTGAAGACAGAATGAGATGGGAGATAAAAATCGTTTTTACTAGGAGCTGTTTGTGTAAGTGACAGCTTAAGTTCCTGTGGAGCCAGTGCAACCTTTAGCCCAGTTTGAATGCTTGCAATGGATGAATGTCTTGTTTCCAAGTTGTACTGTGTTTGGGATCTGAGACGGTGTAGAACGGAGCTTGTTTCTTGGACTAATTTCTATGTATTATATCATTTCTCTCTGGGTATGCTTATTTAATGCCATGCCTTCATGCAGAACTTGGTCTCTGAAGCTGCCAATGGGTGTCTGTTCAGCACTTGGATACATTTCAAGCTTTGGAAAGCAGTAACTCCAAGGCTGTGCAGGCTGAGGATTCCCACATAGGTAATGGGAGGAACAGAGTCAGTGTGGAGTAGAGACAATTATCTCTCAGAGACTAGTCTTCTATTCAATAGATGTGATTAGTACCTGATGATGTCATGCTTGGGGCATGACAGAAGTCAGACTAACATGCTGCTGTGTTGTTCCTGACACTCTTTGAATTGCACATGTGATGTCCTGGCACATACCCTACCCTCATCTCCACTAGGCATTCACAGTAGCCCTGCCCACTGAATGGCATTTTCCCATCCCTGTTTCTCCTTTTCTGCCCACATTCATGAAATGCCTACCATATGTCAGAGTGGAGTTGGGACTTCAAGAACTTAGTAAGATAGAGTTCTTGTCCTCCTAGAAGACATTTGAACCAGATACCCAAGGCAAGACAATCACTTGATGTCATCAGAGTTGATACTAGGTGGAGGATAGGTCATGGCTTTGGGGGGTCCATTTTGGACCCATGAGAGGAGCTCATGAGCACTCTAGAAGCTGGAGGGGTCACAAAGTACCTCAGCAAGCAAACCTGTCACAAGGTGGGACAGGGTACACTGTGTCTATGGGAATAAGATTGGCCTGTGTTTTGTTATAAAGAACTGGTAGTAGATGAGTAGGGAGAAGGATGTGGGACTTGCCTGTAGCATGAATTCAATTGGTCTTAACAATAAAAACCCTGAGCCAGATAGTGGGGTAAATGCTGAATGATCAGAGAAGCAGAGCAGCCAGCCACTAGTTCTTACCTCTATGAAATCCTCAGCTGAAAGGAGACTGAACTACTCTCTCTTCCTGCCTTATATTCCTTTTCTTCACTCAGCCATATCACTTCCTGTCTCAACCTCCCAAGTGCTGGGATCAAAGTTGTGTGCCACCATTGCATGGCCTCTATGGCTAACTAGTTGCTGATTCTGCCCTCAGATCTTCAGGCAAATTTTGTTAGAGCATACACAAAGTATCACCACACTTGACCATGAGGGTCCTTGACTATTTTAGATCTTTAAGTACTTAGTGACATCATCTGGCAGGTAAGTGGGGCATCTTTCTGGGTTCCTACTTATTTTTGCACTATAAAAATGGGGGCAATGTGTTTTGAGTTATATCCTAGGGGAAATCCCCTGTGGTGATATTTTAATTGTGCTGAAATGTGATTTTATTTGTATGTTAATAAATAAAGTTTGCCTGGAGATCAGAGGTCATTAGTGAGCCAGGAATAGAAGTCAGGTGGTGGTAGCCCATTCCCTTAATCTGATCACATGGCAGGCAGAGTCTCTGTGTGGTCAAGGACACAGCAAAGTGTGGTGACCCTTGAGTCTTTAATCCCAGTACCAACCATAGAGACTAGGAGGTCTGTATAGACAGGCAGTGACGAGGAAGTCATGTGGCTGGGCTTAGAGTCAATGAGAAGGCAGAACAGGAAAGCAATAAAACTCAAGACATACAGGAAGAAGGTCTCTCTCTCAGGGGAAGGACAGAAGCAGGTGGTAAGATAAGGCGGTCTTGGCTCTTCGCTAGTGCTTGGATCTCTTGGGCTTTTAACTCTGTATATGGCTCTGTGTTTCTTATTTAATAAGACTGTTTAGAATTTCATCTACAACCCCCTGCTGGGCTTCACTGCTCATAGTGGTGTGAGACTAGAAGCTGACCTCTAGGCTAGGAGCTTTGTGGGGGGTATTAATAAGGTGAGCAGGAAGTGCTACATTCCCGTTGGGATCCAGCCTCTGGTGGCTTTTAAAAAGTAAATGTTCTCTGTGGTCCCCGTACAAACATTCAAGTCCAATTTAGACTATTCCACTCCATGAAAATCTTTAATACATCTCAAACATACAAAGCTGCTCAAGCTCACACAGGCCATGCTATTGAGTGGCGGATCCAATGAGCTGGTTTGCATCCCTTTGTCACCCTGGGTCTTGTTAGAGCAGGTGACCTCGTATCCTGAGGTGTACTATTTCCTTTCTGTTTCTGTGATAAAATGCCACTGCCAAAGGTCACTTAGGGAGAGTGGTGGTCTGAATGAGAGTGGCCCCCATAGACTCATGTATTAGTTGGCGGAACTATTCAGGAAGGATTAGGAGGTGTGGTCACTGAGGGTGAGCTTGGAGATTTTAGAAGTCAACTGCAATTCCCAGTTAGCCCTGTCTTTCTATCTCTACCTCTGACACGTGGGTCAGATATAAGCTCTTGGCTACTGCCCCATCACTATTCCTGCCTGCCCCCATGCTCCCCTCTGTGGTGGTCATGGACTCACTCTCTGAAACTATCAGCCTCTATGCAACACTTTCTTTTAAAAGATGCCTTGGTTATAGTATTTCCACAGCAATGGAAAGGTAACCAAGACAGGGAGGAAAAGGTGGATTTCATCTTTCAGGTTGCAGTCCATCACCGAGGGAAGATAGGGTAGGAACCCAGAGGCAGTACTGCTTGCTAGTTCAGACAACATTACTGCTGAGCAGGAAATTCACCACAGCCAAGGAAGTCAAGCAGGAGCCATGTAGGATGCTGCTCAATGGCTAGCTAAGGCTCATCCTACAGCAGCTTTTATCATACAGCTCAGCACTCCAGCTTAGGGACCTTCCTATGTCAATTAATAATCAAGACAATCCCGTAGACATGCCCACAGAACAACCTTGTAAAAGCAATTACTTAGTGTCTCCTTTTTCAGGTGACACTGGGCTGTGTCAAATTGACTGTTGATGCTAACTAGGACTGCACTTTTGTACTGTACCATATAATTGCCTTCTTCCAGCTTTCTCTGAAGCATCAGTCCATGCCAGATCTCCTCAAGATCCCTGTGATGGATGTTCTTGGTTGTCAGCTGCTGACTACATCTGTAATGAACTAAAATACAAAATATATATATATATATATGGCTGGACATACCTGTGAGGTATTTTTGCTTAATTAAATCATTTGAAGTGGGAAGATCCATTTCTAATCTGGATCTTTGGGATGGGAAAACACACACCTTTAATCTAGATCTTTTGATATGGAAAGACATTAATCTGGGCCACACCTTCTGCTGGCAGTCCAGATAAATGACGTGGAAGAAGAAAACTTCTCTCTTTGCCTGCTTGCTTTCACCCTTGCCAACAAGTCTATTCCTTCACTGGCATTAGAGCCTACTTCCTTGGAATTCCAGTGTCTACTGAAGACCAGCTGAGACATCCAGCCTTATGAACTGAAAAACTACTGGATTCTTGACTCTTCTGTTCATAGGCAGCCATTGTTGGATTAGCTAGACCACAGCCTGTAAGTCATTCTAATAAATTTCCTGTGTGTGTATTCTTTCTATAAGTTCTGTTACTCTATAAAATTCTGACTAGTACATTCCTCTAGATGTGTCCTTCTTATTTCTCTTTTTAGCTGTAGTTGATGATACTCAGGAATCAGCTCTGGAGTCCTCTTGGGAGGAAGAGTTCTATTTGACATGGTGGGAGCAGACCTATCTGAGCCTGAGATTCTTCTATGCATGGGACACAGATGATAAAAATTGTGATGCTATAGGCACTGGGCCAAATGTTTTGCACACATTAACATATATAATCCCTGTGGCAACTCGTCCATGGGTCTTGTTATTATCTCCATTGTACAACCGAGGCAACAGAAGCAAGCGGAGGTTAAGCAGAAGGGAAATAGCCACACCGAAGTGTGGCACAGAATTACAGGGTGAAAGTACAGAACAAAGTGAGGAATTTAGAAAATAGGAATATTTGGAAGAGTATCAAATAGGTATTTTGAAAAGCCTAAAATCATGTGCTTAGATATGAATAAGTATCTATGTAATTGGAGTCTAATTAGAAGAGAAAGAGAGGGGAGAATGGAGGGAAGGAAAAATGTCTGAAGTCCTGAAAGCCTTGAATGTATCAGACATGGAGGGAAGGCATCATACTACAAACCCACAGACCTCACAACCCCAAGAAGAGCACACTGAGGGGGGTGCGGGGACAATAGTAGAGACGTGAGGTGCAGGGTGAAGCCGAGCGACACTTCCAAGACAGCCTAAGATAGCCTGGGAACGGGAATCGTTCCAAAGTGGCAGCAAGAGGAGAAACAGGCCAGGGAAGGATGGGGCATTGTCCTTAAAACGCCCAGAGAAAACAACCAAATTCTATACCATAAAAACTGTCTGTCGAGCCAGACGGTGGTGGCGCACGCCTTTAATCCCAGCACTTGGGAGGCAGAGCCAAGCGGATCTCTGTGAGTTCGAGGACAGCCTGGTCTACAGAGTGAGATCCAGGTACCAAAACTACACAGAAAAACCCTGTCTTGAAAAACCAAAAGGGGGGAAAAAAAAGGACCATGAATGGGAGCACTTCCTACCAAATATTAACTGAGGAGAATTGCAGTAAGTACCTAGCACCACAGATATTCATCAGGCAGAGGAACAGAATCCTAAGCAGATGCTGCTGATGGGAAAAAGGAATAAAAAGGAATGCAGAGGGAAACTACACAGTTTAATCAAAATGAATCTTGATTTGGTAGAATAATAATAGCATTCTGTGGAATTTAAAATATATAGTGAGTTGAGATCTATGAAAAATAATTAAAATGTAGCAGGAAAGCAGAAGAGCCAGCATGTTTGAAGGTTATTGAATTATCTAGGAGGTGAGGAACATATTGGAATTTGATAGCTTAATTAAGAACTAATATTAAAGCAACAGCAGGAATTAGCACGTCTGTAAAAAAAGGAGGGGGATAATAATGAGCAAAAAGATCACTCAATATAAGGGGGGGAAAGAAATTCAGAAAAATGTTAAGAATGGAAGATGGGACTTTATGGAGAGTAATTTGGGTGTTGGTAAGGCTGTAATAGAGAGAAAAGATAAAGAGGATGTGAAAATAAGAACCAAACGGGGCTCTAGAGATGGAAAACAAGCTCTGTTATGAATGCATTGAGAAGAATTAGCAGCTGCTTTAAGGTTTTTATTTTATTTTATTATTTTATTTTATTTTATTTTATTTTGTTTTTTGAGACAGGGTTTCTCTGTGTAGCCCTAACTGTCCTGGAACTCACGCTGCAGACCAAGCTGGCCTCAAACTCGCAGCGATCCACGCATGCCTCCCAAGTGCTGGGACTAAAGGCATGTGTCACCACTGCCTAGCTTGCTTTAAGTGTTTTAATACATTTATTTATTGTGTATGAGTGTGTGTGCACCATGAAACATGTACAGAGAGGTCAGAGGACAACTTACTGGAGTCTGTTCTCTCCTTCTACCCTGTGGGTCCCAGGGATCAAACCAGGTTGTCAGGGTTGGCAGCAAGCTCCTTTACACACTATGACATTTTGCTGGCCCATAACAGTCAATTTGATACTACATGAAAATCCCCCAAATGGCAGTGCATTCAAATTTTAATGAGATAAATGTCTAAGATGAAGTACACATAGATGTGTGTACTGAAGATGATGTCATCTGGGCTAACACATTTTTGACTGACATACCAGAAGGAGAGGGAGTGGAGGCAGAAACGTTTGAGCTAATAATATTTGAAAGTTTATCTAGTTTGATATAAGAATCTTTACAAAACCCAGGCTGGATCTCTGTCTGTCTGTCTCTCTCTCACACACAGTGGCAAATTATAATCAAATTATTGAAAACCAATGCAAACGAAACATCTTGAAGCAACTGGAGACTGAAGAGTCATTCTGCACTGAGGGCTGAGACAGAAATACTGTAGATTTTAAACACGGAATTAGGAAAGTCAGGAGCAATAGAAGGAATTTTTGTAAAGTGCTGAAAGAAGAAAGAAAACATTCAATCCTGAGAAAATAATTTCAAAAATGAAGTGGAACTGGGCATTTCTCTGCACACACACCATCTGTCTTTGCTGTGGGCAGAACCACTCTATATAAAATGTTAGACACATTCTCCAAGCAGAAAGCAAAAGTTAGTGTGGGACCTGGATCGGCCCAGAGTCAGGAGTTTGGTGAGTCTTCAGAGGACATCATTCTTTTGTTTTTGATTTTCTTTATAGGTAGCTGCCTAAAACAAAGAATGGGTTATGGAGTTCCTCACACATACAGCAGTAAGATGTATGATAGTAAAAACACAGAGACAAGTAGTGGGGTGCAGAAACGTTAAAGGTCATGTATTAGGTGCTGTGATGTTATTTGAAGGTGACTATGTCAAGTTAAATCACATAGGGATAATCACAGGTCACTCTTCTAAATGAGGCAAGTCCTTGTTAGTAAGAGAGAAAAATGGGATGTCAAAATGTATCTAAGTAAAAGATAGCATGAAAAATAAAAGAATAAAATGGACAGAGAACACAGGGCACATAGACAACCCACAGACAGTCAGGAAAGCCACTGATGTACCCCAAGTAAATATGGATCTTAGTTATTTATGCGTTTTTGGGGGGAAAACCTGAAGCTGCCGTACTCAGTGGCAAAGAACTAAATACTCTCTTTTGAAAGGTGTCTACCCTAGCTACTTTTAGTCAACATTTTATTGGTTGTTTTAGCTAGTATAATAAGAGAAATCATGAGATTAATAAGGCTTATAATACAACCATGGAATACACATTGAAAATATCAATTAGAATGTATTCACAAGTGACTGACGGAAGAGAATTCTAGGGAATCTAATTTTAAGAGTTACAATTACTACTTTAAGTTTAGAAGTGTTTTAGAATGTCTATATTTCTATATATTTATTATATAGTTGAGTTATACATAGCAATGAGTTGCAGAAGTGTAAGAAACCTTGAGTAAGGAGGAGAAATCAACAAAATATGCAAATATCCAAACACTAAAACCAGTATATTTCTGAGGGAAATGAAAGGAAGCTTAGATAGATAGGTACATAATACATAGATACATCTATAGATATATAGATGAATATATAGGAAGATTAACAAACGGGCAGATAGATATAATAGAAAGATGGATAGATAGATAGATGCTATGATAGGTAGGTATGACTGATAAGTAGATACAATAGTTAATAGATACATATACATAAATATGTATGTTCATTGATATATACATAAGATAGATAGGTGATAGACATACGAATACATGGATAAATAGCTATTATAAATTATTATATATATATAATATCTATATGATAGATGTTATAGATAGATGGTTGGTGATAGATATCTTAGGTAGATAGGTAAGTATATATATATATATAGAGAGAGAGAGAGAGAGAGATAGCAGACCATGTTTGTGAACTGAGAGAGTTAATCATGTTAAAATGGCCATTACCATTAAATTTACAAATACAATGCAGTCCTGAAAAGAGTCTTTAAAAATTAATAGCATGATATTTTGTTAACTATTTGAGAATCCTATATAATGTATCTTGATAATATTCATCCCTTGCTCCTTCCTCCCCCAGCTCCTACCAGCTCCTCCTCCTCCCCCAACTGCCCCCACTTCATGTTCCTTTTTTTAAGAAGAGACTTTTTCAGTAGGTGTCCTGGTCTTACAGTCTCTCAACTCCTTTCTTCCTTGATGTTTTCTGAGCCTGAAGTGTAGGGGCTGTATAGTAGATGTATTTTAACATACTTTCTTTCTAGCATCAATTGATAAGTTGGTTCCAAAACTTATCTAGAGATATGAGGGATCAAGAAAAGCCAAAGTGAGTTTGAATGTGAACAGCACTTCCTGAAGACTTCATCTGTTTGAATTGAAGACTCACTATACTGCTACAGGAATGAAAAAAACAGTTCCAAAGGGCAGGCAGGCAGAGGAACCAGACAGAACAGGGACCAGGAAGAGATTCAGCCTATGTGGTCAACTGGGTTTTGATAAAAATACAGGGTTTGTGGATACAGATGTGGCTTGGGGTATAGAGTGCTTACCTTGCATGCACAAAGCCTGGAGTTCCACATTCTGTGCTGCATATCTGTAACTCCAGAACTCTGGAGGTGGAAGCAAGAGGATTAGAAGTCATTCTTAGCTACACAGTAAGTTTGGGGCCAGCCTGGGCACATAAGACCAGTCGCAAGCAACAGAACAAAAAGGTAGCAAGGTTCTTGGGATGGGGCCAAGGGTCATCAGCTATTACGCAATCACCTAACAACCCTTATGAAAAAGTTTGAACCTTGACTCTGTCCCATTATAAAAAGTTAACATATGTCATGTGAGCTGAGGTTGGATATGAGACACTGTGAATTTTATCTTTTTTTTTTTTGAGTGATTTTTTTTCCCTTCCTATAAACCATTTCCAAACTTTCTTGAAATCTCTTGAAGTGGATGTTAAAATAACTCCAAGTAGGGTGTGGATCTGTACTTCATATATGAAAGAACCAAACTTGTGCAGAAACACGTTGGAGCAGTTGCCTGGCTTTGTAGGGAAGCACACCTCATAGCTTAAAATCAAGATGTCCAGATCGTAACACTGAAAAAACTATAGACACACTGATCATGTAATAGACCAGAGGACCCATAGAGAAGCCCAGTCTCCTGCAACCACCTGAATTTGGGCACATAAGCAAAAAACAAACAAACAAGCAAACAAACAAAAAAGCACACATGGAAAAGGCAGTGTCTTCAACAACCAGTACTAATCAAACTGGTTAACTACATGTGAAAGAATGAAACTAGATCTTTGTCTCTCACCCTGAAAAACCTCAGCTCCAGCTGGACCAAGGACCTCAACATAAGACCTGGGACCCTGGAAGTGAGAACATGCTTGAACTCATCAACACAGGGAAGAACTTCCTGAGTGGGGCCCCAGCAGGTGTTAAAACCAACAATAAATCAGCGTGACCTCGTGAAACTGAAAACCTTTTTTATTGTGAACACCATTAGAAAGAAGAGACAGCCTATAGAATTGGGAAAAATATTTACCAGCTATATATCCAGAATATACAAAGAACTAAAGCATGTTCTAAACACTGAGCAAACAACCCAACTTAAAAAAAAATGGGGCATGGAACTAAACAGAGTTCTCAAAAGACTAAATTGAAATGGCTGATGAACATTACAAAAATGTTCAACATCCCCAGCTATCAGGGAAATGCAAATTAAAACTACTTTAAGATTTTATAAAAATTAATTTGAAATTCATCAGAATCACAAAGTTGCTCTTTGGAGTTCACCACTGAGAAAATGAAGGCACAAGGCAAAGGGTGGGGCGGAAACATTCATCTTCCAGATCTCACAACATACTGTGTCAAGAACGTAGAATGACAGCTGGGGAGGCAGTGTGCTGGGTAGGGTTCTTGCCTGCCAGTCAGGAAGGTCTGACATTGAGCCTTGAAACTCACACCAAAAAAGCTGAATGGGACATGATTTAAGCCCAGTGCTGGAGAGGCCAAGACAGGCAGATCCCCAAGGCTCACTGGCCAGCCATCTAGCCTACTTGACATATCTCATGCAAAGGGAGAGACCATGTGTCAAAAACCAAGACAGACAGCACTAGAGGAAGGATAGCTGAGGTTGTCCCCTGTGACACTTACATGTGCACACCTGCACACACACAAATATGCACAAAAATAGAAAGAGCCTTTAAAACTCAGCTCTGTGGGGCTGGGGAGATAGCACAGCATGTGAGAATGCTTGCTGATCATGCAGAGGACCAGAGTCAGGTCTCATTATCTACACTGGGCAGCTCAGCACACAACCACCTGTAAATCCGGCTACAGAGGATACAACACCCTCTTCTGGCCTCCACAGGCACTCTCTCACACACAGACACAAACACATGCACGCAGACGCATGCACCTACACATAAATAAAAATAAAAAAATTTAAAAAGCCCAATACCCCATTTAAGCCTGGAAAAAAATTCTGGGCATCTCAGATGGCTTGTTTTGTTGTATGTAAATGCATCCTTACTCCCAAAAGTAGAGAGCATGTTTCTTTTGATAGTTCAACTTCCACAAAGGATGGAAGTCCCAGGAACAGGAGTTGCTTTCCTGCCTACAACAGTCAGAAACTTTCAAAATAAAATCTAACCAATCTATTAAGCAACAGCTCTGCTTTAATTTTCCCTCTAGTTCTGGAGACTGACCCCAAGGGCTTTGCATATCCAAGGCAAGCCCTTCACTACTGGGCTATGTTTCCAGCTCTGAAAACAAGATAATTTCACAGCACTGAATATAAGGCAACAAAGGCCATGGGTTCCTGAGAAGTGGGAACTTTTGAATGAGCCCTCAGATTGCCCAAGTTACTCTCTGCTTTGATGTGTTCACATTCCAAGTTTCTACTTCTGTAAAGGATGGGGATGAGACAGAGACTGGCTTTGCTTGAGTGGGGGACCAGGGAGTCGGGGGTCCAGCTGAGGGTGGTCGTATTTGCAGAATGGCACGGAGAGGGGAGAGCCGCAGAATGAGCTGCAGAGAACCACAGGGGCACCTCCTGAGTTAGAGCAGAACACTGGCCCACTCAGGCGTGTGGGGGAAGCTGCATCCAACAGTACTCAGACAGAGCCAGGAATAATGGTGTCCCATCCACAGAACTGGAAAAAGCCATTCCTCATAGGCATGGGGCAAACACTCTGAAAGGTCCTGCTTTCATAGTTAGGAAAAATTAGACTATGCTGAACATGATTCCAGATACAACTAGTAAATAATGAAAATAACGGCAAAGGCCAACTATGTCACCTTTGACTTATGTCAAGAAAGCTCATGAATATTTATAGAAAACAGAAAAGAAAAGCCCATCCAGGCAAAACTCAGTCTGTGGCAAATAGCCATAGGTCACCAGACATGCAGAGAAGCATGACAATATTATAAGCAGAATCCTATCTATCTATCTATCTATCTATCTATCTATCTATCTATCTATACCTGTCTGTGACTCTTTCAAAATTAACTCAGACAAGACTTAACAAAGACATTAAAATGGTTGTTTTTATTTGCCAGGCATGGCAGTATGTGCCTTTAATCTTACCACTCAGGAGGCAGAAGCAAGTGGATCTCTGTATGTTCTAGGACCCCATAACAACTTCCAGGCCAGCCAAGGTTACACGGTGAGACCATGTCTCAAAAAAATATTTAGAATAACTATATTCTATACGTCCAAAAGTTTAAGGGAAATACACAGACGAGCCAAAGAAACTCCTAGACATGGAAAGTACAGTGCAGAAGATGGAAACTCACTGCCTGACTGCCTGGAGGGTGCGGGAGACGAGACGTCACAGAAGAAAACTTTAAAGAACTCTATGGCATGCCAACAGAATCTGTCCGGAACAAAGCATGCAGGGTGGAGGGGAAACCCAGGGCATCCGTATCCGTGAGGAAAACATCAACTGTCAGAACGTGTAATTGGAAGCCGTGAAAATGGAGGGAGAGGTGGAGACGTGAAAGTCATTTTGAGAAATAATGGCCCCGAGTTTTCCAATTTCTGTGAAAACTATCAACCTACAAATTCCAGAAGCTCACTGAAGCGAGGACAGGAAATGTAATGAAAGATCAATGCAGGCCGTAAGCAGGTTGGTCAAAACCAATAAAGAGAGAGTGCTGTAAGGGCCCCAGGAAAAAGGCACATTACATACGGAGGAACAAAGATAAGGATGGCAGCCGATTCCTCCTGGATGCCATGTGAGTGGGAAGACATGGAAGGACCATCTATGTCCTAATGGAATGCTCTCAACGCAGCGTTCTGACCCAATGATGTCATTCTTCAAAGGTGAAGGGAGGAAATGAAGTTGATTTCAGACGTAGAAAATCCAAAGAAATTCATCACCAGCAAAATGGCATTATAGGAAATGTGGGAAGGACTCTTAGAGGCTTACCAACAAAGGACATGAAATGGAAATACAGATCAGCCCAGAGCTCTGAAGTGTGCTGGGCATGGAGAACACTGAAGCTGTGTTATTACTTTAATGTTTCTAAGAGAGCCGGCTCTCTGCACAGACACATAACTCTGTGTTATGGGATTTCTGTGCCTTGCGTGAGTTAATTCTATGAAACCAGCACCAGGATTGAGCTGGGAGGAATGGATGTCACGTTCTCAGGTGTCAAAGTGGCCTCACTTGAAAATGATCATCTCTTTCAGGCAGTAAGAGAATGAGATGGCTCATCAGTGGCAATAAGCCCCAGAAGCTGTAATCTGAACACCGTTGCTCTCCACCCAATTTTCCCTGGTCTCTGTTTGTGAAGATGTGAGGTAGCAGAGGGGTCTCTGCCAGGGCTCAGTACAGTGAGGGTGAGGAACTCCCAACCAGCTCCTGCCTAGAGTGTCTTCCCCCTGACTCCCCCTGCAGATGCGGCCATTCTCTGGATGGACATTAGATTGTTAGTTGCTCAGCGTGGTGCCTGGTAAGGTACGATACCCTGTTAAATTTGAGTATCAAAGGAGCAGCAGTGATGTTTTAGTATAAGTATATCCAAAATAGGACATTACAGCCGGGCGGTGGGGTGCACGCCTGTAATCCCAGCACTCGTGAGGCAGAGCCAGGTGGATCTCTGTGAGTTCAAGGCCAGCCAGCCTGGTCTACAAGCTAGTCCAGGACAGGCTCCAAAGCTACAGAGAAACCCTGTCTCAAAAAACCAAAAACCAAAACAAAACAAAATAGGACATTACAAGATGTCTTCATGCCCTCCAGTTGGCAATTCCCAGTGTTGGAAGATGTTGGCTCTTTCCCCAGCCACAGAGCTCTCTGTGACAGGCAGCATTTTCTCCTCTTGGGATTTTTTAACTCCACTTTTCCCAATAACCTGCCCCTACACCCTGCCTGTGGAGGAAGTTCTGTGAGATTTCTCAGCCTCACAGAGATCCACCTGCCTCTGCCTCTTGAGTACAGGAATCAAAGGCATGTGCTACCACTGCCAGGGATACACAGAGAAACCCTGTCTCAAAAAGCCAAAAAAAATTTTTTTTCAGCTCACCACTTCACGCTTTTTAAGCTGTACTTTCTGATGAGCTTGAGGCAGTGGCTGTTGCTGACCTGCGTGGAGGCGGGAGGAGGTGGAGGCTGAAGGAATGAGAAGCCCCCAGTCTGACACCTTCCCTGGAAGCAACCCCAAGCTCATTGTTTAGTGTCCATGGGGACAAGTCTTGGTGTCTACCATGATGCCTGCCATTGAGAGATGATGGGCAGTCATTCCCCTCTGAGACAAAACTGTCAGAGAGGCTGGTTACAAGGGTGCTTTATTTTGGTCCCTTGCGTGTGCATGTCTGGTTTCTACAGCAGGTCAAGAACTCCTTCAAGGCAGGGCTGGGCTATTGAGCCTTCCCAGTTTCTGCTGGAGGGGTGGCATTTGTGAGACAGATAAAGAAAGAGAGAATGAGGTGTAAAGGAGAGGGAAGACATAAGCCTGGTAAGTGAATTACAGCTTGGGTCCCACCATTAGCATGGCTTGGCTCTGTCCTGGGCTGCATGGTGGTGAAAGGAACAGAGATATTTCTGGAACGTTCTGGGTGTGCTTTAAGCCTTTGTTGCCTGATCCAGTGGGGAAAGTAGCAAGATGAGTCTGTAAATGAACTGTTGGTGCAAATTTTGAGTTGTGGCCCCTTTCCCTCTGTGAGGTTCAGAGGGCTGGGAAGATGGGTGGTCATCAAAATGCTTGCTGTGTGAGAGGAGACTTGACTCCAGTTCTCAGAACTCCTGTAAACAGCTGGGTGTGGTGACCTGCGTTTGCAGTCCCAGCAGTGGGGTGGCAGACAAAGGCACTGACCAGTCTATACTATTGGTGAGTTTCAGGCTAGTGAGAGGCCATCTCATAAAACAAGGTGGATGGTGCCTGAGAAACCTGAAGCTGACCATTTGCTTTCACGTGCATGTGCAAACACACACACACACACACACACACACACACACACACACACACACACAGTGGGGAACAGAGTTGAACCCACACAAGATCCCTCTCAAATTCCCTTCAGCCTGCTCACCATCCTTACCTGCCTCTTTCTGGGCTCTCTGATCCCTGCTCTGTCCCATCTCTGACCCTATCTGGACCTGTTTGCATTTATGACCAGAGCTGGATGCTGTTTGGAATTTGGAGAAAAGATCAATGATCACAGCTTTGCTCATGGCCACATAGGTGGACAGAACTGCTGGGAACCCTGGCTTTATCCACAGCCGTCTCGTGGCTCCTCAGAGATTCAAGGCAGCATTGAAGCCCAGACTCTGGTCCCTGCTGCCTGTGGCGGAGACTCTATGCAGGCAAGAACACCACTTGGAGCTGCTCTCTTCCATCCCCTAAGGAGCTGTGTTTCTGAGGATGAACCTGAATCAGAGCAACCATCTCACAAATCTGAGAACCGATAGAAGGCATCACTGTCACAGAGGAAGTAGATGCAAGCCAAGGGTGCGAGGGCACAGCTCGGTAAACATGGGCAGGGAAGGCAGGGATGGCAGGGAGAGAGTTCCTACTGCCCACTGTGTTAACACCTCTTCCATTACTGTGATAGATATGCAAAAAACCAGATGGACACTTAGGGAAAGGAGGAGGGACTCTGGGGGCTCATGGTTTCTGAGGTTTTAGCCCCTGGTTGTCTGGTCCCTTTGCTGTGGGAATGAGGCAAAGCTGAGCATGATGGTGGAAAGGGTGTGATGGCGTGAAGAGACTCGATTCATGGCAGGTGATGGGGGAGAGAGAGACAGAGATAGAGAGATAGATACACAGAGACAGACAGAGACACAGACACAGGCAGACACTCCCCTTCTACCCCCCCCCCCCCGCCCTGAGTCAGACACACATAGAAACAGATGGGGGGGGGGAGAAAGGGGATGAGGAGGGGGAGGAAGAGAAAGGATGCTGGGGACAAATCATACTCTTCAACAGCACATCCCCAGTGGCCCATTTCCTCTAACCAGGCTCTGCCTTCCAGTTTGACTACCTCCTATTACAAGTCCACTGAATTATAAATGCAAGCATGGATTAGTGAACTGATTATGTCATAAACTTTATGGTCCAATTATTGTCCCAAAACCTCACTGTGGGCATCACCAGGTTGGGGATCAAAGCTTCAACACATGAGCCCTTGGGAGATACATCCAAACCAGAATATAACACCTGCCCCCTCACCTCCTGCAAGCACACCAGAAATGCCATCTGCATCCTTCTTGCAGCTCAGGTGGACCAGTCCAGAGGGACTGAGAAGCTTGCCACCCTCTCCATATGGGACCCCAGCAGTGTGTGTGAAGATATCTGTACATTCATTTCCCATCTGTGTAGAGCAGGGGCCAGTACACTTACTTTGTAAGGGCCATCTGGTGAACGCCACAGGCTCTAAGGGTCTCTTGTCACCACCATGGATTTAGTTCGGCTGTGCCATTGTGAAAGCAGCCACAGGAAGCTGGTAAGGAAATGGGCATGGCTGAGTGCCGAGAACATCGTGGACAAAGCCAGGCAGATGGTTGCATCTGGCCTCAAGCTGCACTTTTTCATCTTCTGGTGGCAGGAGGGTTTGTGGGGAAGCTGGGCTGACACGTTTTGCTGGAGCCTGGCTTCTTTAGGCCTTCTAGCTGAGTAACCAGTGTATGGGGCTTGCTGACTGTGGAATGTTCGTGAGTCTGTCTACCAGGGGGCTGCCTGAGAGGGATTGCATGTGTCCACAGGAGCTAAGTCTCCCCTATAGGCAATGCCAGAGCTGGGACTTGATTTTCCTCCTGTACTGATGTGGCCGTCCACACAGCGGCCGGACACCAGTGGTTTCTGGAAGAAACTGAACAGCTCTCCTGCAGAAGAATGTTTGGTTCTCCCCCTCCTGCATCTGATAGGCAGAGAGACGCCAGCAGACATTGGTCAGGTCATAGTGGGGCTGGCCAGGCACTACTGGCAAGTTCACATGGGTTCTGATGTGAACGGCTCTGTTGGTTTGACTGTAAAAGCACGCCTGGGTCACCTGCCCTGGTTTCGTTCTCATATTTTACTTTATTTTTATAGACAGGGTCCCATTATGCTGACCTGGCTGGCCTGGAACTCGCTTTGTAGACCAGGCTGGCCTCGAACTCACAGAGATCTGCCTACCTCAGCCTCCTTAGTGCTCTAATTAAAGGAGTGCTCCTGTTGGTGTTCCTGTGGGTGTGTTACCACTAGTGGTAACAGCTTCACATTATGCTACTTCTCTAAGTCAGGCACCGAGTGAAATGCTTCATGGCCAGTTCACAGCTTCAGGTGGACAGAAGTTTTCTCTATACACACAAGGACAGGCTTAATGATGAGATGGTCTCTCCTCACCCAATACCACTTACAATCATGGAATCGGGCCAGGACAAAATAAATGACAAACGAGATGACAATGAACCAAAAGGCTTCTTTGCAGGAATGAAACAGTCCGCACAATGAAGAGACAATCTACACAATGGGAGAAACTCTTTCTCAGCTATTTGTAGAGGATCAGTATCAAACTCAAAACAATTAGACACTGGAAGGATAAATAATCCCAACAATAAATGAGCAACAGCCTGAAAAGCACTGCTTTATATCTCTCTCTCTCTCTCTCTCTCTCTCTCTCTCTCTCTCTCTCTCTCTCTCTCTCTTTGTCCTTTTTGTTTTTGTTTGTTTTTTCCAGACAGGACCTCACTGTATCTGACTGTCCCAGAACTCCTCATGTAGACCAGGCTGGCCTTGAACTCAGAGATCTGCCTGCCTCTGCTTCCCGAGTGTTGAGATTAAAGATGTACACCACTACACCTGGCTAGAACAGATATTTTCAAATGAAGAAATAAAAATGGCCAATAGATTAATGAGAGAACAACATCTTTCGTTGTCAGGAAAATGTCACTCAGAAGCAAGGTGAGATTCTGTCTCACCTGAGTTGGAAAGGCCACTGTAAAACTAACAAAACAAATGATGGTGGGAACTGGCCAGGCACTGCAGAAGGCTGTGGTACCCCTGGGAACTTGGAGCTGTGAGCTTACCCTCCCCATTACCTACACCTCGCCCTTCTTCCTTTTTAAGGTTCTTACTGGTCACCTTCCTACTCCTTAATTAACAGCCCTTCTTCTACAACAAGAGAAAGCGTTTATTTTAGCTCACAGTTCCATGCTTCAGGCAGTAGCCAGAAGCAGCTGGTCACACCACACCCACAGTCAAGTGTAGAGAGAAATAAATGCATGTGTGCCTGTGCTCAGCTAGTCTTTCCTACCCAAATACAGTCAAAGGCCCCAAACCAAGGAATGGTACTGCCCATTTTCAGGCTGGGTCTTCCCACATCAATTAATGCAATCAAGATGATTCCTTATAGACATGCCCACAGGCCAACCTGATCTAGGCAGTCCCCCCACTGAGACTCTCCCAGGTGAGTCTCATTTGACTCAAACTGATAATTGAAACTCCCCATCACAGGGGGCAGGGATAGCATGTATGATCAAAGTATCTCACATACATGTATGAAACTGCCGTAATGAAACCCACCATTTTGTATAATTAATATACACTCAAAAGGGCAAAGGAAAACCCTTTTAAAATGAAAGAATTAGTCACTAAGGAAAAAACAAACAGCAAGGCTCTTGCAACACAGGGATAATCCCTTTTCAGATCAGAACTTCAGCCACATGGGCTTTGCCTTGTAAGGAGTATGTCCCACAGCCGAGTGGCTGGAGCATTGGGAAGCTGTTTCTTGGGATGGACAGAACTTGCCTTTTCTGTTTCTGCCAGCCACTGGTCCTGTTTGTGACTGTTTCTCCATTCATGCTTTCCAGCAAAGAGAATGGCTAGCCATGGTGACTACCAGGTCCTTGAAATGGGAGAGTAGCCCAAACTGAGATGTACAATGGTCAAATACACACCAGTTTTCAAAGAGAGAGTATTTCAACAAAACCCAGATACTTCATATCTCAGTGATGCTTAATAGTGATGCACGCTTTAAGTAAATTAAATTCTGTAAAATATATTACAGTTTTTAAAAATCTTGGGACTGGGGAAGCCAGGTCTGTTCCACCCCAGATCTACATTTTCCACAAAGCTGCCTCCATTTGTAGTTACTGAGTCACTGAGTACCTGCTACTGAGTTGGGAGTCCTTGGGATGAGTTTCCAAAGAGCTCAGCTCTGGGTGCTTCTCCCTTTTTTTTCTCTGAGTCCCTCTCACGTGGGGGCATGTGTGGGGCGGTTACACAAGCTGTATGGGGCTCATTACTCTTTTGGGTTCCTTAGAAAAGCACAATTCCTTCCAAAGTGGCCACAGAGATGTGGCCTCAGATGCTCTGAAACTTTCAGGATTGTTAAACCTAGTGACATGTAGGTGCCAGCCTCCAGAGCTGTATCCCTCTATGCCCACAAAGATGCTTCCTCATCCCTCATCCTTCATGCCTTCTCTTTGTACCCAGAGTCTCCTGCACATCATAACCTGCTCCCCATGCGTGCCTACTTGCTGGACATTTCATTTCCAGAAGGCTGTGCATACTCTGCTCTAGGGTCTGGCCTTCTTGGTTCCTGGGTATTCCTAGCACCCAACATGGTGACTGACACACAGGCATCCGTGATTCTCTATGAACAGAAGAGCAAACTACCTGATTTATAAGAGTGGAGACACATGCTATCATTCAGTTTTGTGACTGTAACAGCTTTGAACTGAGCAAAGTACGCATGATCACTCTCTTCTTACACAAGAGGAAATGGCGTTCCTGTGGTGGGGCTGGCTCAGGATCATACAGTGTGCAGCAGTAAAGTGATGGCCATGTTTATAGCTTCCGTGACTGGGCACACATCACATCCTCTGAGCATGTGTTGGGCCAAAACATGTGTCCTCTCTTTGACTTGCACAAAAATTGGAGTTTTGGTCCTTTCTTGCTCACCTGTTGTGGCTAAAGAAACTAAGGCGAAAGGACACTCAGAACCAGTGTGATTGCAGAGACTCTTCATGTTGGTGAGATCAGAACGTGGGGCTAGGAGATGGCTCAGTGGCTCAAGGCGCTTGCCCTGAAAAGCCTGCCAACCTGCGTTTGATCCCTGGAATGTGTGTAGAGAGCTGGATGCAGTGGGTGCGTCTGTGAGCCCTTTACTCCTGTGGTGAGATGGGAGGCGGAGTCAGGAGAATCCGGTGTAAGGCCAGTCAGCTTGGAGTATGTAGCATAGAAGCGAGAAGATGGAGCCTCAGAAACAAGATGGAAGGAGAGAACCAAATCTCAAATGTTGTCCTCTAACCTCCACATGTGCTGTGACAAGTGCCACAGACAGTGACCCTGGGAATGTGACTGCTCCCAGGGAGTAGCAACAGAAATTTAAAATAGATAGCAGTCCAGGTGCCCTCCGCCCATGAGTCCTCACGAGCCCTGGCCCTCATGGCCAGGTTCTGGATGAGGTACTGAAGGGGTCAAAGGGGAAAAGGCTATCCTGCCACTGGTCCTTCCTGCATCTTTTAGCAATTCATGAAAAGAGAACCATCACGTAGTAAGCGAGAAGACCGACTGGGAAAGGCTTTTGGCTCGGCTGCAGGGGGACTTGTTACAGACCCTCACTGATTCTTGTGGTCTGGCACCTATTGCAGAACCCCCTTGAGGCTCTGTTTTCTCATTTGCACGTCAGGGACACAAACACAGAAGTCCTTCATGATCTCTCTCATTTTGCTTTCCACAGTTTCAATTGCCCACCGTCAGCTCCAGCCTGAAAATATTAACTGGAAAGTTCAAGAGATGAACGAGTCACAAGTTTCCAATTGCCCACTATTCTGACAGCGTGATGCAATCTTGCACTTCCCTGCTGGGTCACGCCCGGGATGTGACTCAGCCCTCTGCCCCTCACTTCCAAGATGTACTCTCCAGTCACCATCGCCTCACTGAGCTTCTGAAGGAGGGGGTGAGGTGGGGGAGGGAGGACCGTATTGACTCAAATCTTTTGTAATATATTATAGTTGTCCTATTTTATTATGCTATTATTAATCTCTTAGATTAAACTAATTTGATTCATTTTAATTAATTAAATTAGGTTTTTATCATAGGTCTGTAACTATAGAGACAGAATCTCTGTAGGGTTTGATATCATTTTTGGGCAACTCCTGGGGGTTTTGGAACATGACTCTCTGAGACAGGGGCCCCCTGTGCACTGGCTGCAGGGTGGTCTCTGACACCCACCCTCTCAACCCTGGACTGGTGTTTTGTGCAGCCCTATTCATGTGGAGTTAGCAGTCTGAAGAGGTGACTCCTGTCACCCCAGGACTATCAATACCTGTGCTTGTCACCACCCAGGAACTGTCATCTGAGGGAGGAGGGCTGCAGTCAAAGCCATACACATTGCCGTGATGTGCTCCCGGCCACACAGGCCTAAGTGGCAGATCTGGCCTGGGGGCCAGCGTCCCATAGCCTGGCTCCCTTCCTCCCAGCACAGCTGGGCCAGCTGCCCCTCCTGTTTGGCTGATTGCAGACACACTTTGAAAAACCTTGCCGGTCAGATGGTTTGGGGTTTCCGTCAGTTGGGACTTTTCCTCTCTCTCTCTCTCTCTCTCTCTCTCTCTCTCTCTCTCTCCATCTCTCTCTCTCTCTTTCTCTCTCTCTTTTTTTTACATCAAGGAAAAAAATGAAAAGAATTCAATTCATCACCAAGTGCTGGGGGAGAAGAATTTGACAAGAGCACCATGGCCAAAGAACAGTACGAAACTAGAAGCGAGCCTGATGAGGGCCACTAGGCTGAGGGTCACTGGTAGGGCTTCTGCATTAGCTGTTTGGTTCTTGAGCCATGTGGCCACTTGGCAAGTGTTCACGAGAAAATTATATGCCCTGACCCTGAAGTTTGAATCCTTAGGTTCCTCCAAAGTCTGTGCTGAGATAGATGTCTGGAGTGCAGTGGTATTAAGACATGGGGCTTTCAAGGGATGATTAAGTCTGAGGGCTCTGTCCTCCTGGGCACAATTAGTGCCCTTATTAAGGGACTTGAAACAGTATACACTTTCTTCCCCTTCTGCCACATGAGGTCCACTGGTAAGAGTTTGTCTTGGAACACAAGTGGCCATCACTAATGTTCTGGGACCTGGCCTTGCACTCCCCAGCCTCAGAACTGCAAGAGAGCAATCTCTAGGCTCAGGTGTTGTGTTTTGTTACACTAGCAGGAATATACTAAGGTTGGGCAGTGCTGTGTTCATTCAGGGTCTAGATCAGAACATGTGAGCACAAGAGGTCCAAGAGGTTAGAAGGGGTAGGGTGGATGGGACAGCTACCCATGCTGGCTGTTGGTGACATATGCTCTCAACTCTAGGCCTTGGAGGGAGAGATAAGCCCCTATAGTGATTTGACGTGCATTCTTTGTGTGGCCTGAAGAAGCTGTGACCCTTTCTACACACCATGGTTCATGTGCCAACATATGTCTATGATCGGGTTCTGGCACCCTGTGTACCAGCGCCATGTCAAACATGCCCCACAGACACCTCTGTCCTTGCTCACACCACTGGGATTGTGTTGGCCTCCTCATATCAAGGCACTTCCATGGCTGGAAGCTTGCTCTGTTTTCACTATGCCTCATGCTGTGTCTGAGCCTCTAGGCTTGTATAGAAGACTCTAGAACTACTGTTGGACAAATAACCCATTTATGCAATGAAAATGAAGTGGCTAGGGGAGGTGCTAAAGACTCTGATGCTAAATTTGAGAGCCCACCATCATATACATGCTATTCAGGCCAAGTACCAGACAGGGTTCTCACAGAACCATCACCCAGCCATGGTTGATAGTGGTGTTTAGTTATGGGGCCAACTGGGGATGTCCACAGCCCTGCATTGGATAGTGGTTCATATAGCTTATCTTCTGTGGTCAGGAATGCATCAGAAAATATTGGCAGATGAGGAGATTGGACAGTGGTGTTTCCAGAGCCTATGAAAACAGGCTCTTTCCCAGCTGTCTTGAGGTCTATCCTGCCCTCTCCCTTCCCCTGTGCGATGCTCACCCATGACATCCACCCCATCTATTCCTGAGGCTCACCCACAGCTCCTGCCCTGCCGGCTTGGCCACCTTCCTCATACAACATAAACATCTGGGGAGGGCAGGAGGGGCCGGCTCCTACTCTTCTCTGCCTGTGTTCACCTCTCCTCCCTTCAGTGCTGGGCTTGGAGCTTGAGGAGAAGATGGCCAAGCAGAGAAGATGGGACAGGGGAGGCGAGGCTCACAGAGAGACAGAGAACCCACATTTGTTTCCTGTTCACCCAGCACTGCAGAGCCAGAAGGAACCAGGTGATGGCAGAGACATCCACAATCCATCTGAAACTTGCAGGGACCAGGGCAGGAATTCCAGGAAGAGGTTGTTTCCCTCCTGGAGAGCCACATGTCTTTATCATTGAAGCCTAGCAGGGCTGTAGTGACCTGAGTGACACACAGCCAGGGTTCCATAATGACAGAACCCCTGCAAGAGGCCTGGGAAGGAAAACCAGCACCTCTTCACCACCTACCTCAGCTCTTGTCAGTCTAGGGGAGGGCTTGTCCATTCAGCCATTTATACCCCTCTGCACCCCTTGGTATAGAAGCTGAGGACTGGCTCAGGTCCACTTCTTCCTCCTCCATCTTGGGTCCTTCTATTCACCACTTTTCTACTAAGGCTTTTAAAAAAAATTTTAACTGGCACCTCCTAGTCATGTGGATACATCTGTAAGGACAGCACACGGATCCACTTCAGAGAGACCGAATGGGGTAATTAGTATTCCATCACCTCGAACATTTATCATCTCTTGCTGGGGAAACAGTCAAAATCTCTTCCAGCTATTTTGAAATACACAGTACATGTTTTTGTTACTTTAAAAACTTTAAATGTGTTATACAATTTCCACACCATTTACATAATGAATTAGATTATGTAAGTGACACCATATATTTATATATAAGCATAGTCTACCTTTTCTTGTTAAGATCTTGTGTGTGTATGTGGAGAAATGTACCCAACAGAAGTTACCCTGTGGTGGCGGATGGGCGTTCCCATCGCCACTGTCCACCTCCAGAAAACCTCCATCTTTCTGAGCTGAAACTGTCCCTGTTTAACTCCAACCCTGCCTTGTGTTCTTCCACCGGGTCCTGGAAATGGCCATCATGCTTTTTACCTCTGTGACCCTGGTGCATGGTCAGACTGTCCTCTAGTTCCCTCTTCCTGCAGTGACCAGTGTCCAGCCTCCTGCAAGCCCACAACCCTATGAGGAGGCCACCCACAGTGTGCCCAGGACCACACAGTGGCTGTGCTGCAGTTCTAGAGGGTCCCACTGGGGATTGCTGGGACTCAACAAAGCCTCTGTATTTCTGACTTTCTGCTACTTCTGTATGTTCAGGTGTAGGGACTTAGGGAAGTCCTCATGTTATAGAAGAGACACATGTCACAGCCTACAAACACTCTGTCCCTCTGGCCATCTGCAATGCCCCTAGGCTCCCCACATGGATACTTGACATGGAGGGGTGAGGGTGCTTGAATTCCGGCTCTCCTTCCCAGAAGGCTCCTCTAAGCTCCAGTGACTCAGGACCAGTCTCTGCAGGAAGAGTGCTGATTTATTCCTCTTACCATTTCTCCTGGAAGTGACCCTTCCCAGCCATGGCTAGGATCACTTTGGGACAGCTGAGCCTCGGCACTCCTGAGATGGGTTAGAAGCCTGCAGGCAGCATTCTGCTTTGAGTAGCAAGATTCCTGGCTAGACATGAAAGGAAAGATTATAACAGCCCATTTTCTCCAGGCAGCTTACCCTTGATTCAGTGAGAATCAAGAAGAAAGAAAAAAAACTATCTTCATCCCTCCATCCTTCCTCCTCATCCTATCCCACCAGCCACCTTGCCCTGCTGAGGCTGGTGAGGCCCCAGGAGGGTCACAGGGTCCCCTGAGCTTGAGCAGCTGCACATGGACGCCTCGCTGAGTCGCTGAGTCCCGTGTGGCTCTGTCTTCCTTCTGCGGTGCAGTCTATGCACAGAGCGGCTGTGCTGGCTGTCCCAGGCAGCACAGCCAGCAGTCACAGAGCTCCGATTGAGGTCAGTTCCAGCCGGATAGCACCTAGGCGCCTTCCTCCCTGCTGTTTGTCCCCTGTGGACTGAGGGGCTGGGCTTTGCCTGGACATGATGTTCTCTAACATCAAATGAGCTTGTATAACCATGGGACTATGCGGTGAGTAGACACTGAGTGTGTGGGCTCTGGCCAGGGTCAGACCAGGTTACGCTGCAGTCCCATGCTGCACCCAAAAGGATCCTGAGCCAGCAGCAGCCCCCTCACCCATGAGTGACCCAACCGGGAAGCGCCTGGTGAGGCAGCCAAGGCTCGCTATGATTTATGGAGGGTGGTGGCCTCGGCATCCCATTGATACAACACTTTCAAACTCCTGCTCACTGGCTGTGCTGCAGGATCTCAGGCTGGCCCTGCCACTTCTGGGCTCAGCCCACACCTATTTTGAGCATTTTGATATTTTCATAGGGACCGTGGGGAAGATGATTTATGTTTCTCACCCCTTCCAGCCCTTCTATGGTGGCATGCTTCCAAAAAGAAGGGAAGAAGGTTCCAGATACTGTCCATGCTTGCTCTCTTTGCAGGGGTCAGGCAGAACCCTCTGCAACCCCTCATTCTCAGAAGTGAACTCTGGGACACCCAGCCCCGTAAATGGGTCTGCTGAGGCCAGCTTAAAAACATACTCCAGCACGGCAATTCGTGTCTGCCTCCTGGCATTCCAGTGTCTCTCCATCTTAGAACAGTAATTCATCAGTTAGATGGAAACTGCTTTGAGGTAACTGAGAATGTTAGCCCTCTACACTCATAAATGAGAGATTTCAAAAGAGAGCCTCCTCTTGGCCCTGGAGCCAGCCGACACAGCATACTCTGCCCAAGTGCTGGGCCTGGAGACTGCCATGTGGCTGAGCCACACTTGATGTTGCAGGTCTGTGTGTGGGGCCTCATGTGTGATTCTTGTTAAATGTTGTGCAGAGAATATACACCAGAGGACAGGTGCCTACATGAATCTGGGATTGTGGGCTTGTGGCAAAGGGTGGGAAGTGGGGTGGGGCAAGATTCTGGAATCCTACATCCAAATTTGAAGTTTCTTTAATGTCCCTGGCTTAGATTGGTGCAGATTGGTGGGCAAAGAAGTGAGAGGTGATAAGGCTTTCATGGAGGGCAACATAGCTACTGTAGTAATGGATGCCATGGTAATGACAGTGGAAGCTGAGTGGGGACTGGAAGCAGAACTTGCTGCAGGGTTGGAAACAGAACTTGCTGCATGCTCTCAGCTTGGTATGTGAAATATTTGAAGGTAAGTCTCAGGAGGTCCTGAAATGGGGCATGGGCAATCAGGGGCCTGATACAGAGAGATCAGGGTACCTCACTGAAAGCTCTAGGCCTTGCCCCTCAAGGCAGCAGAAGAGCGTGTGTGTGTGTGTGTGTGTGTGTGTGTGTGTGTGTGTGTGTGTGTGTGTGTTTGTGTGTGTGTTTGTGTACCAGTGAGTCCTGGATCTACCTGTCTCCCTATGGTTCCTGTGGTGGTTTGAATAGGAGTGGCCCCCATAGACTCATATATTTGAATGTTTTCTCATTAGGGAGTCATGGTGTCTCTTCACAACAATAGAACACTGATTAAGATAGAAGTTGGTACCAGGAGTGGGGTATTACCATGACAGACCTGACCATGCTACTTGTTGGTGGAATGTGGACTTTGGATTAGGAAAGCAGTTAAATGTGTTAAACCAGGCTTAATGGGCCTTACTCATAGGAGCATGTAAGACAGGTGCTGGGAGCAGTGTAGAGGCTTCAGAGGAGAAGAATACTAGTAAGTGGCCCAGAGACCATTCTTGTGATATTTTGGCGAAGAATGTGGCTGCATTCTGCCCTTGTCCAAAAAGTCTGCCTGAGGCTGAATTGAAAAGTTTTGGACTAATGGCATTGGCAGCAGAGATTTCAAGGCAGCCTGGTATTGACTCTGTCGTGTGGCTATTAGTGGTTGCTCTTATGCAGATCTATAAAGAAAAGGAGCCCACTGAGTCCACTGAGTAAAGAAAAATACACAATGTACAGTTTGAGGAGAAAAGGAGCACCAGGAAGTGGAATGATGCTACATCCAGTGTTCAAGGAGATACAAAGTTTAAAGAAAAGCCTGATTCTAAATGGAATAAAGGGAATGGTGACCTCAGGGTAAGACCCCACCTAGCTAAGCTTCCAACTTGTGAAAAGGAACTAAAGAAAAGCTTAAGCAGTGAAGGAAATAATCAACAACAGAAAGCTGATACAAATGTAATTGAATGAGGGGGCCATGTTCCAGCCCCATCAAACAGCATCAGCTACTTGGTTCTAGCTTTAGAATCAAGGATATAAGAAGGGGTTAGAGAATCTCCCTTTGTGACCAAGGAAAGCTGCTGAGGTCAGTCATGTATCAAGGATGTCCCTGTATGGAGGCCCAAAGAGACCTTTGCATGAAGCTATGAAGGTGAAGCCTGGATTGCCCTTAAGATGCCAAGATGCTGAAGATGCCAGGGCAGTGGGCTATCTCCTGATGAGAGTTGCAAACTGAGTGTGGAACCAGCCTGAGAGAGAGAAGTGTGTTGCAGTCAATAAAGTTGAAAGGAGTTGGAGGTCTGAAGAGTGCTTTGGCATCAGACATGGAGATGTAGACTTTGCCTGCTACTTTTAGGTCTTGCCTTGGTCCAGTATTTCCATACTATGCTCCATTTCTTCCTTTTTGAAATGATAATGTATATTCTGTGGAAATATGTGGTCTACTTTTCAATTTTGATTTTACAGGGGATTATAGTTAAGAGATTGCCATGAGTCTCAGAGGCTTTGAATTTTGAACTTTTAGACAGTGTTAAGACCCTTATAAATTATGGGGACTTTTGAAGTTGTACTGAATTCATTCTTGCATTATGATATTGATACAAGTCCATGGGGGCCAGGGAGTAGAATGTGGTAGTTTGAATAGTAATGGCTCATAGATTTGAATGATTGGTCATTAGGGAGTGGTGCTACTTGAGAGGGATTAGGAGGTGTGGCCTTGGTGAAGTAGGTGTGGCCTTGTGGAGGAAGTGTGGCCTTGCTAGAGGAGGTGTGGCCTTGCTGGAGGAAGTGTGTCACTGGGGTTGAGCTTTGGGGTTTCAAATGTTCAAACCGGGCCCAGTGGCCCTTCCTGTCTCTCCTTCCTGATGCCTGTGGATCTAGATGTAGAACTCTCAGCTCCTCTAGGATCTTGTCTGCCTGTGGCCTGCCATGCTCCCACCATGCTCATAATGGACTAACCTCTGAACCTGCAAGTCAGCCCCTGTTAAATGCTTTCCTTTATAAGAATTGCTGTGGTCATGGTGTCTCTGCAATGTTATAGGACATGGACAGTTCTGAATGATGAGTAGTTCAGCAGCAGCTGGTCAATAAGACATTTGGCTGAGGTTACTCTGGAAAGGCTTTCAGAGGCAAGGTTCCCACTTTATCTGGAGTGCAGAGAACATGGTGTGTGGGCTGTGTTGCACAGTGGAGCCCTGCAGCTGGGACTACTTTTGTGTCCCTGAGCAAGCAAGTAGTGGGCAGTTTCAAAGTGGTATAGGAAGATGTGAAAGAACAGAGAATAGGCAGGAAGGAACTGTACTGGAGTGCTGTGTGATCCAGTCAGAGGCAGGAAGCTCATATCATGTCTGGTTCTGAGTGTCTTCCAGGTAGCAAGGCCTTAGGAATTCCCAGAGTTCTGGAGACCAGTAGAAGGTGAGAAGTGTCTGCAGGGCATTGTCACTGCCCAGAGAGTCTACACAGGACAAAAAAGGACAGGTGGCCTAGATAATCAGCTGCAAAGCCAAAATCACTCCTGTTTGTAATGGAGGTAGAAAATGGGATCTTGAGCACTCGAGATTTGTTAGCAGTTTCCAGATCCACCTTGAAGATAGCAATGGGGTTGGGTTGTCTTACACTGGAGCCTGTGTTTGTCTTCAGCTTCACTTTCTTAAGCTTCAATTATCAAAAATATTAAAAGAAAAATTCTCAAAATAAAGAATCCATGTTTTAAATTACATTACAGCTTTAAGTAGTGTGATGAAATCTTAATCCACTGCCTCTTGCTTGGGACATAAGTCACTCTTTATCCTGTGTATCCACACTGTATACTCTACCCACCTGTTAGTTATTTTGTGGCCATCTTTGTTACTGGAGTGACAATTGAATAGACCAGTATTTATTCAAGCAATCATAACTTTTTCTTAATAATGACTGTAGCATGCAAGAGTAGTGATGTTGTCTAATTTACAGTGTAGGGAGTTATGATTATTTTAAGACCATTGTTACTTATTGCTAATAATCTCTTACACTGAGTTTATACATTCAACTTTATCATATGTATTCTATGTCCTGGAAAATCAATATATTATATATGGTCTCCATGTATGTAGTCACTGGCTGGAGGGTCATGGCCTTGTGGGGACTTCTATGTCTGTGCCACCATTTCTTACTGCTCTTGGAAGTCTCACCTGTGAAATGACACTTCCCTGTGAACCTCATGGCCATCAGACTAGCTAACTCTCTTCTGCTCTGCAAAGATGGCTGTATTTCTTCTTTAGTCTTGACTTTCTCAGGGACAGTATGTGCTTGTATCTGTTATTGTTGGCTTTTTTGAAGCAAGAGACCTTTTTAAATTATTTTGAGAACCTCATACATGAATACTGTATTTATTATTTCTACCTTTTCCCTCTCCCCTTCCAACTCCTCCTGTGCCCTCCCAAATTAACCACCTCTTTCTTAATCATTATTACTACATATATGCATAGTATATATAGCACTGACTGAGTCCATTTAGTGTTGCTCATATATATGTGTGTTTAGAACTGACCAGTTGGATTTGGATAATCTATGGGGGGGTGTTCCCTGAGAAAACTGGTTCTTCCTCTCTCCTCACCTCTCTCTTCTCTTAGCCGCCATTGGTTGTCTATAGCTCTTTAACTAGGGATGGGGTCTTATGTAATTTCCCCTCTCTATGTTAATTGGCGTTGTCATTGTCCATGCCTGGTTTAGGAATCCATGCTGTTGAGCTTTCATGGGCACAGTATCCCTGCCATGTCTAGAAGACAATAGCTAGCAAGCAAGAAGTGTCCTGATCCTCTGGCTCTTACTGTTTTTCTGTCCATCTTTTGTGATTTTGCCTGAGCCTTAGGTGTAGGGCTTACATGGTGGATGTATCAATTGGAGCTGGCCACCCCATGGTCACTTATTCTCTGCATTTTATCTCAGCAATGGATTTTTAAGCCAGCGTGAGTCTGAGCTGCTCACACACATGGTTCAGGGACCCAGAAATGTCCAGCGAAACCACAGCTGCTCCTCACAGCTGCAAACCAGTGACCATGCCTTTTCCCAACAGTGCCGGAGCAACCCAGCCATATTCGAAGCCCAGCCCACTTTCCCCCTGGCCTCCGAATGTATTCTGACCTTAATCCACCTCTTTGGTAAGATTTATTAATTACCGTACTGGAGACGGCCTTGTGCCAAGAAGTTCAAAGCATCTTCTAGCCTTAACCCATTAATCCCATTAGCATCCCAGAGTGATCAGGAAGCCTCTAGTGGGTCCTGTGATTCCTAACCACCCTGCTGCTGTGTACTCAGGAGTCCAAAGCTTGGCCTGAATGTCCTCGGTGAGTCAACTCGAGTCTGGAAGAGGAGCCGAGTTTCTCAACTCAGGCCAAGGGCCATGCTGCCAGGGCAGACTTCCTTCCTCACAAAACAGCCATTGTCCACGCCTCCAAAGATGCACCCATCCTCAACACTAGCAGATGTCAGAATCCCGGCGCCAGCGGCCTTAGCCACATCATCAGCAACCCCTTCATCTTTAGGGCATCTCCCTTCTCTGAGGTTCTCTTGCCCCAAACATCTCCCCCACACCCCGGCCCAGATGGCTGTAGCTTCAGAGCAGAGGTTACATGCATCACCTGCTCAGGGTGTGCCACAGCTGTGTGGTCCCTGAGGGGGGTACCTACCAGGGCAGGGCTGCTCTCTGGGGTACTGGGGAGGGGACCCATTGCCTGAGGCAGCCAGGCGAGGAAAAAACAAGATGTTCCTTCTCCTGCCTGCATTGCCCTTGACCTCAGGATTCTGCATTGTTTTCAATCTTCAGCCTAAGTTTTGTCCAAGAACTTGGTGAAGCTAGAGAAGTGTTTTTTTTTTTTTTGTGTGTGTGTGTGTGTGTGTGTGTGTGTGTGTGTGTGTGTGTAAACAAGTGTACTTTTCTGGCCAGATGTTTCATTTTGTCCTGGTCTCTCAGGGCTGTGCCATTGAGTTGTCCTGCTGGGGCTGAATAAATCTTTGTTTTATGGCTTCTTTGGTCTTTTTACAACCAAAGGCCCCAGGAAGGAATCAAAGTTTGCCATCCTTATGCTCTTGACCTTGAGTGACCTCTCAAATGTACCGTGAACTAACTAGTCTTGAGATGGCCTTGGAACCAAACTGAAATCAGACTGGCAGAGTCCCAGGCACAGTGTTGGCACAGAACCATGGCCAGGGTGTAATCACCAGGTGTAGTGCATCTCAGCAGGACCCCCCTAAGAACTGAAGGCATTCCATTTTCATCAGTGCTGACGAGGGGTGCCCTAGCACTGACCAAGATTATGGTGGCTTTTGGCCTTCTAGCTCCAGCTTGCTTTTAAACATATGGGAAGTGAAACCTCAGAAGGACCTCCTACTGCCTGGGAACTGTTCCTACAAAGGGTGCTAGTTAAAGCAGCCACAGTTGTGGGTAGAAGCATGCAGTATGGTAGAAGACTGCATGGCTCAGAGGGTTCTAGCTGTTTGAACCAAGGACCCCGGCAAAGGGGCAGCCTGTTGTGAGTGATCCAGTCCAATTGTAGGGGACTACAAGTGCTTGGATGAGAGGAACTGAAGAAGCTGGGTCTGGTTCTTGAATAGGTTTCCATGCCCAGAGAGGAAAAGGGCCTATTGCTCAGTCTTGAAAGTTCTGTTTCAGCCCCTGTGACCTATCAGGCCACTGGCTGGGTGTGAGCAAGGTCTCAGGATGAAGCAGGGCTACAATCACTCCCTGTGTATCTGTCTCCATGTGCCCCCAACCTGCCTTCAGTGCCAACCAGAAGATGACGCCCTGCTGTACCCTCCAGCCATTTGCTGATGCTGCTGAGTTATTAAACAGTGGGTGACTCTGCCCACAGCTTGATGATACGTGTGGAGGACAGTCCCATCTCTCCCTCTGCATCCTTGGGAGCTCACTGCTCACTGATTTATGATGAAGAGTTAGAATTAACTGCTTCATCATGACACTCATCTTAGCATTCACTGGAAACATTGGAGACTACCCTTTGGGGAGGCATCAGAATGCAAATAACATCTAACAGTCAAAATATATGATGACTTCAAGCGAGTTCATGATGTTGCATGGCCATTATCACTATTCAGTTTCAGATTTTTTTTTCATTATCCCAAAAGGACTCAGCCATCACATAGTCACTCCCTCCCAGCCCCTGACCTACTTTCTTGCTCAGTGGCTTTGCCTATTGTGGGCATTTTGAGTAAGTGGAATCCTATCTCAATCATCTCCCTTCTCCTGGCTTCCTTCTCTAAGCCTTGAGTTCTCAAGGCTCATCTCTGCCGTGGGAGGACTGCCTGTATGGTCCTCATGCGGTCCTTGCAGTGCCCGATGAGTCCTCATTGCTCTTTCTGATTTGATAGTGTGGAGGTTTGAATGAAAATGGCCCATAGACTCACACATTTCCATGCGTAGTCATCAGACAATGGCACTATTTGAAAAGCATTAGGAGGTGTGGCCTCCTTGAAGAAGTGTGTCACCAGGAGTGGGCTTTGAGGTTTCGAAAGCCTACTCCAGGCCCAGTCTCTCTCTTTCTTGGCCTGTGGATCAGGATATGGCTTTCAGTTACTGCTCCAATGCCATGTATGCTGCCATGCTCTCTGCCGTGATGATAATGGATGAGACCTCTGAAATGGTAAGCCAGCCCCCAATTAAATGCTTTATCTTCTAAGAGTTGCCTTGGTCATGGTGTCTCTTCACAACAATGGAACAGTGACTAAAACAGATAGACAAGGGAACTCAGGGGCAAAGGTCAAGTGTATGGTATCAGGTGGCTGGTAGAAGGTAGCTGGAAGACATTGGAAGAGTTTCATTCTGGCGTCAGGGCGGTCCTTCTGCAAGGCTTCTGAATAGTAATAGAGGGTATTAAATGGTAGTTATCCCCTCATTTTGAGCCCCACCGAGCTCAGGCCCCTGTTGAACCTGCTTCAGTTCATCAAGCACACATAGTGAAGTATTTGCATTATGCATTTTAAGATACGTGTGTTTGTTAATTTTCTCGTTGTTGAGACAGAAATGCCTGACCAAAGCAGCTTGAGGAAGGAAGGGTTTGTTTTGGTTCATGGTTGGAAGGCACAAGCCATCCTGTGATGGAGACAAGAGCAGTTCTGGCTGGGGGGCAGGAGTGTGAAGTGGCTGGTCACATTGCAACCTCAGGCAGGAAGCAGAGCGAAGGATACTCAGTTCCATTTCTCCTCTTTCCTTTTTATTCAGTTTGGGCCCTGGCCCATGGGATAGCTTCACCCCATCCAGGGTTTTCCTTCCTCACTTCCAGCTCTCTGGAAACACATCTCCTTCACCCCCACGCCAAGACATGCCCAGAAGTGTGTCTTCTGAGTCTACATCCTATCAAATTGAAACTCAATATTAAGGGTCACAAGTCCATTCCTTGTCAACCAGACTCGAAAACTTACGAGTCTGAAATCATGACATTCTACCCCCCCCCCCCCCGCCCCCCCCGGGTACTTAAAAATCTCATGTTCATCTCCAAATGCATTTTGTGTATTTTGCATTTAATGCAAAGTGCATTTAGTCTATCTCGAAACTCCTAAGGGTTCCAATATTATTTGAAAGTGTTAATTTCAAAGTCTCTTCTGAGACTCCAGTGAACTTTTAACCACAAACCCCTGTAAAATTAAAAAAAAAAAATACAAATTACATGCTTCCAATGTACGATGGTATAAAATAAACATTCCCATTCAGAAAGGAAGCTATTAGGACAAAGCAAGGAAAGATTAGGTCAAAGGAAGACTGAAACCAAGAATGACTAGCCAAGCCCTTCAGTTCCCTGTCCAGCATATAGGATGTGCAGGAGCACAACCCAGATCCCAGGGGGACTCAGCAGCTCCACCCTCCCAGCTCTACTGCTCACAGCACACACAGCCTTTGGCTTTGGCTGGATCTTTCCTTGGTGGACACCTCACAGCCCTGGTGTCTCCATCCTGGGGTTTCACTTTCCCAATATCGTTCAGTGACCTCTCGGGGCCTCCCTGTAGGGAATTAGATGCCACCATACCTTGCTTGGCCTCTGTAGCTTTCTGTAAACTGGATGCAAGCCTTCATGAGACCGTCACTTCTGCATCCTTCATGCCTGCAAAACCAGGTGTCACATGTGCAATAGCACCAAGTTCTGTTGCCAGGTTGAGAAGTCCGGCCTCCTCAGACCACTGTTACAGCAACTTCTGTGTGCCTTGGAGGCTGACCTGGGGAAACATTTCCAAAGTTGGTCATCTTGGAGTAGAGGGTTCCTGCGGTGGTATCCTCGGTTCAGACAAGTTAGAAAAGGTTCTTCACCCCACCTTTCCCCTGTGCCCACTGCCATTTTTCTTTTCTGTTATTTTTAATAGTTTTATAGTGACTCAGTTTTGAAAATTTGCTTGACCTTTATATTTTCAGTTAAGTTTTTTCATATGATATATTTTGATAATGTTTCCCCTCCCCCAACTCCTCCCAGATCCTTTCCACTTCTTTACCCACTCAACTTTATGAGCTATTTCTCCTTTAAACATAAAACAACAAAACAAAACCAAAACAAAACCCATAAAAACACAAACACAAAAATCAAAATAAACAAATAAAAAATCAAGAAGACAAAAAAATGCCAAAACAAATTGTATTACAAAGCAGAGCTGTAGTAATAAAAATAGCATGGCGTTGGCATAAAAACAGACATGTTGACCAATGGGATTGAACTCAAGACCCAGTTATAATTCCATACACCTACAGACACCTGATTTTTGACAAGAAGCCAAAAATGCACACCGAGGAGAAGCAGTGATTGAACAAATGGTGGTGGGGTGGGGTGGGGGGGGGGGGAGGTAGAATGCCATGATTTCAGATGCGTAAAGACAGATATGAAAAGGTACATATCTGTCACCCTGCACAAAACTCAACTCCAAATGGATCAGTGTGAGTCCAGACACCCTTGCAGTCAAGGGAAAGTCAAGGAGAGGCTTGAGCTCATTGGACAGGAAAAGGACTTTCCATACAGGATGCTGATAGCCTAGGCCTTAAGATCAACAACTGATAAATGGGATCTCATCAAGCTAAACAGCTTCTTCTTTGCAAAGGATTTCACTACCCCTGCAAAGCAGAGACCCACAGCAGCTCTTTAAGGGCTACAGGTGTTTATCTGACTCTTCCCCATCTGCCGCTTTAAGTTGGTTCACACTCTTTTCCTTGGTAAACTGCACATTTTCATCTCTCTCTGTCTCACTTGCTGCTGCCTCTCACTGTAGATCCAAACATGAACAGTCAACGGCAACTGTGCCATGTCCCCAATGCTCTATCACCCTGAAATTGTTCCAACTGGTGAAGTAACAAGCCTTTTGAATTCGGACACACTTGAGTTCTTGGGACACAGGCAATGTGCCAGGATGTGACACAGATGGTCTCTAGACCGGGTTCTGATAGAGTTCTTGTTCTCCTCCAACACAGCATGAGCCAGGCCTCCCATCGAATTCTGGTTACCATATTCTAGGGCTCCAAATTCTTCCATGGCCCGCAAAGACCAGATCCAAAGATTTATAAGCACATAGTCAGGTTAGTCACAGCAACAGTCCCACTGTTTTCTGCATCAGCTATTTCACTTGTTGCTATGACAACAGTCTGGCAACAGAAACGGAGGAAGAGCATTTCTTTTGTCTCACAGTTTGAAGGTGCAGCCCACTGTGGCGAGACAGGCAGCAAGAGCAACGGGAGCTGTGGCGGTGAGGACACGAGGCAGCTGGTCACAGAGTCTCCATAGTCGGGAAGAAGAGGGGCAGATGTGGGTGTTCTGTTAGCTTTCTCCCTTTCATTCAATATTGGATCCCAGTGCATAGGATTGTGTCACCCAAATTCAGGGTGATTCTTCACTTCTCAGTTACACCTTTCTGAAAATGTACCCCCAAATATTCCCAGAGATTTGTCTTCTAGATAATTCTATAGATCATCAAGTTAGCAGTCAGGATTAACCATCACAAGGGGTAATTTTAATTGTAAAAAAAAAAAACCCAAAACCAAAACTAGACCTATTGTTTTAGTCAGCTTTCTGTTGTAACAAAATATCTGAGACTAGATAATTTATAAATAATAGAAGTTTCTTTGTCTCATAGATCTGGAGGCTGAGAAATAGAGAGGAATATGGCACCAGAATCTGGCATGGGCCCCACTCTCCATTATGATGTGGCAGAGAGAGTGACATGGTGAGATGGAGCAAGTGGTGTCAGCTCAAGCCTGTTGTCCTCTTTTTATTAAACCACCAATCTCATCATGGGAGCCCCACTCCCATGGCCTGACCCAGCCCTAATCACCCTAATGTAATATCTAGCCCTGCTCCCAATGCCTTCATCAGGTGCACTTGAGGATGGAGTTCCTAGCCATTTGGGGAACATATTTGACCATAACACCTGCTTATAAGAATCCAGATGAATCACATGTAAAATAAAATATAATTTATTGTAAAAGTAGAAAAAGGGGAGATATAGAAAATGGAACTGGAAAATGAGATAGAAAAGTAACTGTGATATAATTTGAGGGTACCGCATGAGTGATGTCAGGCAACCACATGAACATTACTTGGTGGAAGTAAAGTCATTTTTTAGAGGTTTATTATTATTTATGTGTATCTCAGTGTGGGTGTACATCATGTATGTGCCATGCCCAAGGAGGCGGGAACTCCTGAAGCTAAAGGTGATTGTGAGCTTCTGGATATGGATGTTGGAAACTAACCCTGGGTCCTCTGGAAGAGCAACAAGCACCTCCTAACTTCTGCACCATCTTGTCTCTCCAGCCCTGAAGAAAATAGTGCTTTTTAGGAACCCAATAAAGTCATCTTAATGTTGGTGCATGAAACTTGCCTGGTGTCAGAGCAGCCTTGGGAGGGTTGCTGTGTCTCATATGGCCATCTGAAGCCCTGTTTCCAGAAAAGGAATTCAAAAGAGCTTCTTCTAACCACAGAGTTCAGAAAGAGGAACATGGAGCCTACTGGGGTTTTCAGTTTCTGGATTCCAGGGACCTTGCTCAATGCATGTCTAAGACTCATGCTATGAAATTCTCCCATCACCCTCTAAGGCAGATGTTTCCAGCTTAGCTGAATAGTTGAGATTCTGTGGCAAGGTGCCCACCCCACTAATACAGAGGCTGCAACCCACACCCAGCATCTGGACTCTTCAATCTCGTGTTGCCCCACAGCTTTGCGACTCCCTCATGCATGAAGCAGGTATACTTATTGGTCCTCATAACCCCAAGATAACTACGCAAAGATGGCATCCCATTCACAGTCTCCCTAGAGGCCTTAGATTCATTTCTTGTTGCTGTGATAAAACACTCTGACAAAAGCAACTTAAGAATAGGTTTATTGTGGCTCACAGTTTAGTTTTTCTGGGTTTGCTTTCTATTGCTGTGATAGCAACCATGACCAAAAACAACTTGGAGAGAAGGGTTTCTTTGACTTACACATCCTGATTACAATCCATTATTGAGAGAAGTCAGGGCAGGAACTCAAGCAAGAACAGTCAGGAACCATGGAGGAGTGCTGCTTTCTTGCTTGTTCTTCATGGCTTGCCCAGCTTGCTTTCTTATACAACCCAAGACTACCTGCTCAGCATGGGATGGACCCTCCACATCAGTCACTAATCAAGAAAATGCCCCACAGATTTGCCTATAAGTCAGTCTAATGGAGGCATTTTCTCAGTTGGGATTCCTTCTTCCCGGATGGCCCTAGCTTGTGTCAGGCTGATTAAACAAACAAACAAACAAACAACAACAACAACAACAAACAACCCTAACCAGCCCACAGGTCACGATATAATGCCTTATGGCAGCAAGTCAAAGCAACAAATCCACAGCCTAGAAGCAGATGTAGTTGCTCAGCTCCACTATCTATCTCAGATAGCTCAGGATCTCCTGTCTGGAGAATGGTTTCACTCACAGTCAAAATAAATCTTCCCACATTAATTAACCCAATTAAAATAATCCCTCAGCAGCCCATCTCCGCAAATGATTCTGGATTAATTGTCAAGTTGAGAACTAAGGCTAGCCATCATGCAGAGGGGATGCTTTTGGTGGTCAACACCACTTTCTTTCCTATTCAAATTACTAAAATAGATCCATTCCCTCAATTTCCTTTCCATATTTGAAATACAGCTTGCATATCCTTCCTAGTCTGAGGAGACAGGTACATATTTAGAAAATGCACAGGGTGTCATTTTATACCTAGATAAACTGACCTTATGAATATATAGATAAACAAGAAGTCAGGAAATTGGTTAGTATAAGAATTTTAGCCGACTTGGGGCCAAAAGACAAGAATCAGCTCCAAACATTGAATTCACAGAGCTCCAAAGTTAAGAAATATTGTGAAGGAAACTTTCCAGGGAAGAGAGAAAGTGAGCTGTGCAGGATAAAAGAGAGAGGGTCTGAGACTGCACTCTTCTGGGAGGAGAGCTAGTTCCATACCAGTAGAAGAACTCCAGCTTGGCTCACGGAATCCTGCTACCAAGCAGGTAGGTGTGTGTGCAGAAGCTATGTGTTACACAGGTGGCTGTGTAAGTTCATGGGACCTCTCTTCTGGTCAGTGTCATTTTTCAGCGACGTCCTGGTTGAGAGGGGAGCACTGGCCTGTCAGTGTCGAACGGATCGTTTGTTTCCTCGTTGCGTTATTTCCAAAATTAGCTCTTTGCTTTCTTTGAGTTCCCTTTGGTACGTTTTTCAGGCCTGTGTGCTCGTCCTGTGTAGAAGCTCTTGTTTGCTTATTTTCGGAAGTCCACCCTTGTTTTCTTTGCATGCATTATTTGTAGCTATTTTGTATTCTGCTGTCTGGAGAGTTTAGGTCTAAACTCTGTTTTTTCCTACTGATGCTTACCTAGCTTCTGCTCCTCATCTCTGAGCAGAGTCAGGGCTGGGACCCTCCTCAGTCCCTCCCCCAGCACCTGCCACCTTCTTGTGTCCTCACCTTATTCACACTGGCTTCTTTCCTTGAAATAGCCCTGTCTGGTCTGTCTTGCCCAAGCCCCTACCCCTTCGTGGGTCAGCTACTGAAGCTTGATAGCACGTTCCCTGTCCTGCTGGCACAGCTCTAGTCATCTTCACTTAGGCCAGGACCCCATTGAAGGCTGATGCGAAGGTCTGGGTATCTTTGGGACGACTGAGCTCAGAGTGGCTAGAGAGTTTCCAGGCCCTGCAGCTCCACCCACGTAAGCTGCCTTTTGGCATTCTCTTCAGGAGCAACAGCTGACTACAGAGGCTTTGCTGTAGGACTGGTAGCAGGCCAGGACGGAGAGAGCCTGGTGATGTGGGAAGGGCGTTGGCCTGTGCTGGAGGCTGGATTTCTTAGCATCCTTTCTGGGATGCTGCTCCAGGGAGGAATGGGAATGTGGGGGAGAGAAAAGAACGCTCATTCAGGAATCAGCTGTGGTTTCTGGGGGCAAGGTCAGACAGAGCCGCCCTCTCCTTTCTGGAAGCCACATCGGGATCCGTCCAAAGGGGAGAGTGCAGGTCAGCTTTGTCTGGTTTGGAACCCAAATGGCATGGATTTCAGTCTCCTTTTTGGCATTTGGGGAAAACCAGTATTGTTCCATCATGCCTGACTCCTTGTCTGTCACTGCGTATCTCTGCTTCCCTGTGAAGGCTGGGGGAGGAGGGTCTCAGTAAGGCTAGCAGTCAAAGATGCTTGTGCTGGCTAGTTTTATGTCAACTTGACACAAGGTAGAGTTATCTGAAAGGAGGGAACCTCAATTGAGAAATTGCCTCCATAAAATTAGGTTATAGAGCATTTTCTTAGTGATTGATGGGGGAGGGCCCAGCCCATTGTGGGTGATGCCATCCCTGAGCTGGTAGTCCTGGGTTCTATAAGAAAGTAGGCTGGGGGGCTGGAGAGATGGCTCAGTGGTTAAGAGCACTAGCTGCTCTTCCAGATGTCCTGAGTTCAATTCCCAGCAACCACATGGTGGTTCACAACCATCTATAATGAGATCTGGTGCCCTCTTCTGGCCTGTAGACACACATGCAGACAGAACATGGTATATGCAATAAATAAATAAATCTTAAAAAAAAAAAAAAGTAGACTGAGCAAGCCATGGGGAACAAGCCAGTGAGCAGCATCCCTCCATGGCCTCTGCATCAGCTCCTGCCTTCAGGTTCCTGCCCTGTTTGAGTTCCTGTCTTGACTTCCTTTGATGATGAACGGTGATATGGAAGTGTAAGCCAAATAAACCTGTTCCTCCCCAACTTATTTTTTTGGTCATGGTGTTTCATCACAACAATAGAAACCCTAACTAGGACAATTCCCCTTTGTGCTCCACTGATCATCCCCTTTCCTGTGCAGCTAGAGGATGATATCTGTGATGACATGGACCACGTTTCATAGCTTCCTGAAGTCCACTAGTTTGGTATCTTCTAGAAGGAAATCTGCCTTTGCCTTTGTCTGAGACCTATTTCATCTTGTACTGGTCACACCAAGCTCATCTATGGAGTCAGGGCATTGTCCTGTGGATTGGGCCTTTCTCTCTAAGCAGATGCAGCTTTCTAGGGTGACTGGAAGTTCAAGAGTCACTCCCTTTAGATAAGCCTGATAGACAGTGCAGGAATCTGCTCCCAAGGTCCCAGGAAGATACCCTGGAGGAGGTCATTTTGAGGTGTGATTTTTTTGAACCAACAGCAGTTACCTCTGTGCACAGTGGTGGGGGAACAGGACGTTAGAACTGATTAAATCCCTTTTGGGTGCTGTCGACTCAGTGGAAGTCTGGCCTTTAAGACTTCCAACTATGTCGGTCCAGCTCAGGGCCACCTGTGTACTCATGGGTTTGGAGCTATACATTGGAGTCTGGTTCAGTAACAGGCACACAGATGAAGACAATGACTGCCTCCCCCAGAATCAGTGGGGAAGAAGCTATTCCCTGCTAAGCTCCATGCTTGACAGTTGACAAATCTGTTCTCGTGCTGGCCCAGTGCAGGCCACCAGAGCGTCTGTGACATCTTGACAGCAATGGCTGTGTTGTGCCCAGGAGACAGCACTTCATAGTCCTTCTTCCTATTTTGACACTCTTCCATTCCTCCCTCCCCTTCTTCTGGGACATTCCTTGCCCCTTAGATGGGGTAACATAGATATCCATTTAGGGCTGAGCACTCCGCTATCACCGATCCTAGTTGTAGACGCCCTGTAGCAGGTTGAGATTTCCTCGAATTTTCATTTGTCAGGGTAGTTCTAAGAAATGAGACATCAGGACTTGCCAGAGGGGTCTCCTGCGTGTATGGAGACGACCCCCTGCTTTCCCCTCTGTCAGTATGTCTAATTGCATTATTTGGTTCTCAAATGAAAAATCAGTCTTTTAGTCTTTAAAAAATCCCATTTGGCTGCAGCATATGATCATCTCTGTATTTTGTTGCCCTCAATATGCTCTAAGTTTGCTAAGCATATTCATAGCTATGTTCATGAGGAATCTACTCCACAATTCTTCCAATGCCAGTTGGGTTTTTGTTGTTGTTTTTGTTGTTGTTGTTGTTGTCGTTTGGTTTGGTTTTTCGAGACAGGGTTTCTCTGTGTAGCTTTGACTGTCCTGAAACTCACTCTGTAGACCAGGCTGGCCTGGAATTCACAGAGATCTGTCTGTGTCTGCCAACCAAGTGCTGGGATTAAAGGAGCATAGCACTAGGTTGACACAGTCTGGAATCCCCTGGTAAGACAATCAATGAGGGACTGTCTAGGTCATGTTAGGCATGTCTGCTGGGGACAGTCTTGATTATGTTAATTGATGGTAGAAGACCCAGCCCACTGTGGGCACACCATTGCCTAGGGTCAGTCTTAGGCTGCATGTGAAGTAAGGAAGCTGAAGAGTAAGTAAGCAGCGTGCGTGCCTTCAGTCTCTTTGCTCTTGACTGTGGACGGTTTGGGACTGGCTGCTCCAAGTTCCTGCCTCGATTCTCCACTTTCATAGACTGTAAGCTGGAAACGCAGGCTACGACAAGGAGCTCTTTGTTGGTGTAGTTTATGTCAGCAGCACAAACAAGACTAGGGCACCAGCGTCTGGCTCCCAGCCTCCCGGCTGGCTTCCAGAGGAGCACTGGAGCTCTACTCCCTCTTCAGGTTCTAGAAAAACTTGGGGAAAACTGGTTTTGTTTCTTCTCAAACAAATCGATGGAATTGTCCAGTTGAGTATGTGGGCTTGGGACTGTCTCCGTGACACGGTTTTTAAGTACAAATTCAATTTCTTTAATAGACATGAAGCAGGGCGGCTCTTACGATCTGTCCATTCTTCTATTAAAAGGTTTATTATGTATATGAGTGTTTCTCTGAATGTATGTATGTATGTATGTATGTATGAATGTATGTATGTATGTATGTATGTATGAATGTATGTATGTATGTATGTATGTATGTATGTATGTATGTATGTATGTATGTATGTATTATGCATGTTCCCCACCTTTGTGCATTACCTGCAGAGGCCTGAAGAGGGTGCCAGATCCCCCCTGGAACTTGAATTACAGCTCTGGGCCACCATGTGGGTGCTGGGAATTGAACTTGGGTTCTCTATAAGAGCAGCCAGTGCTCTTAACTGCTGAACCACCTCTCCAGTCTTTAATATGTTTATTCTTACATGCACAGTGGTGGTTCATATCTGTCTTTGTCCCCATTTCCTCAGTTACACGGTTGTTCCTGATAGTCTGTAACCATCTCATTGCCTGCAGGGTTGGCACCAAGGTCCCTCTGTCTTTGAGTTTGGTGACTTATCCTTCTCTCCTTTCCCAGGGCACTCTGTTAGGGGCTTTCCCTGATTCATCTTTGTAAACGTCTCTCTTCTGTTTCCATTGACCTTTCTTAGCATCCCTCCTATCGCTGATTTATTAGTATCGTTCCTAGTTCCTGCCTTTTGATGAGGTTAGTATTGATTTTCTTTCCTCTTTTTCCTTTCCTAAGGAGGAAGTGAGGGTCTGAGGAATTTTTTGGTTTTTGATTAAGTAATTGAGCTTTATATTTTCATTCAGGTACAGTTCCTGCTACTTTGCACACCTTTGATGTATCATTTTATTTTCATTTATTGTAAAGGCCATTCTAATATGGGATTTTTTTTCCCTTTGACCCATAAGTTACTTAGAAGTTTGTTATTTAGTTTCGAGATATTTGAGGAATTTTTCAGGTATCTTTTCTCTTTCCTTCCTCTTTTTGTTTTTGTTTGTTTGTTTGTTTGAGACAGGATCACATTGTGTAGGCTTGGCTGGCTTGGAATCCTGGAACTCACTATATAGACCCAGTTGACCTTAAACTCAAAGAGATCTTTTGTTTGTTTGTTTTTTGTTTTTTGAGACAGGGTTTCTCTGTACAGCTTTGCGCCTTTCCTGGATCTCGCTCTGTAGACTAGGCTGGCCTTGAACTCACAAAGATCTGCCTGGCTCTGCCTCCCGAGTGCTGGGATTAAAGGTGTGCACCACCAATGCCTGGCTTCAAAGAGATCTATTTAGCCCCCCCCTAGGTTTTGAGATTAAAAGAATGTGTCATCATGCCTGGTACCACTTATTCATTTCTAATTTATATTATAGTGCTGGAAATAAATCCTTTGTGTGATTTGAATTCTCGTAAATTGTATCTGATTTATTTTCCATAGAGTATGCCCTCTATTCATAATGTTTTATGAAGTTGTAAACAAAAGTGGTTATCTGGTTTGTTTTAACTGTCAACTTGACACAATCTAGAAGAAGTAGAAAGGGAGTTTCAGTGAGAAATCACCTAGATCAGGTTGGCCTGAGGGCATGTCTGTGGAGGATTATATTGATTATTGATTGAGGTAAGAAGACTCAGCCCACTGTGGGTAGCACCATTCCCTAGACAAGGGTTCCTGAACTAAGTAAGGATAGGAGAAGGCTGGATGAGGGTAGAAGCAGGCAGGCAAGGATGTGTTTATTCTTTCTGCTCTTGACTGTGGATGTGGCTAGCTGCTTGATGGCCTGCCTTGATATTCCCCAAAACAATGGGATGTAACTTGGGATTGAGCCAATTAGACCTTTCCTCTTCATGTTGAGTTTGACAGGATATTTTATCACAGCAACGGAACAACACTGGAAGTAGCGTACTCCACTGCGGTTGGTTGGCATGTTTCTAAATCTCAGGTCGGGTTAAGCTGGCATAGCATAATTCAAAGCTTCGGTATCCTTACCAAGTTTCCTTACAGATCGTCCATAGTTATCAAGATAGCCGAGGTCTCAGCTGCAATGGCGGGTTAGTCCTACCTATGCTTCCAGTCTGTGCCAGGTATGTGGAGCTCTTTTGTGAATGGTGTGAGCTATCCCAGTCACTATCACTTCTTGACTGGTTTATCATTGCTAATGACTTCCTTAACGCTCATTCCTGCTCTATGCTCTGACTCCTCACTGTCTGCTGATGCTCCAGCTCTCCTCTGCTTACAGTCAGCACCATGTCCTGCTTCAACCCTTTTATCCTTACTCTTTCCAAGTGTGATTATTTCGTTTTGGTTTTAAGATAAGATCTAGAGTTGGGGATTTAGCTCAGTGGTAGAGTGCTTGTGTAGCAAGCACAAGGCCATGGGTTCGATCCTCAGCTCAAAAAAAAAAGATAAGATCTAATTTTTGTAGCCCAGGATGGCCTTAAATCATTCATCCTCTTGCTTCAGCCTTTTGATACTAGAATTTCATCAAGGGCAACCATGCTCAGCTGTGTCTATGCCTTCATTTTTTTAAAAAAAGATTTATTTATTTTTATTTTATGTGTATGAGTGTTTTGCTTGCCCGTATGTCTGTGTATCATGTGAGTGCCTGATGCCAAAGGGTAGCAGGAAAGAGTGGTAGACAGATCCCATAAAACTGCAGTAACAGGGATTTGTGAGCCAACATGTGAGTACTAGGAACCAAACCCATGTCCTCTCAAAGAGCAGCTAGTGTACTTAACCACTGAGCCATCTCTCTGGCCCTTGTCTATGTCTTATTTTAGACAGCATATAGCTTGTTCTTGTTATATTTTTAATATGTCTTTCATTAAGGTATTTGAAACATTTACATGTAAATCTACCTCTACCATTTTGTATGTGCTTCCCCCCCTATATTCTTTGTTCCTTTTCTCCTGACCTCCTTTGGATAACTGTAACTAATTTTGTTATCTTAGTTAATGTCATTGGTTGTCTTTACAAAACTGAAGGTTTCTTTAGAGCTTTTAATGTATGTCTTGAATTTATCCAGTGACATTGTCAACATTTCATGAAGTATGATAGGTTCTTAAGTCTGTGTTTCTAATTTTCTTTTCCAAGCTTTTTGTTTCTACCCAGTTTCATTATTGTTTGAGTTCTTTGAGATTCTCACACAATGTATTATTTTTATCATAGTTACCCCGTCCCCTGACTCTTCCCAGATCCGCCCCCTTCCCTATCTACACTACATGATATTCTTTTGACTTAGTCCTTCAGGACCTGTTTGTCTTGCCCAAATACTCTTCGATGTATATGGTCTTGCACTGGAGTGTGGTTGACTTACCAGGGGCTGCACTTGTAGGAAACGGTCTCCTTCTCCCAGCAGCTAACAGTTGCCAATAGTTCCATGGTTAGGGGTAGGATTGTATGCCCACTCCTCTCTGTGCTGGGATTTGGGTTGGCTTTGGTGCGTGCTGCGGTAACTTCTGGGGGCTCCTATGAGCAGCTGCCCTGTTGTGTCTAGCAGGTAATGTTTCCCTGTAATCACCCACTGCCTCTAGCTCTTACGCTCTTTCTGTCTTCTGCAGCCAAGATGCCTGAGCTTTGGGTGTGACCTAAGTGTTCCCTTTATGACTGAGCACTTTGCAGGTCTGCCTGTGGTATTTTAATCACTTACATTTTTCTCTGACAATTTCCTACATGCATATAATGTGTACTGATTACTTTTACCTCCATTCTTTTTAATAATCTTCCAGTTCTGTTTATCCTTCTTCTCCTCTCTACAAATTTCCTTCTTACACATCTGTCATTTGGTTTTGTTATGTGACCAGCCGAGTGAAGCGGGGCTGCTTGTGTGCTTCTGGGTACAGTACAGCCATGGTGAGCATGAACTCACAGGAGTTGTGTTTGTTTGTACTGGGCCTGCATAAGACTGGTGTTGTCACCAATCCACCGGTGCATTGAACCCACATCACACTGTTATTACGATTGCTTGAGATAACCATCGTTTAAAGGTGTGTGGAGGTCAGAGAGCAACCCATGGGAGCGGATTCTCTCTTTCTACTGTGGGTCCTAGGAACTGAACAAAGGTTGTCAGCCTGGGCCACAGTTCTACTGCCCAGCCGTTTTATCAACCTTGAAGACTTCGTTCCATAAGATACAAATGTCCTTTGTATTTAACACTCATGCACAGCCAACTTTTGTCTGTTCTTTAACTTTTTCTTTTACCTTTTCCCCCTGAAGTTCTGCTGGCGAAAGACAGATCTCTTCAGCTTTTGCATGTCTGGGAAGACTGAGTTTTGCCTTTACTTTAGAAGTCAATTTTCTCTAGAATGGTAGTTCCGGAGTGATAGGGTTGTGCTTTCAAACATGGTGGCACTATCCTCTGGGGTGGGTCGTTTCTAGTGAGAAGTGGTGGTCATCTTGTGTTTATTCCAGTGTCTGTAATGTGTCTCTCCTTCCTCTTCTTTGACTGCTTTTAAATTTCTCCTTATCATTGTTTTGGGGGCAGTTCTGTTATGATGTACCTCGGTCCCATTTCTGGTGTTTGGGAATTTCTTGTACCTGTGAGTTTATAGTTTTCACCAAAATTTGGAAACATTTCAGCTGTGGTTTCTTCAAATATTTCTGTCCTCACACATTTCTTGTTCGGGGGCTCTAAAGATATGTCAAGAGACCATGTCAGTGTGTCCCTCTGTTCACTAGCACCTTGCTCAGCCTCCTTCCATGCTTTGACCACTCTATTGTTTGTTGCTGTGCCTGTGGGCGCCCTTCTTTTAAGTCTGTGGCAAACAGTGTGATGTTAAGCCTAGAGCCTAAAAAGATCTCTGCCGGGCTATCTTGAGAGAAGGTTTCGTGGTTCAGAGTGTGAATTGCTCTTGCAATGGACCCACGTTCAGTTCTCAGCACCCAAGTCAGCCAGCTCTCAGCCTGCCATTCCAGCTCCAGGACTCTACAGCCCACATGCCATACCCTCCCACACCTTAAAAATAAAATGCATATTCAAAAAAGGAAAGTCTCCACCAATTCATTGTGTGTTTCCTTCGTGTACCTGTCTTTTTTCAATATCTTCATATTTTCTACCTTCTTGATGTGCACAATGTAGTCATTTCCACATCTCAATCGTCTACTCATGTGTCTGTTTCCCTGATCATGGGCCACATTTCCCTCTGCTTTGCATATTTTCTTAAGGCCAGACTTGCACATTTTATTTTTGATATTTCATCTTTCCGGGCATATTTCTGACCCTTGATCTTGGAAGTCCCTTGTTAGCTGCGAACAACTTGATTTTTCCCAGGCTTGCTTTTAACCTGCACCAAGTGGGGCCTGAATGGCGGTCAGTGGATAACTCGCTTAACTCTCTAGATGGAGTGTCCTGGAGTGCTGGCCTGTGTGGAGGATGTCACAAGGCTGCTCAGGTGCTGTCTGGGTTCCCAAGGATGGCCTGCTGTCCTGACTGTTACTTTCTTATCTCTGAGTTAAAGGGAGGAAGTGTTGCCTCTGTGATTGCTTGCCCCTGTGCTGTTGTGTGAAACGTCTCGGGGATGGGAACACCGGCCGAGGTTTCCTCATCTTATGGCAGGCAGGAAGCACAGAGAGACAGAAAGGGGCCAGGGACCAGGGAGGGTCCTTAAAGACATCCCCCAGTGACCTACTTCCTCCAGCAACATTCTACCTCTGAAGGTTTCAGAATTGTGACAAATAGTGCTGTCAGCTGGGGACCAAGTGTCTAAAGCATGAGCTTATGGGGAACATTCATACTGAGTGTCTGTCTGGGGTCATGTGAGTGCCACTCGGGGCTAAGTTAAAGCCTCGGGGAGCTGCTACATCACAGCAGCGTCCTGGGCCTCTCTGGGCCCTCAGCTGTGCCTCTTTTTTTGAGGCGGGCCATAGACTGTCACAGAGCCTGGGCACTCTCTAGATGGTGAGCTGGGCAGGCACAGGCCCTGCTTATTTTCTTCCTTTCTCTCCAGGATCCCTGTGATGTGATGCCCCGTATCCATGTCTCAAAAATGTCTATTGTCTGTCTGTCTATCTATCCTGTCCCTGTGAACCATGGTCAGAAGTAGAAACTCTGGTAATGAGATGGCTCGGTTGTTAACATGCTTCTTGTACAAGCACTGGGATCTGAATGTGACCCCCACAAATCAATGTTTTAAAATCATGTCAGGCCTAGTGACAAGCACTTGAAATCCCAGTAGAGAAGCTGGAGATGGACAGACCCTTGGGGCTTGGGGCCATCAGTCCAATAGGTGAGTTCTAGCTAAAAGTGAGAGACCCTATCTCAAAAAGGGAGGTGACAGCACTAGAGGGTGATGTCTGAAGCTGACTTCTAGCCTTCCCATGCAAATGCACACATGAATCCTCACACCTGTACACTCACACACATGAACATACACACAAGAAAGATGATACTTATGCATTTTTATCATGGCAAGATTTAAATGCTACCATCCTAACCATTTAACCTTTTTGTTTTCATTTTTTTTTAGTGTGTGAACATATGTGTCAGGTACATGTGTGTGAGGTGTATGTGTGTGAGGTGTATGTGTGTGAGGTGCATGTGTGTGTCAGGTGTATGTGTATCAGGTGTATGTATGTCAGGTGTGTGTGTCAGGTGTATGTGTGTCAGGTGCATGTGAGTCAGGTGTGTATGTGTCAGTTGTGTGTGTCAGGTGTATGTATGTGTGCAGATGAATGTGTGTCATTTGTACGTGTGTGTAGGCACATGTGTCCTGCACAGAAGTTACATGTGTCAGGTGCATGTGTTTCAGGTGCATGTGTCAGGTGCATGTGTGTCAGGTGCATGTGAGTCAGGTGTGTATGTGTCAGCTGTGTGTGTCAGGTGTATGTATGTGTGCAGATGAATGTGTGTCAGTTGTACGTGTGTGTAGGCACATGTGTCCTGCACAGAAGTTACATGTGTCAGGTGCATGTGTGTCAGGTGCATGTGTCAGGTGTGTATGTGTCAGGTGTATGTGTGTGTCAGGTGCATGTGAGTCAGGTGTGTATGTGTCAGCTGTGTGTGTCAGGTGTATATATGTGTGCAGATGAATGTGTGTCAGTTGTACGTGTGTGTAGGCACATGTGTCCTGCACAGAAGTTACATGTGTCAGGTGCATGTGTGTCAGGTGCATGTGTCAGGTGTGTATGTGTCAGGTGTATGTGTGTGTCAGGTACATGTGAGTCAGGTGTGTATGTGTCAGGTGTATGTATGTGTCAGGTGTGTGTGTCAGGTGCATGTGTGTCAGGTGTGTATGTGTCAGGTGTGTATGTGTCAGGTGCATGTGAGTCAGGTGTGTATGTGTCAGCTGTGTGTGTCAGGTGTATGTGTGTCAGGTGTGTGTGTCAGGTGTATGTGTGTCAGGTACATGTGTGTCAGGTGCATGTGTGTTAGGTGCATGTGTGTCAGGTGCATGTGAGTCAGATGTGTATGTGTCAGCTGTGTGTGTCAGGTGTATGTATGTGTGCAGATGAATGTGTGTCAGTTGTACGTGTGTGTAGGCACATGTGTCCTGCACAGAAGTTACATGTGTCAGGTGCATGTGTTTCAGGTGCATGTGTCAGGTGTGTATGTGTCAGGTGTATGTGTGTGTCAGGTGCATGTGAGTCAGGTGTGTATGTGTCAGGTGTGTGTGTCAGGTGTATGTATGTGTCAGGTGTGTGTGTCAGGTGCATGTGTGTCAGGTGTGTATGTGTCAGCTGTGTGTGTCAGGTGTATGTGTGTCAGGTGTGTGTGTCAGGTGTATGTGTGTCAGGTGCATGTGTGTCAGGTGCATGTGTGTTAGGTGCATGTGTGTCAGGTACTTGTGTGTCAGGTGTATGTGTGTCAGGTACTTGTGTGTCAGGTGTATATGTGTCAGGTACTTGTGTGTCAGGTACTTGTATGTCAGGTGTATGTGCATCAGGTGTATGTGTGTCAGGTGTATGTATGTGTGCAGATGAATGTATGTCAGTTGTATGTGTGTGCAGGCGCATGTGTCCTGCACAGAAGTTACATGTGTCAGGTGTATGTGTTTCAGGTGCATGTGTCAGGTGTATGTGTGTCAGATGTATGTGTGTAGGTGTACATGTGTGCAGGCGCATGTTTCCTGCACAGAGGCTAGAGGACAATAGCTCTGTGTGTCCTTTTCCAGCACTTCCCACCTCTTCCTTGAACATGGATTTTCGTGGCTAGGCTGGCAGCCCGAGCGCCCCATCTTCCCACTTTCACCCCTCAGTCTGGGTTCCCATGGGCAGGACCATGCCCAGCTTTTACAAAGGTGCTGGGATCGAGCCTCTGGTCCTCATGCTTGGGAAAGAAGTGCTCGTAACTGCTAGGCCATCTCTCCAGCCCCTCAGCAGTTTGAAGGGTGCAGCCCAGTGTCCTTGTGCACATTCCTGTTCCTGCAACCATCACCCCATCCTCTTGATTGACTTTCATCTTCCCAAATCAAAACTTCCTCCGCAAAGTCTAAGGCATGGCCTCCAGTCTAGCGGGCCAGACAGGCGATGGTCAGGATACTTTTCCAGGGTCGGGGTGATAGGATCTGAATTCCACACTTAGAACATTGTTTCCAGCTCATTGAATCCTAACAGCCCTGCTCATCCCTACACCTAGAACCCATCACAGTGCCCAGGAGGTCCCAAGTGTTCCACACATGGGAGGTAGGAGGGGCAGATGTGAGGAATCAGATAGCTTCAAGGCCTGTGTGGTTTAGGGTGGCCACAACAACCCCGCCGGGAAGGGAAGGGTGGTGACAAGGATGGAACATCTCCATAAGCCAGACTCCCCAGCACTCGGAGCATGAAGCTCAGGAATTTGGTTTTGATCCCATAAACTATGGGAGAGATGGCAAGACCTTTGTGCTCTGAAGACCATGATGACCACGGTAGGTGGAGGGGGCAGGGGGCATTTGTAGAGAAGACACCTAGGAGACTAAGGAAGACATGAAGGGTGGCAGAGTAGGTAGGCAAAATGGGGAGGCAGGAATATTAGTTGGGGCTCCCAGAGAAGTCCAATGGCGGGGAAGGTGCCTGTATGTAAGTACTGGATGAGATATTGGCTCATGCATTGGCGGGAGGTGAGAAGCCTCATGGTGTGCCATTTGCAAGCTGGGGATGTAGGAGAACATAGCCGTAGGAAGCAGGGGGTCTGTGGTGGCACCCACACCAGTGTGAGGCCTGGAGGACATGAGAGAAGCTGTCCAGCTCACTCGGGCAGTCAGAAGACAGCAGGCTGTGAATTTGCTTGCTCTCCAGCCTTTGCTCTGTTGAGACCCTCGCAGAACTGGACGATGATCCAAACGCCAACCTCATCTTGACTCACCTTTAGAAATACATCCAGAGGCAATGTCTACATTGGATCACAAGTGGCCCATTCAGAGTGGCACTGTGATTAACTGTCACAAGAAGGGTGGGGCAAAGTCCATTCTCACCTCACTCTTGTGATAATGGTCAAGCCTGAGCTCAGGAAACCGTCTTGCTCATGAACCTCAGCAGCCTCCCTCATCAGCAACAGGTGCAAGAAATCCACTCTGTGTTCGGAAACACAGAGATTCTGTGGAAATGACATGCTTGGGGAAGGAGCAGGGAGTGGGTCTCAGTCTGGGGAGGTTTCATCTCTAGAGTCTATGAAGATGGTCTGAGGAGTTTCAGGGCAAGTGTGAGTTGTTTGGCCGGGATCTTGGTGGGCCGGGAGATGAGGCGGACTTCTCTGCTGCCGATGGCATGCCCTGTACCTCCAGTTCTCTTATCTTTTTCCACCCTGCCTTCCTGTATGAAACTGACAACCCCTTGTCAGTCCGGCATTGCAGACACTACAGAGTCAAGAACTCAGAGACCCATTTGCTGGTCTCTGGAATTCCCATGGCTTCTTCTGTTCTCAGATGTGTGCCTGCCTCTGGGTAACTGGCTAACAGGGTGGTGCCATTTGCCATGAAAACGAAGAACATTTCTAAATGTATGGTCATTATCTAAGGAAATAAAGCTTCAGTTTTCATCAGTTGATAGTCTGGGTGCATAAAGCCACTTGCGGTGTGTATTCTTCTCAAGTTTAGAGACTTTTGGAAACAGTATCTGTGTTCAGTGAAGGGAATGGAAAAAGATGGGATTGAGCCAATGGCAAGACGTGTGGCCTGGCTGCCTGTGCCCCCTCATTGCTTTCGAAGTCTAAGGGCATTGCAGACTATGAGAAAGGACCATCCACAGTCCCCTTCAGTGCCCTGTCAGTTTCTGTCTGAGTATGCCTCTGCCTCCAGGTACGGATGCATGACTGTTCTCACTGGGCAGCTGTTCATCCTCTCTGGTTATTCCCCATCCTCTGCCTTTCTTCTCTTTCTGGCGCATGTGCGTGCATGCATATGATCTGTATGTTCCTCTGTGTGATGCAGGTGAGTGAGCATGTGTAGACCATTGGCCTGGAGGTCACCAAGTAGCTCAGACTGGCTGGTCAAAGTCCTAAGGCTCCTCCGCTCTCTGCCTTCCTGGCTCTGAGATTACCATGGGCCACCACATCCTGCTTTTTACATGTGTTCTGGAGACTGAACTCAGCTCCCCCATGCTGGTGTGGCAAGTGCTTTATTGACTGAGCCCTTTCCCCAACCCCTCATCCTGTTTTTGAGAATGCTATTACTTGCATTTAACTTCTGGAGAGATTGTGTGTGAAGATGAGTGGCCGTGTTGGAGATCTCATAACTGATGTCCAAATGACTTCTTCCTTAGGGAACTTCTCTGTTTGGGGAAAAGGTTTCTGGAAGCTTGATAAATTCAGCAGAGTAGGGGTGGGTTCAAGGAAGAGCCTGGCACCTTTGTTCCTGTGGTATTTTGTGAAGATCCCCCCGGGATGTGGCGAATTCTAGTGAGAGAGAAAAGTCAAAAGCTTGTAAACAATGCTGCTGATGCTGCTGGGGCCTTTCTTTGTAACTGAATAAGCAGTCTTAATTCAATAAAGTGCAATCACAAAAGGCTTAGATTGGAAGTCTCTTGTGTATTTCAAAGCCTGGCTGAAGTATAATGAACCAAATTGATTCCTTCCAAACAAGCAAAGCCCATGAAGTAATGAGGAGAAAAAAAAAAAAAAAAAAAAAAACCTCCCATGAACAAATATGAAACATTGAAAAGTACAAGTGAACTTACTATTTCCAACAGAGAAAGGACTAGCCCGTGGAGAAGGGACCACGGGGAGAAAGGTTAAGGGGAGCAAGCTCCCCCAACTCTCCTGTGCTCCTATGGCTTTCCTTCCTTCTTCTTGCTCAAAGCTGGCAGATCGAGTGGATACTGGGTGGAAGAGGTGGCCTTCAGTTGCCCAAGACAGTAGACATGGAAGAGTCCAGCCACAGGGAGAAAGGCAAGCCTACCTGACCCAATGTGTGATGTGTTTCCTGACTAGGACCACTAAACCCTTAACTCCATCCTATTTGTTTTATTAGTTTCTTTGACATTTGTTGATAGGAATTAGCATTGAGGAGATAGTGGTGAACTTGCTGCTCTATGGCTTGTGGCCATTGGGACATATTTCCCACATATCAGTAAACAGTAACGACTCATTTAATCTTATTAATTTCTTCTTGACTAACAGTGGCTCTCAGGAGAAAGCTGAGAGGAGAAAGCTGAGCTGGGATGAGGATCAGGAGGGAGTCATGTTTACACAGTTGACGGGTGCATGTGTGGGGGGGCGATCCCAACTAAGGTCTCAGGGTAGCAATGTTTTCCTACCTTCTCTCCAGGCACCACCTCCTTGAAACTCCTCCAATGTTACTATAGGCCATGTTGAGCTATTTCAGCTGGGGGGCCTGGAAATGCCTCGGAATGTAATCACTACCTAGGTGCCAGAGATCTTCCTCCGGTCAGCAGCAGCCCAGCTTACGCATCTCCTCCGGCGGCTGCTGACCATCCTCTGTATCCTGGAGGTCCTTGTAGAGACGGTGACAGCAGACAGGAGCTGAGGAGTGCCTTCCTCATGCCTGGCATCTGCTCCTGATACGCCATCTGCCTTAGACAACAAGCCCATGTCTTTCTTCTCATTCTTCCTTCTCCACTTCTTGTTTAGACTGAGAGAAGAAAGGAAGTCATTACCACTGGTGTGCAATGAACCACAAGCCTGCTAGGCTACAGCAGAGAAGGAGACACACCTCGGGACTTCCTCTCTGGGTCCCAACGCATCCTGGAACTTGCTTCAAAGCTCAGCTCCCCAGAGGACGGGGGGAGCTTGGTGGTGGCAGTAGGGGTGATGGGGTGAGCTGTAGGGGTGGGGCTCGGGCCCTTCATTTCTGCAGTGGAAACTGGCCCAGTGGGCTGGAAATGCAGGGCTTTATATTTGCCCTTACAATCACCTAGACATCTTCTAACTTTTAAAGAATGTTAGAAGCAATTTGGACAGAGGCACGGAGCTAGGAGCAACGCTAGGAAACCTGTTTTCTTCCCAAGGCATTATCAGTAACACACCATATGGTTTTTGCCCGACCATTCGGCTGCTCTTAGATTTTCTATTCCCAATTGAACAACTGAGCTAATAGAATTTGCCACCTCACCAGGGTATCACAGCAATCCTCAGAATATCTATAAATGCCTTTGAACTCCTTAGGAAAAAAAAAAAAACATGCAATCAAAATACCACGTGTAGTTTATAAAATGTCATCCTAAGCCCAGAGCTTCAATTTGAGTGTGGGGATTTGGGGCTTATGTCGATGCTTTTATGATAGCTATCATGGAAGTTACGTGCATTGCCTGAAGCTCTGAGTTCTAATTCATTTTTTAAGGAAGACTGCTGTATGCCAGGCTAAGAGGCTGAGGTTTTTGCATGGTCTTCTTGACGGTCTTTCTTCCCAGTATAAAGATTAACTTGGGGCCAAAGAGACAGATGGGCACTTGCTGATCTTGTAGAGGACCTGAGTTCTATTCTCAGCACCCATGTCAGGTGACTCACAACTGCCTATAACTCCAGCTCCAGGAGATCCAGTGCCGCTGATCCCCACAAGTACCTACACTTACAGACAGACTGACGGACAGATAGACACATACACATGCACACACTTGAAAAATAAAATTAAATCTGTGTTTGAAAAAGCAGTTTGTATGTGGAAGTGTTTCTTTGCACACCTCAGTGCAACCCATACAGCATGGCCTCTGAGATTGGAGCATTCTCGGGGTTCCTTGCATGGAAGGCAGGAGCAGATGGTATTTATCGCCCAGTTTTCAGGCTGTGCTTCCATGTTACAGCTTAATGATCGCATACTGCTTTGCCTTTCTGTGGGGGAACTGAGAATAAGTTTCTCTGGGCAGATCTGCAAGAGCTCATCCTTCTGAAAGGGCTGTGATTGTTTATTTGACTCTCCGATGCAGCTGAATTATACTTAAGTCCGAGTGTTTACCGCAGAGATTTTTCAAAAAGAATCTAGCGACCCCAAATTAGTTTAGGAACCAGCATGTCCCTTGCTTTAAGGAACAAGATAAACATTTCAAAAGAGCATGCCAGCTCACTATCTGACTCTCTGCAGCAACTTCAGAGAAAACAGCAGCAGTCAGGCAATGGGTGCCAAGAGCCAATCTGGGGACCGTGCTGATTTGCAAAGCGAAGGAAGGGAGTTGGCTGCTCAGTGTTCCTCTCCTGGCTCCACAGTTGCTGTACGGAGGCAAAGGGCCACTTCTTAGGGTGTCTTCATGGGGAGCTGAGGCCCTGCCTCTACTACTTCCTTGCTGTCAGAGGTTCCCGAAGGTCGAATGAGTTGAGGAAGGACTCATCTACATGGCTTCTTCCTAGAAGATGGGAAATGGCTCCCCAGGTATGGAATCTGGAGAATGAATGGAGAAAAGGCCTTCAGTTGCCTGGGGTCAGCCCTTGCCCTAGAATCTGGCCATCTGCCTGGGGTTCACAGGAGAGAAGTAGGTTTGTAGGGAATGAGAATAGGGTGTTTTCAAATTACATCAGAGGCCTCTCCACAGCCTGCCCGCTTCCATTCCCTTCTTTAATTTTTCTGGCTAAACATAATCAACATGTCCCAGAGCTGTTGGGGATTTGGGTTTGTTTATAAAGAACAGGCTTGCTGGCACCCAGAGCCCAACAGAAAAGAGTTTGCTCATTTTTCTCATATATCTGGGCATCTGGGGCAAAGAATCTTAAGTGTCAGCTCCCCACCCCTGGCCCCCAGCTCTCCAAAGCCTGAACTGAAAAGCCACACAACAGCTGCTCAAAGCCTGTGGCACTTGTTCCCAGGGCTCCCAATGTGTTCTATCTCCACACTGGGAAGCTGGGAGATTAGGGCAGCTGGCCTGCCATACACACACCTCCTGGTGAGGTTGGAAAAATCTTAATTTTGTTTTATAGGTCACAGGTCAACCCATCTGTGCCGATTCTTGTAATTGGGCAGGACATGCTTTGTGTGGCCCAATTATATCTTTTCTTTCAGACCCAACGGGAGCCATCAATTAGTACCATGCTGGTGCCTACAGCTGACCTGACTGTTTGAAGACAGAGCTTCTATGAAATGCCCCAGAATTACTTTATTCCCAAGAATCTTAATTACAAGGAGTCTTCATGTGGAGGTATTAAGGGCCTCCATTTCCTTAGGTCTATAGCCCCTGGGTAGCTCTTCCCCCTGAGTTCTCTGTTCCTTTCCCACCTCAGTGTGAGAGTGCTCCAATGTGATAGTGCTCTGAGGCTTTATGGCATGTGAGCACTGAGGAGAGTATGTGATTAGAAGCTGCTCCCTAGTCCAGGACCTTCCCAGGACTACTTTCTCTCTTGGAAATCCTTTGCTGAACAGGTAGAGGGGAGGGGTGTCTCATCAGTGTCCTGCATTGGTCCAACCCTTCTTCCCCAGGTCCAAGGTAACAAATCTCTTGGACTCAGTGTACCTCAGTTTCCCCATATGGAGAGCAGGACTCTTGTGAATAGGTAACTGGTTGCTATGCCCAACCCTCCAAGCAGAACTTGAAATTGCTTCTGGGAACTGTGGTGGAGTGTTCCTTGGGTGTCTTTAGACAAGGCTCACTCACGAGGACATTTTGGAGTGGATATTCTTGGCCTTCACTGATCTTTCCTGTCAAGCTTTCTTAGTGACAACCAGTGTGTTAGGAAGATTCCTGTTCTGGGGGAGGGGACCCAGGGCCCTCCTGGCATTTCACAGCTTCCCCTGCCCCTGGCTGCACTAGCTTACAGGGAGGGAGCTCTGGGCAGAGGTGGTACATTTGCATAGGCGCCAAGGAGGCCTTTCTCTGGAAAGGGGTCAAGACCAGACCCTCTTCCCTTTTGTGGTGCGGTGATGAACAGGCAGGACACAGTGCTGACTTGAAGCTGTTGGCAGGGACAGGCACCAGCGTTGCCAATGGAGAGCTGGCTCACCGTGAGAGAAATGCAGGGACAGTGTCAGTGGCCGCGTGGGATGATGGTTCCCTGCAGTGTGTGCTGGACAGCAGTGGGGGCGGGGGACCCAGTAGGAATGATGACCACTGTGGGGATGAAGCAAAGAAAGGTCTAATTTTTCAAATGTGTTCGTGGAGTGCTCTTGCAGTTTCCTTACAGAATCTTCTTGTGGCTATGGGCCAAAGCCTGTTAGATGAGATAGACCTTCCTACCACAGAGTGGCTGTGTCCATATCTAAGGAAAGACTTGAATGCAGACATGTGACAGGAGAGTTCTGTGCCAGGCTGCAGATGGAGATGAGCCTTCTGTCACCAGCCAAAGATGGCCAGGGATGGTGGGCAGCCACTGGGAGCCAGAAGAAGGGCCTGGCTACCCCTCTGGTCTCTGGGATCTGCTTTGCCCATTCTTTGAGCTCACCTCTGAACAGGCAGTGGTTCACAGGCTCTGCCTGTCTGTGGTGCTTTCTTAGACACAGACAACAGGCCATGGCTTTTCTCTATATCCTCTGAGCTTCAGTGGGGCTGTGGCGAGCTTACAGAGGCCCCTTTCCAGGTGGCCTTGGGTCCCATGGGTGGCCAGAGCAGGTGGCTTCTCTGTTGGCGGTCCCCTGCTACCTACGCCTCCTCTTCTCAGAAGGGCACAGCCCCTGCAGCATCCAGTTCCTTCCCTTGAACTTGCCGGACCACTTCTCACAGACCCCCTTGGTGCTGCCTCTGAGCCAGAGGGATCCAGAAGTGCAGTGGTCATGAGGACGGTGGGCAGTGCTAGAACACTGTGGAGGTCACACAGCTCCTAGCAGCTTGGAAAAGGTTTGGAGATCAGCATGGTTCATCTTATTGACTTCACAGGAGCTAGAATGGCGGTTCTCCGCCTTCCTGATGCTGCCACCCTTGAACACAGTTCCTCATGTTGTAGGGACACTCCAACCCTAAAATTATTTTCATTGCTACTTCTGAACTGTAATTTTGCTACTGTGCTGGATCATAATGTAAATGCATTTTGGAGATAGAGGCTTGCCGAAAGGGTTGGGACCCACAGGTTGAGAACTACTGATCTAGCGTCGCCTAGGAGACAAACTTCTGGGCATGTCTAGGAGGGAGTTTCTAGATTACATTGAGTGGCAAGACCCACTCTAACAATTCAGTGGGCTGGAGTCCCCAGCTGAATTAAAGAGAGATGGTGAGCAGAGTGTGGGTATTTGTCTCTCTCTGCTTCCTGACTGGGGGGGGTGGGGGCTTGTGAGCAGCCGCTTCAAGCTCTTGCTGCTAACTTGCCCGTCATGATGGACCTTGCGCTGAAACAGACCCTTCCTTCCTTAAGTTGCTGTAGTCCAGTGTTTCGTCAGGGCAGTGAGAAAAGTGAGCAGTACAGAGATATTGGCCTTTTTTTTTCTCTTTCAAGAAACTTGTCTCCTTTGGAATCAAGTCAAAGGGGGTTACCCTTAGCTTTTGGCCCCCCGGAAAGCTCTGGAGACTTCCGGTGGGTAAAGGTAGGCCATCTTCTGGGAGCTGGCTCCCTGGGGCTCCTGAGGCCTATGTGGTGGGCAGTCTGCAGGCTTTGCCATAGTTGCCATTGCTAGCTAGCTCTGCCTTCAGGTATGGCCCTGCAGATCATGGTGAGGAGTATTCTGGAAATTGACCTATGACCAGCAGGGAGCTGACTGTGGAGTGGGGAGGTGGGAGAGGGGGGGTGGGGAGGGGTGTTGATGACAAAGGTGGCTGTGTGAACCTATGTGAATCCAGAGGATTTCCTTGGGGACTCTGCCTAGTTATTTATACCTCATGACCACCTAACTTCTCTGTGAATGTCTCAGGGTTCTGTGAAGTCAAGTGGGAAGCTTCCTGGCCAGCACTCTAAAATAACTTCACGGTTTTCCTCTCCTCCATCTTCCTCAGAATTCTCCTGCATTGGGGTTCTACCCCTCCCCTCGTCAAATGACCCCTGTGACCTCTGCCAGCTTCTTCAGCTTTAGCAGGAAGTCACAGAAGGACTTTCTGAAGAGGAAGAGGTGCTGTGACCTTTGACCCAAAACTCCTCCACTCCCTTGTGGCCATAATAGCCTCCCTGGAGCTAAGCAGCAGCTCCCCTGCAAGGGTGTGTGCATGTATATGTGTGTGTACATGTATGTGTGGGTGGATCTGCACAAGTAGGTGTGTGGTATGTATGTGTGTGTGCACGTGTGTGTGTGGGTATCTAACTGTGGACATGTATCCTGTAAATGGATGTGTGTGTACATGCACTCATGTCTGTCTGTGGGTGTAAATGTATATATGTGTGCACACACTTTAGCACCATACAGAAAGACAGTGGTCTCCATCTCCAATGGCTTATGGTGTGGAATGTGGGGAGTTCAGTGAGGCTTTTTCACTTTGACAGAGCATGTCAGGGTGGGCAAGGCACTAGGAGGTAACAAGAGCCCCAGGGAACTTCATCTCCAGTCGGGGTGCTGTGCCTGGGGTTGACTTCTGGGGCTCATGTCAGATATGTTCTTTGATGGCAGATATGGGTTTTTTTTTAAACAGCTAAGTATGTGATTATCATTATGACCCCCACAATGACAGCTCTGCCGCGACCTTTGACATGGCCTCTGTCAGGTGATTTGACCTCTGAAGCAGTTCTCCCGTGCTTTGATTCTGCTCTCTTCATCAGGTTTTCATCCCTATGACAGAATGTCTACCAGGAACAACGTGGGTAAGGATATATCGATTTGGATCACAGATTTAAAGGGCTCAGTCCATCACGGCTAGCATGTCAGAACCCTTCACACCATTCCAGGCCAGGAAGGTCAGCCCTTTCTGGCTTTTTCCTCTTTCAGTCCTTCTGGATCCCTACAGTCAGGGTGGGGGTCTTTCCTCACTAAGTTCTCAGGAAACACCACCACAGACACAGCCAGAGACTATGCTTCTGTCTCCCAGGCGAGTCTGTGCCCAGGCAAGTTGACAATGAAGATTCTTGGCCATCGAAACCTATTCTGACCCTCATCTTGTATTTGCTCAGCAATGCACTGCCACACCTGGAGGTAACATGTTCCCAGGGCAGGTCACATGCTCCTGGGACAGGTGACACACTTGTGGGATGGGGGATGGCACACTCCTCAGATAAATCTGAGTGTAGGGTCACAAGGTGGCATCTTCTCTTCCCCTCATCCCTCCTAACAGCATGGAGGGGCACAGCCTTGGCTTCTCCATACCCCACCTGAGTCCTAAATGTGGATACAGTGGCGAGAGAAGCAGAATCAGCAAGGGCAGAGTGTGCTGGCCACGGCCTTTTTAGTGCCTGTGAGTCCCGTCCTTCCCTCAGAGAGAATGGAGAGATGGCTCAGTCTCGTAAAGAAGCCAACATCTCCCTGCTTGCAGTAGGAGCTCACGGTGGCTCTGTGCCACTCTGGAAATGACACCATGTGTCAGTAAGGACTGCAGACAGGCACCTGCATTAGGTGTTGCTCAGCTACTTCCCTAACAACTACTCCAAGTCCACGGCCAGCCTTAGCCACACAGTGCAATATGACTGAGTTTGCAAGGAGCTGTGTCCTCCATCTCATGGCAAGAGAGCTTCAGTCAGCCACACGTAGGGGTTCAGTGGCTGACCACAAGCGCCCTGAGTCACTAGGCTCCAAGGACTGTTTGGAGGCTGTGATGGGCTGGGCCTGTCTCTCTGTACCTCTCTCTTCCCTAGCAAGATTTTAAGCTCATACCCTGTCTCACCAACTCCCTCACAGTCTGTAGACCTGACATGAGGAGCATGGGAGTAGGCTCTGGTTATGGGACAAGCAGACAGGGTACAGAGGAGGGCAATTTCGCCCTTCCCGTGGACACGAGTTATTTTCTTCCAGAAGAGCCGCCGCCTTTTGTTCATTTCTCTTTTAGAATCTAAGTTCCCTGCAGAATGTTCATGAGTGTGTGTGGCTTAATGAATTTCCATAGACCACACACACCTCTATCCAGCACATTCTGCAGCTTTGTGCAGGCCCCACTTTCCGCCACGGTGAGCCACAGCTCATCGTCAATGCAGCCAGTTCTGGGGTACACGCGCTTCTCATCGGTGGAATTTCACCACAGGCCCACGCTCCTGTCTTGCCTCTCCTGTTCCCAAACCCACGTGTGGGAGCTCTTCCCACATTCCTGCATGCTGACGTACAGTTGTTCCTGCTGCCACACTGCAGTCTGCTGTGTGACTTGATCTGGTCTGCTGAAATTGAGCAGTTAATGGCTTCAAGCTTGGGCCCTTACTGTGATGCTGTGAACCTTCTAGCCTGTGATTCCTGTGGGATGTCTGTGAGCATCTGTGCTGGGGAGGACCTGGGAGTGAAACACAAAGACCAGAGGCTATTCTGCTTCAAATGGTCCAGCTGGAGGTACCATGTTTTTCCAACTAACCTCCAGGCTCTGGGCTGTTAGCTGGGCAGCGTCTTTGCCTACATTTGAGATTTCACTTCATACATCTTTATTGTGTTTTAATTTTCTTCTTCTCCAGAAATAAGGTCATTTGTATTTGTAAAATTTATTATTATTACTATTATTATTTGCGTGTGTGTGTGTGTGTGTGTGTGTGTGTGTGTGTGTGTGCTATTGCACATGTGTCCAGTGTGAGTATGGATGCCAGAGGACAACTTTTGGAAATTGGTTCTTCCATCTTGTTGAGACAGGGGCTTTCTGGTTTCTACTGCCATGCTGAATATTCCAGGCTAGCTGGCCTGAGAGCTTCCGGCTGACTCTATACTCCACCCCCACTCCCCGCCATAGGAGTGCTGGAATTACAGATACACATTGTGACATCTGGATTTTTTATGTGGGTTCCAGGGATTGAACTCAGGTTTTTAGGCCTGCACAGGAAGTGTCTTTACTTGCTGAACCATCACATCACCCCTCATTTGTTTTGAGACAGGGTTTCTCTGTGTAGTTTTGGTGCCTGTCCTGGATCTTGCTCTGTAGACCAAGCTGACCTTGAACTCACAGAGATCTGCCTGGCTCTGCCTCTTGAGTGCTGGGATTAAAGGTGTGCACCACTGCCACCCCAGCCTTCATTTAGGTTTTGATCTGAGCCATCGCACTGGCCTTCATTAGGGTTTTGGTTTACAGAGTTGCCTCACATTGAGTCAAGAGTCTAGAAGAGTGGCCTACACCAGTTCTTGAATGAATAAAAAATATAACGAGGCCACCACAAGACATCCTGTGGGCACTCAGTCAATGACCTCAATGAGGATTCTGAGTGGTCCCTTAGTGGGTTCTCATGGCTCTGCTTGACATTCTCACTGAGGCCCAAGCTCTTTCCCTCCTCAGAATCTGTACTCTTGGAGTCTGTCCCTTTTCTCATCCCAGAAGTGGCAGTGTCTATAGTGGCAGTGATAGGTGTGGTCTGGATTTCCACCATTGCAACTACCACCTGAGATAAGCCAAGCTCGATGGAAATAGGGTAGACTTTGGCCATAATTTCAGGGGTGTCTGTCCAGGGTCCCCTTGGTGATGTTCTAAGCTTATGGCTGCACAGGATGCTCTGGGATTGTGGGGGGCATCATGGAAGGGTCACATGGCAGAGAGGGTGACTTACTCTGTGTATCTAGGAAGCAGAAAGAAAAACAGAACAGGGCCAGCATGCCAATGTCGCCTTCACAGGCACCCTCACTGCCTAGCCCCACCTTCCATAGGCTCTACCATTTCCATGAGTACCATAGGCTGGGGCAAAGCATTTAGCACATGAACCTTTGGGGGATCAAGACCCAACTAAAATAGTATTTACTTACTGATTAAGGATACATTATACTAATCATTGTCCTGAGCCCCTTATACATTTCAGTCACTCAATGCCCTGTGACATGCTCCATTATCCTTTATTTGCATATGGGGAAACTGAGGTAGAAAGCAAGTCAATAACTTATCCAGAGTTCTATAGCTACAAGTTGGTATGATAGGTCCATAAACCTGGCACAGCTGTACTGACCTTTTAAGCTATAGGGTCCCTCCAGGTAATTTGTATTCATAGCTAGAGAAAGAAAGGGTTTGGGTACTGCCACAGGGCTACCCTGGTCACAAGGAGGTTGGGAAAGTGAGAAAAAAAAAGTGATTCTAGAATTACTTTAGACAACCATGACTCAGGTCTCAAAGTCACAACCAAATCTGGGTTTCAAAAGTGGGGGAGTAGGGAGAGGCACCGAGAAACAACAAGGCTGCTTCACTAGACAGGAATCCATCCCTTTGCAAATTCAGACAGTTTCCTTATTACTTGGATTCAAAGAAAATTAGCAATAACAGAATTAACTGGGAATGATCAAACCAGAGTGTATTCCCAAAGAGGGAGATAAGCCCTGTGAACCTCAAGAAAGGAGGTCAGAGAGGCCCCACCCAGGCTTTTCTGTGGTCTCCACACTTGCACAAAGTGAGTTAGAACCATGATGTTCTCTGATGGATGGAAAGGATGGCATGGCGTCCAGCTTCTCCAGCGAAGATTCCAAACCCCAGGAGGATAAGGACAAGCACAGATAGGTCACCTTGCCTGTGAAAATGGGGTAAGTAAAATAGAGTTGTCTATGAGAACATGGGAAAAATCCCTTGTTTCCCAGAAGTGAAAAAATAGTTCAAGTTTGGGGAATCTATTAAGATAATTCTCCACACTAACCACTAGTAGAGACAGCTCTTACCAGACACGCCAGATGCTGTGTCTATGCTCAGCCCTCTGCCCTCCCCAGGTCTCTCCCAGACCCCCTGTAACAGGGTCTAGCTTTCTGTCTGCCCATGAGGGGGGTGGAAGGCTGGGTGGAGCAGGGAGTCCTGCTGAGCTGGTAGTTTGCTGCTGGCCCCTGGTGCCCCACTTCCTTGAGACCATGGTGTAGTTGTTCCCCTTGGAATTGTGTGAAACAGAGATCCCATCTAGAAGGCTCTGCAGCATCAGTATGGAGGCAATCATTTGCTCAAATGGCCGTCATTTGTTCAAAGGATTAAGTCTTGGAACATCTCAACTCTTCCTCCTAGGGATCGAAGCAAAACATGGAGAGAAGTTTTCTTTCTTTTCAAACTTTTAAAATGAATTGGGGGGGGGAGGTGGGGGGTGTAGGTAGGTAGGTACATGTGTGCCATGGTGTGTATGTGTGCTATGGTATGTGTACGAGGACCTCAGTGGTTAGGCCTCATCTTCTACCTTGTTTGCCTCTGCATAAGACAGACGAGGCGACCTGTGAGTGCCCAGGGATTTTCTGTTGGTGCCTTCCACCTTCCCACATGAGTGCTAGGATTACAAATGTGCTTTATCACACCCAGCTTCTATGTGGGTTCTGGGGATTTGAACTTAGGTCCTCATTCTTGCACACCAACATTTTTCTCAATGAAATATCTCTCTAATACAGGAAATTCTTTTTCAAAGAATTCTAGTTCAGGTATGTGTGTATGTGTGTGTGTGTGTATGTGTGTGTGTGTGTGTGTGTGTGTGTGTGTCTGTCTGTCTCTGTGTCACTGTGTGTAAAACAATCCTTGTATTTTTCTGTACAGCAGTTGGTATGATCTATAGAGGTCCACAGATAACACTTTTGGCAAGTGGTCTCATTTGCCTAACTAGGTTAGTGACAGGTTAAAGTAGCTCTGCCCTCATTGCTCCTGAGTTACCTCATTGAAGAGCAAAGAGAGAGAGAGAGAGCAGCTCCAGCGTTCTACAGGGAGTAGCACCATTGTTCACAAGCGTGTATCTGACAGGCATTGTTAAGTTGCTTACAGACACCATCTAATTCAGTCTTCACTATTTATTGATTTATTCAACAAAATTTCAAAGAGGAACTGACCTGCAAAAATGCTCAGTTCCATTATGGATACAAGGGACCAAGAAGCCAGATCCTGTCCCCACCCTCCTGGAGAGTGAGCTGCTGAAGGAGGAATGAGTTCATTTTTCTTCTCATCATCCAGTATCTCCCAGTTTGTCCCTGAGGGTCATTTGGAACTCTGCACTTGGGATTAGCAGACAATGTCCCCAAGGGGGGGGGGGCGTAGCCAGTGAAAGCTGAGGGGATGCTCATCTCTGTTCTCTGTCTATTTTCTTGGTCCATTTCCTGTTACTATGATAAACACTAGGTGCTTTATAATGAACAGGGCTTCATTCAGGTCATGGTTTGGTGAAGGCCTCCACACTGCATCGTAATGGGGTGAAGGGTGTTGCCTGGCAAGACATACTAGCTGCCATTGGGTCTCTCTTCTTTTCTTTTTAATTAAAAAGTTATCATTTTGTACATATGTGCATGCATGTGTGTACATATGTAGGGGGCACACAGGATACTTGTAGAATTCATAGGACAACTGTGCAGACTTAGTTCTCTCATTTCAAGTACACATGGATCCTACAGATTGAGTTCAAGTCATCAGGCTTTGTAGCAAGTGCTTTTAGCCTCTGAGCTATCTCACTGGCCCTCTTCCTCTTTGTGTAAAGCCAATAATCCTGTCATGAGGGCCCCACCTCAGTGACCTTATCAAGAATCTTAATTACCTCCCATAGGCCCCCTTCCAAATGTCATTAACCGACATTTTCTGTTTGGCGGCCACATTCGCACCATGCCAGTTCCTCCTCCTTGCCCCTGAGGAGAACATTGATTCTGGCTGCACGTTTGCCTCATAGAAACAATTGGAGGTGGCAGGCTAACCTTTAGTCCCCTGGAAGTAGAGAACTGTCAGCACAGAATGGTACTGACCCTGTGATGCCTTCAAGTATGCAAACATTGTCATTCTCTGTGGTGTGACCAGCTTTTCTTGGCGAGACCCAACACTCAGTCTGCTCACCCTAGATAGTCTTTGGCAGGCCAAAGTACGGATACCACCCAAGTTCAACTTGGTGAACCAAACGTTGAGGTTACTTCCAGGAGTATGGGTGAGGGGTCACTTACAGGAGCAGAAATGACTCAAAGACAGCTGCATCACTAAAGCCCACCCCAGCATGGGTGACAGCTCACAGGCAGGGAACCTGGGGCACACGGCACAGCCTGCAGGCAGATCAGCAGGTTGAGCATTACCCTTTCCAAGTGCCTCCGCAGGTCTAAACCTCTTTCAGGCAGCTGGTCTGGTCTCAGAGTCTTCTCTGTGGCTGGTCTTGTCTGAGAGTCTTCCGTGCAACTCAGCTTCCTTCCCTCTAAGGGGAAACTCTCTGCTTACATCGTTTACTCAGGCAGGGAGGGGCCTAGAGAATCTGGTCAGTTTCAGGGACTTCCTGTTGCTGTTAGGAATCCATTACCTTCCTATTAAAGAGTTTCCCTAAAGGATGGAATGTGTCGATTTTGGAGAAAGTTGTTACACGGCATTCACAAACAAAAAAAGAAAACCTTGAGGAGCCTTCACCAACAGGCCAGCTTGCTTGCTCAGGACAGCTTGCTTGCTCTGTTCCCACATCTCTCATTAACCTCTGTAAGCACAATCTGCTCCTGCCATGTTTCAGACAGCTTCTGATTTCACCTGTGTTGTTAGAATATGACATGGCATCTCTGAGGCTCAGAAGTGTGAAGTGATTATGAGGCAGCCTGGACATGGTTGCCTGGGGCTACACATCTGGCAGGTGACAGGGTGAGGTGGGGACTTGAATGTTGAAACTTACCCATCAGAGCTGCTCACCTACAGATAGTGTAAATGCCCACCCAACTCACCCTGTTTCTTTTCAGACAGACTCTTATCATCTGTTTGATTAACCCCAAACTATTGTCGTAGTTAACTGTACTTTTAGCTGCTTGCACAACTTGACTCTCTTCTGGTATATTCCACATGAAATGTACACCTGCAAACATAATCATCTACATATTAGGAGTGAGGTTATCTACTCACTTTAGGGATACTGCCCTTTCCCAAACCAGCCACCTATGACATACATAATGAAGTGAACATTTGTTTAAGTTCTGTGGACGTGGGCTGTTCTCTCAGTAGGGTTTGGAGGGCACATGACAAGCATATGTGCCACTGTTAGGAAATGACCAGTCTTCCACTGGAGCAGGAATCTTAAAGCTACTTATTAATAAAATCAAACCTGAGGCCAGGTATTGTGATGAAGGCTGGAAGATCAGAGAAGCAGAACAAGCCACAGCTACCTCACCTTGCCAGTTCCTCAGCTGATCCTGTTTCCTCAGACTGGAAGCCTCTGTGTCCTCCTCCGAATGGGTCTCAGCTGAACTGTTGCTCAAAAGCCTGAAAGCTTAACAAGCCAAATGCTTCTAGTTCCTGGTCCTTATATACCTTTCTGTTTTCTGCCAACACTCCCTGGGATTAAAGGCTCACTTTCTGGGATTAAAGGCGTGAGTCACCATGCTTGGCTGTATCCTTGAACACACAGAGATCCAGGTAGATCTCTGCCTCTGGAATGCTAGGATTATAGGTGTGTGCTACCACTGCCTATCCTCTATGTTTAATATTGTGGCTGTTCTGTTTTCTGACCCCAGATAAGTTTATTAGGGAACACAATATTTCAGGGAACACAATACCACTATATTCCACTGGTTAAATCCTGTCACACATCCACTGGCAGCACTGCACTGGGCCTTCCATGCCCTCATCAGCACAGCTGTGAGGCTGTGGACTCTCGCTGAGGTTGAGCATGTGTTTTCCGCAAGCTTCTCTGCTGTATGGTTATCTGTTTTTAACTTTTTTGTTTGTTTGTTTGTTTGTTTTGTTTTTCGAGACAGGGTTTCTCTGTGTAGCTTTGTGCCTTTCCTGGAACTCACTTGGTAGCCCAGGCTGGCCTCGAACTCACAGAGATCCGCCTGGCTCTGCCTCCTGAGTGCGGGGATTAAAGGCGTGTGCCACCACCTCCCCTGTTTTTAACTATTTTTAAAATGAAGTTGCTGTCTATTTATTTTTTTAAGCTAATGGAGGAAATAGAGACAAGGCCCAGTGAGGTCATCCCCACAGTCTTGGACATAGGTGCATCCAAAGATGTAGGCTACAGAACAGCCTCACCTAGGGTGCATGGCCTTCACAGGGAAGCAAATGCATGTGTTCAGACACATGGAATGCATGTAACAAGTGCAGACAAACTTCACGTCCATAAAGTCATGTGGAGCAGGACCTCCAGCTGCACACCCTTTGCTGCCGTGAGGTTCTCATCTTCCCCACATCCTGGGCATGTGTATGAAGGACAGAAAGAGTCCCCACCCTCTACACCTACAGACAAGACTCCCTTCTGCTGCTGCCAGATGAGCAGGGAGGAGTTAGGGGACCGGTGACAGCCCCAGTGAGCACCACGCCCAGCTCCTAAGCTCTGTGGAAGTGGCTCCAAAGCATCCTTTGCTCTTTGGCTTGCCCCTGGGACCCAGGAACCCATGTGCAATTGGGGAAGGAGTGGTGGAGAGAGGTGTCTGGAAGTAACTCAGTCCAGAGGTCTGCCCTCCTCCCTAAACTGCCAGGAATGAGGGTTTTTGTGGACCTCACAGCCCTGAGGGCATCCCCTCAGCATGGTTGGTGTCCTGAGCCAGCTGCAGGACACATCTTCAGTATCTGCAGAGGTGACTGATATTTCTAGTTTATGATTGTCAGTGATGAGAATTCTGCTTTGCACAGACATGTAGTGCAGAATGGCAGAAGTGTGTTCAGAGCCATATCAGACATGGTTGGAAATTCTATCTTAATCCCAAGCCAGAATTTGTTTAACTATTTTGATTTTTTTTATGAAACTCATATCTCCAACTCAAACAGCAATTTTAAAAATCAAACATTCGAACGCAATCCAGTCCAAAGTTACTCTAATATGATATACCCTGAGGAAGAATGGTAGGAAAACACTAGAAGTCTGTGTTTCCTGTAGCGGAACCACTGTGTTTCTAAGGTAGCAAAAACCTGTGTGTGCAGTGACAACTCTGCAGTTCACGCAGACAGTAGCCTAGAGCAGTGGTCCTCCACCTTCCTAATGCTACGACCCTAAGACAGTTCCTCATGTCGTGGTGACCTGTAACCATAAAATTATTTTCCTTGTTGCTTCATAACTGCAATTTTGCTACTGTTATGAATCGTAATGTAAATACCCATGTTTTCCAATGGTGTTAGGCGACCCCTGTGAAGGGTCATTTGACTCTTAGAGGGGTCGAGACCCACAGATTGAGAACAGCTGGTTTGGAGTCTGAGCTGAGTTCTTGGAGATAACATTGGCTGTTGTGCAGTGTGATGGTGTGTGCTGTTCAAAGTGGACCTGGTGTGTGTTCAGACCAAGGCTGCAGTAAAATCACAGGATGCGACACGGGTGGGCATTGCCAGGAACGCCTCAGATTTGTTGTGTTTTGGTCTTTATTTTCCATAATTAACCATTGTTCTTCTACAAGAGCAGAAATCTGTATAAACAGTGAAAGTGCTGTGATTCACTACATGTAACGCTGGAATCAGAGCCAAGTGTTTACGGGGCATTTAGTCAGCACCGTGGGGCATGACTCACACACAGTGTGAAGTGTACAAGTTGTGTGCTTAGGAAGCACCCACTGGCACTGGAAAAGGCTTTCTGATAGTACAAGCATTAAGACCAACAATTAATAAATGGGCCTTCATGAAGCTACAGAGCTTCTCTGATAGCAGTTGACATCATCCTTTGAGCAAAATGTCAGCCTACAGAATGGGAAAAACCTTGACCAATTATATATATAACAGAGGCTTAGTATCTAGAATATACAAACAACAACAGCAGCAGCAGAAAAACCAACTGGGCATCAGGAAAACAACCCTCTTAAAAATGGGACACAGAGCTACACAGAAAGTCCAAACAATGAGACACAAATGACTGAGAAACACTTTAAGAAATGTTCAATATCCTCAGGCATCAGGGAAATGCAAATCCAAACTGCTTTGAGATTTTTGTCTTCTCCCAGTCAGAACGGCCAATATTAATAAAAACAAATCACAGTTCAGTTCGGCAAGGATGTGGGGGGAGTGGAACACTTATCTGTTGCTGGTAAGCATGCCACCTGGTAGAGCCACGATGGAAATCAGTGTGGTGATTCTTCAAAAAGCTGAAACTAGATCTACCACAAGACCCAGCTGTGCCACTCAGGCATATACCCAAGGAACTCTGTCTACAATGGCAGGGGCTCTTGTTCATCAGAGCTCATTGCTGCTCTATTCATAATAGCCAGAAATGGGAGACAGCTACATAACCATCAACTGATGATGAATGGAGAATGAAAATATGATTCATGTATACAATGGGATATTATTCACCAAGAAAAATGAAATTATAAATTTGAACATAAGTGGATGGAGCTAGAAATAGCCATCCCTAATTTGGTAACCCAGTCTCAGAAAGACAAATACCACATTTTCTTTTTATATGTGGATATTAGCTTTTAAACTTTAGATATGTTTCACTTGATATGTTTGTTCTATTTTTCTTCCTTGGCCTTTTGATGTGTTGGATTACATTAACTGATCTTCAGATACTGAATTATCTTTGCACTCTTGGAATGAGTCTTAGTTGCTCATGATATGTAAGTCTGCACATTGTTGGATTTGATTTGCTGGTATTTCCTTGGAGGCTTTTGATTCTATGTTCATGGGAGACATTGGTTTGTGGTTTTTCTTTCTTGTGCTTGTCTTGTTTGGTTTCTAGTATAGTGCTGGCCTTGTAGAATGCATTAGGAAGCTCTCCCTTTGCTTGAGTATCTGAGAGAGACTGTAGAATATTACTGTCTTCCTTGTTTGGTGGAGCTCATCAGTGAGCCTGTCTGGACCATGTTCTTTGGTTTTCTTTTTATTTGTTTGTTTAGCTATCTATCTGTCTGCCAGCTATCTATCTATCTATCTATCTATCTATCTATCTATCTATCTATCTATCTATCATTAGACTTCTTGAATAGGCTCGTACCTGCTGAGATGGCTGACTTCCTGTATGAGTTCTGGTATACCTGACTTCAAGGAAAGGTCATTCAGGTTATTCAGATGTGCAAGCATGCCATTGTTTAAAGTCTATTCCTTCATATCTAATTTTACCCATATAATCCACAGTAGTGGTATGTATTCCATTTATGGTGTTAATAAATTGTTTATATAAGACACTAGACAGGTACATATATATGAAATGAAAATTGAGGAGGACTATCTGGGAAGAAGGGGACTAGTGGGAGTTGTGGATCAAGACAGGAAAGTAATAGATGATAATCCTGTGTAACAATGTCACAATGAAACCTACTCCTTTTATAATAAATTCAGGTTAATAATAAACACTAAAAAATTGCATACTAGAGGTGTGACTCAGTAAGTAAGATGTTTACCCATGCAAACACCAAGATCTGAGCTTTATCTCCAGAATCTACATAAAAGTGCTGGGCATGGAGGTGTGTGCCTCAAATCTGGGGAGGTAGAGATGGGAGGATCCCTGGGGCTGTGGCCAGCCAGTCTAGCCTAACTGATGAGCTTCAGACCAATGAAAGACCCCAATTCCAAGGAGGTGGGTGGTGTTCCTGGTAGTGACACCTTGGGTTGTTCTTTGGCTAGACTTCTCTCTCTCTCTCTCTCTCTCTCTCTCTCTCTCTCTCTCTCTCTCTCTCTCACACACACACACACACACACAAATAATATGTTTGGTAATAAATACTTTCTTTCCTTGAAGCATATTAATTACTTTTCTTTGGGGGGGGGAACTTTGAACTGAGGCTGTGTTTGAATTTGCAATACACCTACTAATCTACTGATTCCATTTAAAAATGATACTATGCTGTTTTGTGGAGTGTGCAGGTCCTTTACAAAAGCATGCCCAGTTCCTCATTGCTGTCCCTGCCAGACAGACACCATTCACCCCACTTACCTGTTAGTTTAAAACATTGCTCCAGCTGTTTTGAACAAACTGCTTCTTGTTAGATCACCGAAGAAGTAGAAATACTTGAGATGGCTCAGCAGTTAAGAGCACTGGTTGCTCTTCCAGTGGACCTGGGTTCAATTCCCAACACCCACATAGCAGCTTCCAAGTGTCTGTAACTCCTGTTCCAGGGTATCTGTTACCCTCTTCTGGCCTCTTCAGATACTCCATGTACATAGTGCATACACATATATGTAGTCAAACTCTCATACACATAAAAAAAATAACGACAAAGGCTCAAGCATTTTTAGAAACATGAAAATACTGCATGTTTATTATCTCTTATCTCTAACACTCCTCCTGGGTATAGGTGTGAGTTTCCAATCCCAATTGTTTCCCTTTCTCTGAAGAACTTTTCAGGCAAATCTAATGGTGCTAACTGTTTTCTTTCTTTTTTATTTGAGAAAGAATTTCTTCTTGACGTTTGGAGGATAACGTCAATGCATAAAGAATTCTACACTGGTGGATTATTCTTTTTCTCTCAACAGTTTGAAGGTTTCATTGTGCTGTCTTGTTGCTTTTGTGGTTTCTCTAATATTTTTTATTTTTATTTTTTTTCAGTTTTGAGAATTGAACCAGGGGTTGGGGATTTAGCTCAGTGGTAGAGCGCTTGCCTAGCAAGTGCAAGTCCCTGGGTTCGGTCCTCAGCTCTGACAAAAAGAAAAAAAGAAGAATTGAACCCAGGGCCTTCAGCATGCCAGGCAAGTGTTCTGTCACTGAGCTATAACCCCAGCACCATTTGTGTGGCTTCCGAAGAGAAGAGCGATGTGCCTCTTACCCTGGGTCCTGGGGCTTTCCATGCAGCTGCCTGTTTTTCCCCCCAAAAGTTATAGGCCATCTTTTCCTGGTCATCCAAATGGAAGACCCCTTTTCACTGGATGCTGGATGTTACGCAGATTAGATTATCACCTTGTTTCATTGTTTTTACCAAGTACTGACATTTATTTTAACAGGCGCCTAAGTTGCTGGCAGATGAGATCTTTTTGAGGTTAGTTTTTTTTTTTTCTTCTTCTTCTTCATGAAAACAGGTTTAAAGTTTTCGTTTTGTTTTGTTTTGTTTTTCTGCTAGGCACGGTGGCATATATCTGTAATTCTAGCCCTTAAGAGGCTGTGGTAGAAGGACTGTGAATTTCAGGACAGTCTCAGCTACATAAGGAGACGACCCCATCTCAAGATGGAAGAGGAGGAGGAAGAGGAGGAAGGGGGCAGGAGAAAGGGAGAGGAGCAGAGGCCTAAAGTTAGCTTAGCCTGACCCTGTTGTCATCACTGTTCTGAGGTCTCCAGAAAGTCCCTGGGTTCCTTGAGGTCTCTCTGCTCTGGCTGAACTGAATCTGAACTGAATACAGATTTTTCTTATCCCTGAATGAGCTCTGGGAAATTGTTTAGTTTGCAGCGCTCAAGTGACTTTCTGCCCAGCTTTCCTAAGTCTGCCCCATGCACATGCAGCTGAATGTTCTGCCTGAGGGTGTCTAAAGGGAGCCCTGTGCAGCCCCCAGAGTCTGTTTGCAGCTCCCTCCTTCCTTCCTGATGCACAGGCCCTGACTTGTGTAGTCCTCTTCTTGCTGACTCCCCACAGTGCCTCTGACAGGCAGCTGGACCCTTGCTGCTCATCCTCCCTGGCATCTGCTATTCCCTGTACTTGGCCCAACTACTCAAATTATTTCCCCACAAGAGTCAGTTCAAAGCCAGTGGTTCCCTCAGACCCAGAAGCAAAATGTCCCAGCATTCTGTGCATGAAGAAACTGAACTACATTAGTTTTATTTACTTTTAATTTAAAAAGTTTATATGTATGTGTGTGTGCCTGCTTGTTTGTATACCACAATGCATACAGATGCATACAGCTGCCTGTGGAGCCTGGAAGAGGATTGGAATGCCTGAGACTGGAGTTACAGGTAGCTGTGAGCCACAGATGTGCGTTCTCTGAACCAAACCCTGGGTGGGTCCTATGTAAGAGCAGCAAGTGCTTTAACAGCTGAGCCATCTTTCTGGCCCCAACATTAGTTTTATTTAGGGAATTTAATGATAAAGGAGAGGCTGGGAAGATGGTTTATTGGTAAAGTGTTTGACATGCAAGCATAAGAGTCTGAGCTAAATCCCAGAAGCTATATGAAAAAGCCAGGCAAGGTGTGCACACCTGTAACCCCAAGACTGGGGAGGTAGAGACAGGAGCATCTTCAGGGCTCCCTGTCCAGGCAGCCTAGTCTAGTCAGCTAGCCCTAGGTCCCAGTGAAAGACCCTGTCTCAACAAACAAGGTGGGTGGCTTCAGTGACCTCCACGTGCATATGATGTACACACAAGGACACCCACCCACCAGTGCACACACACTCTGAAGGTAGCTGAACTTCATGTGTGGTTGACACCTCTGTACCCCCACAGAAGGTGTGCATTAGACTGTGGCATTGGGACAATAGAAGCTTGGCGTGTCTGGGCAACAGGAATATGGTAGCTAATGAGGGAGGGAACCAGCTCAGAGAAATGATCAGTGTCCAGAACTTGTATCAGCAGGAAGCCAACACATACACAGAGAAGGGACCAGCAGACCCCTTTCTGTTGAAAGCTCCAGAGCACCTGTAGCAGGCTCCACGGTGTCTGCGGCCATTGGAGACAAGGCACTGCAGTGCTGGCCGAAGCTCCAGGGCTCCGTCTTGTGGACCTGCAGTGGGGTTGGGGGATCTTGACACCTGTGGCAAAGAATTCAGCATGTCAGCTGAAAGCAGAGTTGTGTTTATGAAGTAAAGGTGAGAGAAAGCCTTAGCACGTGCTTTTAATTAAGCTTGGGCACTCGGAGAGGGGGGTCCTCAAGAAGAGGACAAGCAATAGGCTTCTCAAGTGGAGAGTCTTGCCAAAGTGCCTCAGCAATAGCTAGATATGTGGTTTTGTTATGCTTACAGGATATCACGGACAGGCAGGCTCAAAGACCAGGAGAAGTCTGAAAATGAAGTAAATGAGTACGAGCTGGTTTGTGTATCTCCTCCTCCTCCTCCTCCTCCTCCTCCTCCTCCTCCTCCTCCTCCTCCTTCTCCTCTTCTTCTTCCTCCTCCTCCGTTTCTGCTTCTTCTTCCTCTCCTCCTCCTCACTTATTATTATTATCATTGTCATTATTATCATCATCATCATTATCCTCTTCCTTCTTTTTATTTTTATTTTTTTGAGACAAAATTTCTTTGTGTAGCCCTGGAACTCTCTTTGTAGACCAGGCTGATGTCAAACTCACAGAGATCCATTTGACCCTGCCTGTGGTTTGTATGTTCTTATCTTAAAGAATTTCCTTTTGTAACTGAGACTCTGAGTGAGGGTGGTTTACAAGTGCCCTTCTCAAGTTTAGAGATGAGACAGGCGTACGGAGAAGCTTAACCTCAAAGATCACCTAGGATTTTGTTTTCGCACTAGTATCCAAGCTGCTCTTTGCTGATGATCTGCCCCAATTTTGTCTGTAGAGATGAGGTTCTTGACTCTCAACCAATGAGACCTGTAGATGAGATCTCAGGGTAAGGGACTCCCTTCCCCCGACCCCTCAGTGTTGTCTGCTCTCCACCTGCCTTGATAGGACCCACATGTCCTCTGGTCTTTTTTTATCATGACTTTTTGTAAACTCCTAACTCACACCACCAAGAAAACAGTTGGTGGGCCACATCTGCCCTCGAGGCTGCCCCTCGCTAACCCCTCAATGGAGTAGCTGAATAAGCCATTCACTGAGGAAATTTTAAATTATCAGTGCACATAAGAAGAGTGCTCAGCCGCCCTAATAATCAGATAAACACCATTTATAGCTTCCAGAAGAACATTTCACACCAGTCTGATGGGTAAAAATTTAAAAGACTCAGGATATTGAGGGTGAAGGTGAGAGGGAGCCGCAGTTCACACCCACTGCTGGTGAGGGTGTGAATTAATTCAGCCACTTTGGAAAGCAATTTGTCCATATTCAGAGCAGAATTGGAATTGAAAATGCATGTTCACAGAGACTCTGCAATGCCACTTCCACGTCTATTATCCGGAGAGAATTGCTCGTAATTGCAGCATTGTTTGTAATAGGAAAGTAAATTGGAAACAACTTCCGTCTACACGCACTGATACGGGCACGGTTACATCTCGGAAAACATACTGTTGAGTGACAAAGCTTGGTGCAGGAGCGTTTATGAAAATGTTTCAAAACACACTGCTAACAACACTATGAATTATTCATGCCTACCTCTTTCTGTAGGTGTAAACATGAGAGAAGAAGCTTCGGAAAGTAACCCCAGTTCTCAAAGGGGGGCAATTTAACAGTACCCGCAGTGACAAGAATGTCCTGACGAGGGGGACAAGATGGAAGCCTCATCTGGGATAGTCTCTTTCTTGTGTGACATTAACACTCATCACACCTACGTGGTGGCCATGTTACTTTCCTCTCTTGTATCTCAGAGTCGTATGAAAGAATGGTCCAGAAAACTCAGTGCCTGCTGCAGATATAAAAGTGTGGTTTGTGTATTTTTCCTTTTAAGAGGAAGACTGGAGTCAGGCAAGTGGCCTTGCTACCCAGTGGCTCCTGGCTCTCTGGTCAGAAGCAAGCTGCTCTCCCTCTGGGCTTCAGCTTAAATAGCCATGGAGCAAAGGCCACAAGTTTTAAGAGGCGGGTTTCTGTTGGGCATCACCAGTCTTTGTGCTGAGTGTCCCCAGCCTTTGTTCAGTGCCATCAACTGGAAAACACGAGAGTGGGTCACCTTGCAGGGGCAAGGTGCAGGGGGATGCCAGGCAATATTCAACAGGTGGGCAACTTCTGTTTGAGATGACAAGATTCTGGAAATGGACAGTGTAAATGTTGCACAGTTAGCAGGCCTATTGACTTGACAGTAGGCTAGAAAGTGGTCATAATGGTGATTCCTACATTACATAAATTTTAGCATAATTAAACAATACATCTTGTTGAGGAAGGCAGCTCCCATTCCACAAACCTTCCTCTCTGTGTTTAAGGTGCTGAGTGAGACAGGCAATTATGTGATGGCTTTATGACTGTAGGGCTACAGAGAATCAGAGACAGGCTCTCAGGCTTTTGCCCTGATTACCTGATTATGTATGTTTATGTGCCTCTATGCAACATGCATGTGCACGTAAGTGTGCATGTGTGTAGAGGTCAGAGACTGACATTAGGTGTCTTCTTTGATTACTTTCTACCTCAGTTTTGAAACAGGGTCCCTCACTGAACCTGGAGCATGCCTGTCTGGCGAGGCTGGCTGGCTGCTGAGCCCCGGGGATTTTCTATACTCCTCCTCCTCCGCGCCAGATTACAAGCATATGCCACCATATCGGGATGTTTACATAGGTGCTGGGGACCCAATCTCAGGTGTTCATGCTTGAATGGTGTGGTAATATGAATGTAATTGGCTCTCATAATCTCATAGAGAGTGGCACTATCAAGAGGTGTGGCTTTGCTGGAGTGAGCATGGCCTTGTTGGAGGAAGTGTGTCACTGTGGGAGCAGGCTTTGAGGATTTCTGTGCTCAAGATGCTGCCCAGTGTCTCAGTCAACTTCCTGTTGCCTGCCAGATGTAGGACTCTCAGCTATTCCTCCAGCCCATCTCTGCCTGCGTGCCGTGGGGCATGGTGTCTCTTCACAGCAATAAAAACCCTAAGACAGGTGACAAGCACTTCACATACTGAGCCATATCCCTAACTGTTCCAGCCTGCCCCCCAGTCACTGGGCCCTGGACCTTCCAGGCTGTGTGTCATGCTCAGGGAAAGGAGGATGTAAAGCTCCTTTCCCCCAGGAGCCAGGCTCTGGTCTAGTCATTGGAGCTAATGTTAAGCGCTTATCCTGATGATTATGGCCATTAGGCTACCAAGCTTTCAGTAGAGCAAGTAAGAGTGGAAGGGAGGTGGCAGCATTTTATCCGATTTCAGTGGCATAGGATGGGGGATGGCTGGCCCCCTCTTGCCCCAGAAAGCAAAGATGCATTAATATAAATTAGGAGACTCTCCGGGGCAGAAGTGGTGGGGGCGGGAGGGGGGGGGCTCCCGGCAGGCTTCTCGCTCTCAATTGCCGCTTTGTCAGGGTCCATCAGAGAGAAAAATCAGCCCGGGGCTTTTAATGTGCAGTTTGGAGAATTAGTTTCAATTAGCAGAGAGACATTTTAAATCTCGGGAAATAGTCAGCCTTCATGGACTCCATTTAGCATGTAAAAGCCATTCTCAATATTAATAGAATCATAGCATGTAAAATGAGAAAGGACCTTTGTGATGACCCTGGGCCTCCCTTTTATTGTGCACTGGGTACTGAGTGATTTTGTCTACATGGCAAATATGTTGAGAGGCAGGATAGGAAACTCAGAAATCAGCCTCTGGGTCCTTACGCCTGCCCTTCTGTCCATCTATCCACTCCAGCCTTTCTCTGCTGTGGAGATGGGGTGGGCAGTGCATATTTCTAGTTGTGTGCATAGCTGTGAATGTGTGTTTACCAGCAACCATGGAACAAAATGCAGTGGGTTCATATACTGACAAATAAAAGAAAAAATACAGCTAAAATACAGAAATGCAGAGAAAAATTACTGCATGTAGCAGGTAATGAGAACACTGGGGCCATTTTCAGAGCTATGCCCTTCCCAAACAAAGGATCCTCAGAAAGGATCATCAGACTGTGTGTGTGTTATGTATACATGCAAATGTGTTTGCCTGTGTGTGTGTGTGTGTGTGTGTGTGCATGTGGAGGCCTGAGGTCAGTCTCAGGTACCTTCCTCTATGACACCCTCACCTTAATTTTTGAGACATAGCATATCACTAAACTAAAGCCTGTTTTAGCTAGACTGGTTGGCTCTGAGCCCTGGGATCTCCCCACCCTGGCCATCCTCAGCACTGGGGTTACAGCGCGCACCACCACACTTTATTTCTTAAAACAGGTCTGACCTTAGATTCTCGTATTTGTGCCATCCTGTCCAGGAGCCACAGACACAGTGCATCCAGCAGCCGTCTGGGGACACATGCTCACTCTGCTCCACATTCCAGGAACAAGCCTGTGGGGGCCCCTTTGGCTATGTTTCTGGAACTGCAAGATGAGGTCCATGCTACCACCTTGTGGGGCGTTTGTTCCAATGGGAAGTTAGGTAAACTGTCCATCTTTATGTAAGAAGTCATCAGTGACATCCCAAGATGCAATGTGGTCCTGGCAGCCCTGTTTCATTGGGTAGCACTTGGAATGGGTACTACAGGAGAAAAGCTGGGGCTGGAGAGGTGACTCGGTCAGTAAAGGGCTTGCTGAGCAAGCATGAGGTCCTGAGTTCAATTCCCATATAAAGAGGATGGGCACTCGAGGCACGTGTTTGTCATCCCAAAGCTGGAGAGATGGAGACAAGACCCTTCACTGGAGTTCACTGAGCATCCAGAATAACCTAATTGAGTGAGCTCCAAGCTTAGAGAGAGAGACCCTGCCTCATAAAACAAGCTGGAGAGCAACTGAAGAGGAAGACCTAAGGTTAACCTGACTTACACACACATGTACACATGCACTGTGCATTCCTGTACATATACATGAACACACACACACACACACACACACACACACACACAGAGAGAGAGAGAGAGAGAGAGAGAGAGAGAGAGAGAGAGAGAGAGAGAGAGAGAGAGGGAGAGGGAGAGGGAGAGGGAGAGGGAGAGGGAGAGGGAGTGCGCTCTGCTTGTTCTGTCCCTCACACTGCCATCACCTTGTGCTAACTGGCCTTACCGTTTATCCTTTCCGCTTAGAGGCAGGGGGTCTTTGTCTTTAATCAATGCTAGGTAATTTAGTACTCCTCCCACCAGTCAGCTGGGAGAAACCAAGTCATTCGTCTCTTAAAGGCACCAAGAAAATGTTTTATTTGTTGTTCTTCAGATACATTGAGATGGAGACGCTAGGAAAAAAAAAACAAACATGTGCCGCCATGCTAACTCCCTTGTTTACCACAGCGGCTTGGTAAAAATTAACTGCTGTGGTCAAGGTTATCTTTCCTTTGTGGCTCCACTGGTGAGCTAAGGTGTAATTGAAAGAACAAAGTGCAAACGTGTTTACCAGTGACATGTCTGTTGGGGGATGTGTTTCAACTGTACATTGATGAGGTGGGTTGTGCAACCGGAAGCCTGGGAAACACATAGGTAAATACAAAACAAGGCGTGGTGGCGATTTGGATTTTAGTCTGTCTGTGGTTGGCTTGGTTCCCTGAGCTGTCTGACCTGCCCTCTGTCTCTGTCTCTGTCTCTGTCTGTCTGTCTCTCTCTCTCTGTGTTTTGTTCTCCAGTAGAAAGTTCTGGTAACAGCTGCCAGTCTTTCCGATGCCCATCCCTCCTTAAGGAAGGCATCCTAGGCATGGTATCCCTGATCCCTGTGAGAATAGCTGTCTACTAGACAGTCCCTACTCTTGCCTTTAGAAGCATGTCAAGTGGCCCATAGTGGCCCATGGGTGGCCTGGGATCGCCATGCCACCAAGAATCACCAGTACCAGAAGTTTCCTTTACTCCTTGGGAGGAAGTCTTGCCTTCTTGGAGAGTATATTTGCTTCAGGGGCTGAAAACCTAAAGGAAGAAGGAGGAAGATGTCACTGTCTAGTTGGAGGTGAGGAGCTGTTGCTTGAATCTGGAGGTAGAGAGTGCAGAAATCCCTGGGAAGGTTGGAAGTCCAGAGCCTATGTTCTGCTTAAGTGATTTGAGGGCTGGGTGGGAACCGGTATTATGGACACACTTTCCTGCCACTGGGGTGGCTGCCAACTGGTGGTCATTAGCTGGCCAGCCTCTGCTGATGACTCTGGACAGGGGAAGACCTGGGAAAGGGACGAGGGCCAGCAGGTAGCAATTGTGAAGTTACTGGCTGACCTCGGTCTCCAACAGTGGGGTCCTAGAGCCCTGGACACACTCAGGGTGGGGCTACTCCTATTCCCAGATCTGCAGTGACTTCTTTTGTGTGTGTGTGTGTGGGACTCTAGCTCTTTTTTTTTAACACCCCCGAAGACTCGTGTGTCTCCTCCATATGAGGCTGGGGAGGCTGCAGTTGGGGCATTCTTCCGAGTCGAGTCAAAGGCTCACTAGAGACCCCTGAATTCGACTTCCCACCAGCACTGGTAGGGGGTGCCACGTCCTCCGCAGCTTTGAGAGAGGCTGGTGTGTAGAATCCCATTACTCCACAGTGCATTCCATTAGAGAAGTGAGCACAAGATGTGCATGCTCTTCCTTAACTCAGTGACAAGGCTAATAGCATGGCAACTCCCCACCCCCTACACACACACACACACACACACACACACACACACACACACACACATTCCCATAGTACACCACAGGGTGCTGCTGGTGATAGGGCATGTTCCTGCCTCAGGCCACAGGGCTCTGCACACCGGGGACCCTCCTGTAAGTGCATAAAGGGACTTGAGATGACAGTCCTGGGGGAAATCAAGTCTATCTCAGGCATGCTCAGGACACCCTGGGAACAGGGAGGGGCAGAGAACGCTGTGCATAGCAGAACTGGGAAGTGGAAAAGTCAGTCCCAAAGCAGCAGTGTGTTAGGGAGAGAGAGGCCAGGAGCTAGGAGTTTCTCCATCAGCTGAGTGACCAAGCCACGAGCAAGGTCTGAAAACATCATTTTTCTTGGTGGTGGTGGTGGTGGTGGTGGTGGTGGTGGTGGTGGTGGTGGTTATTGGTTTGAGGTTTTTTAATTGTTGTTTTTGGTGGATGCCTTAGTTAGGGTTACTTATTGCTGTGATGAAACACCATGACCAAAAGCCACTTAAAGAGGAAAAGGTTTATTTGGCTTACACTTCCAGATCACTGTTCATCAGGGAAGGAAGTCAGGACAGGAACTCAAACAGGGCAGGAACCTGGAGGCAGGAGCTGACGAAAGTGGCCGTGGAGGAGAGCTGCTTACTGACTTGCTCCTCGTGACTTACTCTGCCTGCTTTCTTATAGAACCCAGGACCACCAGCCCAGGGACGGCCCCACCCACAGTGGATGGGAACTCCCCCATCCATCACTAATTAAGAAAATTCCTACTTAGGTCCCCTCCTCTCAGATGACAGCCTGTGTCAAGTTGACAGAAGACTATCCAGCACAGTGGGTTTTTTAAAATGTTGTTTGTACATTTGTTTTTGTTTTTGAGACCAGGCTTCACATACCCCAAGCTAACCTCCATCTCCGTATGCACGAGCATTTTTGCTCTTCATGCTCCCGGAGCCCATAATTGCTGGGAGTTTGTGTGGTGTGAGGGATTGTAGCCAGGGGTTCATATATGCCAGGCAAGCACTCAGGGGAGCTGGATCCCCATTTCCCACCCCCACCCCATTATTCTTATTGTTAACTGACTCTATAGATTCATTTCCTCACTCATTGAGCACAGATGTCCCTACTGGGTGCTTGTTTCAGAGCTGGGAACACAGTGATCAGCCACCAGCCCCGACCTTGGCTGGTGGCCCCTTCTCCCATCCAGTGGTGGTGGCTTTAGTCACTTCCCATTCCCACTTCCCATCCAAGGGTCTCAGGATAGCAGGGATTCAAGTGCCCCTACCTGGACTACTACAGGATAATCTATTTTAAGGCCAGCTGATCAAGTTAACTCTGGGGCTCATAAGGAACATATTGATAGGTTCCAGAGATTCTGATGCAGACATTTTTAGACTGGGTTGTTAATCTCTCTGCAGTGGCTTCCTTATGGCCCATACCTAAACCGAGTCTTGAAGAGTGCTCAGGAACTCTCGGAGCTGATCTGACACCACAGTTCCCAGGCTTACCAGACACAGATCTCTTTAGTGTCCTCTTGAAAGGGCAGGAAGGCTGATAGTGGTAGTAGGGGTTGGAAATAGGCTTCCTTTTGCAAAGAAGACAAGACCTGGCAGGGCTCAATCTGAAGGGTCAAAGTTGAGGAAAGCAGTACCACCCAGCTCCTACTGGGCCCTGGAGTCAGGGCAGCATCAGCCAGTGGCATGCCCCGAGGCAGGCTTTGGGGAGCACACTACATGGGCAGAGAGAGCTCATGGATGTCTTTGGGATGCTGGGGGAAGCCTGCCAGACATGGAGCTGATGTAGACCTCGCACATAATAAAGCCGGCATGCTGGCCCAAAGGCACGCACTGTACTCTCAAGCCATCTTAAATTTTGCCAAAACCCCAGCGTTTGAGCCAGAACGAAGACCTTCAGTTGGAGATGGAGGCAGGGGCGGGGTGAGGGCAGTGGGTATTGTTGTTTCATAACATGCTAAGCTAATTTATTTGTTTTGACTTGCGCCTTTTAAACAGGGTTTCATCATTTAATGTGTTTTCCATCTTATTCTGTTACACAGGCAGGAACCTTGTATTTGTTTACTCGTGGGAGGCTCCCCATCCCCGAAGTCCCATTTAGTCAGCTGGGCAGGGAGATGGTATTTTGATAGCCTGTGCTTGCCGCTGCCTCGTTTCCTTCTCCATTTTCACTCCCCTCGGTGATTTGAACCACCGCCACCACATTTCTGAGTTACTTCTACTCGAGAGTGAATTCCAGACAGGAGCATGGACAGACCTCCTCATCTAGTCCTGCCTCCACCCTGCCCCTCCCCTGCACTTGACCCCCAACGGTAAAGGAGCCCTAAAGAGAACGCTGGCTCTGTGCTCCTCCTGAACACCCTGCCAGTGAGGCAGCCTCCTCACTCAGGGCAGAAAGGACAATGACATGCTCAACAGAGAAGCAAGTGGTTGTGAACGGACCTAACAAGATTTGCAGTTGTCCCAGCCACCATCTTGGTGTGATCATGCCTTACCCAACTGAAGGCAAGCCTGGAAGAACCCACAGATAAACTCCAAATGATGCCTATGTGTGGAGGAGGGATTATGTGGGAATGGGGGGGGGGCAGACAAGTTTAAACTTGAGTTCATTAAGCATGACATCATGACGACTGTCATTAAAAGAAAAAGAAAATGTATAACTTCTATTTTAAAGATGTATACATGTTTATTTATGTGTATGGGTATTTTGTCTGTCTGTCTGTCATTGAGGCCAAAAGAGGGCATTGGCTTCCCCTGGAACTGGAGCTCCAGATGGCTGTGAGCTGCCACATGATGCTGGGACTAGAACCTAGGTCCTTGGAAGCAGCCAGTACACTTAGCTCCTGAGCCCTCTCTCCAGGCCATAAGATGAATAACTTTCAACCAACTGAAAACAGTTCCATTTTCCAGTGGAGACTAGGAAAGAATAAAACAAAAGGTAAAGAGAAAATAATGGATCAGAACAGCTGAAGTAAATCTGATTGTAACCGCAATTACAAGAAATGTAAATTGGTTGAATCAATTAAAAGAAAGCCTTTCATTTTAGATTAAAAGAAAAGAGAGGGCACCAGTAATAAATTGTTTCAGGAGATGGGCTTAAAATAAAAGGATGTCAAGAATGCAAGCATATGGAACTCAAAATAAATTTAAGGCAACAATCTTTGGGGGGTGGTGGTTATTTTTTTTAAGTAAAATACAATTACATCTTTCCTCCCTTTCCTTTCCTCCCTCTAACCTCTCCCTACCCCCACCCCACTCTCCTTCAAATTCACAGCCTCTTTTTCTTTAGTTGTTATTGTACACATACACACACAAAACAAACAAACAACAACAACAAACCTGCCTAGTCCCTTTAGTGTTGGATAACCAGATAGGGAGCTCCTAATTCTGGTCTCAGCATCCCTTAATTGCGTGTAGTTTTTTGTGTAGGGGTGGGCCCCATGAGAGTCTCCCTTCTACAGTAGCATGTTTATCAGTATTGTCTTTGTTCAGGTCTGGTTTAGGTAGCCATATTGTTGAGGCATTGTGGATGAAATTTTCCCATTATTTCTAGGGCATTACAGTCTCACGGCTGACTTTCTGGTCCTCTGTGTCTTACAGTCTTCATTTCTGAGATGTTCCCTGAGCCTTAGGAGAAGGCGTTCTATCTCTGGGGCTAGGCTCCCTGGGATCAGTTATTCTCTTCATTTTAACCAGTTGTGGGTTCCTGTAACAGTCTGTGTCTGTTGCAAAGAGAAGCTTCATTGATGAGGGTAAGCGCTATACTTATCTGTGGATGTAAGGATAAGTGTTTAAAACACAGTTCAGAATTAGGCTGGTTTTAGTGAAATGCTGGTAGTAGCTTCTCCTCTAAGGTCTGTGGCCTCCATGGCCCTGAGTAGTCGTCCAGGGTTCTAGTACCAGGCTTGATTTACCCCATTTGAGTGGGCCTTCAGTCCAATTGGGTGGCCGGTGGTTACTGACTATGTATGAGTACCACTATTATTTCTTTTGGTATACCTTGCTGGTCATTACTGTAGTTCATAGGTGTGTCACAGCTGAGCAAGACTGTTGCTTGTTTCCCTCTTCTGGAAGCTTACATTGTCCCTCCCTGTGCCAGGAAAGCTAGTCCTCAGGGAGGAGGCCTTCAGTTAGGTCCATCTCAAGTCACCTAAGTCCTTTGTTCAAAGTGCCTGGTGTCTTTAGCTGTAGGAGCCAACCTTTAATTCCCAGGAAGGAACCAAGGGCCACAGCAATAGCCTCTGTTGTTCTGGAAGTCTTTTGGACTCCCCCGGAACAACAACTTAAGAAAGGCTTCCTCAGGCTTGGTATTGGGATTTTGTAAGATACTTAACGACTCTTAGGGGGAGCATTGCCAACCCAGATGACATAACTTTTTTAATGTGTGTGTGTGTGTGTGCGCATGTGTGAGCATTAGATATAATTTGAGGTTAATAAAGATAATATGATTCCTTGTGACTTTTCAAACATCCTTAATGTTATTTTGCCCCTCCTTCCTCGCTCTGTATTGCCTTCTCTCCATCCTCTCTCCCAACTGGAGTTGCTCTCCCTGTTTGTCCTGGTCATATCACTAGTATCCCGCTATTCCCCTCTCCCTTTCTCTATGGTTCCTTTGTACTCACCTGGTCTCTGCAGTTACTCCAGTTTATTTACTCACATTTGTATTTGGGGCTAGGAACTGCAGATAAGAGAGAACATGCAATATTTGTCTTTCTAGGTCTGAACTTTCTCGCTCAATGTAATATTTTCCAGCTCCAACCATTTATCAGCAAATTTCATTTTTTATGGGTAGAGTAATATTCCATTGTATATCCGTACCACATTTTCCTTATTCGTTTGTCTGTTAAAGGGCATTTAGGCTGTTTTAAAATAACAGTCTTTAAAGGTCTCCCCAAATAAACTTTAAAGTTGAAAAATATCATGTGCGTTAAAAAGGAGACACTTTTTGGTAGTGAACAGTCAACATAAAACCACACCAGAGAGCTAACCCTAGCAATACACCCTGGGACAGTGAGATGGCCTTCTCAACCAACCTGGAAGACAAGCTGTGTGGTGCCTGTCATAGACAACTGAGGAGAGAGGCCGCAGAGGGGCTGTGGCCTCTGAGAGAGTGAGATGAAAATGTTCTGATGACCCCACACCCCAAATCTAACTCTTTTCCCAGGAGTGTGCACCCTATTCCCAGGGCATGGAGAGGATATACTCAAAATAGAAAGCTGAGCACTATTGGGCTGAAAATTTTAGCTGAGATTTAAGGCTACAAGAAGGTAGAAATTATTTTTGTTGCCTATTTGGAGTCTTCTTTTCGTGGTAGAATTTTCTTCAGTTGCTCAGAGGTCAGGGTTCACATCTCAATTAAACCCAGAGCTCTCAGATATGAATAGTGTTTTTCTAAACTGATTTAAAAAATTATGTGTACATAATTCATATTATACAAAAATTATACTTGAGTGTCTGCATGTGGGTGTGTGTACGTGAGTGCAGGTGCCCAGGGTGGCCAGAGGTGATGGGCACCCTAGAGCTGAAGTTATAGGAGATTATGAGCTGCCTGATGTGGATGTTCAGAATCAAGCTTGGATCCACAGCAGCAGGAGTAGCAAGTGCTCTTAACCACCCAGCCATCTCTCTACCTGAGATGGATAGTCTTTCTAGCCCGCTTGTTCCCTGTCTCCGCCTTCTGAGGCTAGAATTCCCAGCAGGCTGCATGCCCACATGTGCCACAGGGTTCTGGAGATCAAAACTCCCACCCCCGTCCTGTTGCTCTAACCCTAGTTACCCTTCTCACAGAACAGTTGTGCATGTGAAGAAGTCCTCTGTTTACGGAAATATAAGTGGATGGGTTTTGAGACATGTAAACCCCATCACAGTTGTGGTGGAAGACCACCCTCATACCATCTCCTCACTCTTGGAGATAGGTTCCCTCTTGAACCACCTGGACCCTGGCCACTGGCCATCTGCTTTTGTTCACATAGCTATTGTAGGACCTCATATAATTGGAATCATAAAGAGTGTGGTATTTTCTGTCTGGCTGCTTTCTCTTTGAATACTAATCGTGAACTTCATTGTTACATGTCTTCAAGATGAGTTCATGTTCCTTTTTAGGAAGGACTGAGGTCTATGATGCACCATGATGGTTTTATCTGCAATGTGTATGGCAAACATTTAGGTTATTTCTAAGTTTTGCTGTTTTTAAAGAATGCTATTGTGAAGGGTCATGTGAAAGTCTTTGTGTGGACATATGTAAAAGCCCAGGAGTAGAATTGATGGACATATGGTAAATGTACATTTAACTTCCAAGGAAAAAACAGATCACTTTTTCCAAGCTGTCTGCACAGCCTTGCATTTCTCCCAGCGCTGTATGGGGGCTCTGGCTGTTCCCGAATGCCCTCAATCAATGCTTGGTGTTGCTGGTGTTTTGTGTTTTCAGGAATGAGGCAGTGCTTCTCTGGAGTCTTGATTTGACTTTTTTAATCAACAATGACTATTAGAAATTTTTTTTGTTGTTTTTTTCAAGACAGGGTTTCTCTGTGTAGCTTTGTGCCTATCCTGGAGCTCGCTTTGGCAACCAGGCTGGCCTCAAACTCACAGAGATCCTCCTGCCTCTGCCTCCCAAGTGCTAGGATTAAAGGCGTGCACTACCATTGCCCGGCCTAGAAATTCTTCATATGTTTCTTGGCCCCCTGTTTACCTTCTGTGAGGTGTCTATTTCAAAGGGTTTAGTTTTTTTGTTGTATATTTTGGTCAAGCAGTGAGATTGCCTTACAGTTGGACTATAACAAATGTTTATATATTCTAGATGCAAGTCCCCCCTTTTCAGGTATACGTCTCACAAATACCTTTCTTAGTCTAATTAGCTTCTGTTTTCATTTTCCTCACGGTGATACTCAATTTATCTTTCTTTCTTACATTTTTTCATAACCATAATGAAATTTATTTGAAGGTAATTTTTTCTTTTCATTTGATGGCTTAAAAATATACACATATTCTTCCACAGTCTCAATACACACTGTTTTTTGTGTCCTGTTGAGCAAATCTGTTCTTCACCTAAGGCCACAGCCATCCACTTCCTTACTTGTACAATGTTTATAGCTTAGATTTCTCATTTTAGTCAGTGACACATTAGAAGTAACAAGGCATAGGTAAAGGTTAAGCTGCATATCTTTCTTGCTGCATATGAATGGCCAATTATTTAAGCATTTGTTGAAGACATTATCTGTGCCCCATGGAATTGCCTTGGAAACTTCATTAAAAGCCAATTGGCTAAGGCTGGAAAGATGGCTCAGTGGTTGAGAATACTTGCTGCATTTGTAGAGGACCCAGGCTCCATTCTCAGTACCCAAGATGGGTGGCCCACAGATGCCTGCAATCTTGTAAGGGATCTGACACCCTCTTCTGGCCTCTGTGAGCATATACACTCATGATGTGCATATACATATACTTAGGAACCCACATATGTACACAAAATAAAATAAATGAGTCAAGAAAAAGTTAATTGGCCATGTAAGTGCAGATGTATTTGTTTATTTGTCACACTACTCCACCTGTCCATCTCCACGCCAATAGCATGTGGTCTTGTTTGTGTATCTTTACAATTATAGACTTTTAAAAACTTGTTGGTCTAGGTGTGTATGTGCACATGAATGTAGGTGCTCACAGAGGCCAGAAGAGGGTGTCAGATCCCCTGAAGCTGTGGTTACAGACCATTGTAAGCCCTCAGTTTGGGCCCTGGGAATTAAACCTAGGTCCTCTGCAAAAACAGGAAGTGCTCTCAACCGCTGAGGCTTCCCTCCAGTTCCTATAACAACTATTGACGTGAAATGGCATGGGTCATTCAAAGATTTTTCCTTTAAAGATTATTTTGGCTATCCTCTAATCATTTTTTGTCAGCTTCTACAAACAGAGCCTTTTCTATTAGTATTATGACTTCACTGAATCTTTACATCAACTTGGGGATGGGGTGGGGAGAAAACATCTCAATCACAGTGAGCCTTCTGATCTGTGAACACAACACATCATTATTCATTCAAATCCTTTTCATTTTGATGAGATCATGTATAGTTCTTGTTGCGTAGATCTTAGGTACTTTGGCAACTGTATCTCGGGTGCTTCATAACTTTTGCACTATTTAAAAAGATGTATTCATTTTTTTATTTTATGTGGATGGGTATTGTAACTACATGTATGTCTCTGCACCAATTGTATGCAGTGCCCATGGAGGCCAGAAGAGGGCGTTAGATTCCCTGGAACTGGAATTACAGATGGTTGTGAGGCACCATGTGGATGCTGGGAACTAACCCCGGGTCCTATTCAAGAGCAGCCAGTGCTCTTTTCTTTTGAGCCATCTCTTCAGCTCCTTTATATGCTATTTTAAGCAGTGTTTAAAAATAAAACAAAAGATGGTCTTCTATGGATCAGGCTGTCCTCAAACTTGCTGTGGAGCTGGCATTGGCTTTGGATCCTTGATCCCCCTGCTTCCATAGCCCTGGCACTGGCAGTGCAGACCCACACCAGCATGTCCATAATTTTAAATAGCATCAACAACTTCAGTTTTGTTGCTGGTAGGTACAGACATACATGTATCTAACTGACATGTATCTTGTACCATTACTGGATTTCTTGCACTAAAGTTACTGTAGTTTATAAAGTGAGTTTTGTAGATTTTTTTTTTCCAGAGCTGAGGACTGAACCCAGGGCCTTGTGCTTGTTAGGCAAGTGCTCTACCACTGAGCTAAATCCCCAACCCCAGATTTTTTTAAATGTTGTATAGGGAGCAAATAAAGACAGGTTGGTTGTCATTCTCTTTACTTCCTTAATTGCTTTGTTTCTTGACTTGAGTCTCCAGTAACTAGGCATGCTGAATACCCTGGGAAAGAGAGAACATTCCTGACTTAGTTCTGGGTTCAGAGGCTAGCACACAGTCACAATGCAGTGTGACACCAGCTGCTTTGTAGCACTGATCTCTCATAGTGGGTATGCTGGTTAGTGCTTTGTCAAGTTGACCTAAGCTGGAGTCATGTGACGAGAGTGAACTTCAGGTGAGAGGATGCCTCCATCAGACTGGTGTGCAGGCATATCCGTGGGGCATTTTCTTGAATTATGATTGATGTGGGCGGGCCCAGCCCACTGTGTGTGGTGCCACCCCTGGGCATGTGGTCCCGGGATGTATAAAAAGGTAAGCTGATGGGGCTGGAGAGATGGCTCAGTGGCTAAGAGAACTTGCTGCTCTTGCAGAGGCTCTGAGTTCAATTCCCGGCATCCATATGGCTGCTATCTGTAGCTTTGTTCCAGGGGATCTGGCACCCTCTTCTGGCCTGTGTGAGAAACAGGCACACACATGTTGTACCAATACCCAACATATAAAATTTTAAAAGTTAAAAAGCGTTTTTTCAGCAAGCTGAGCAAGCCCTGGTCAGCAGCACTCCTCCATGGTCTCTGCTTCCGTTCCTGCCCCAGGTTCCTGCCTTGGCTTCTCTCAATGATGGACTGTGATGAGGAAGTGTAAGCCAAATAAACCCTTCCCTCCCCAAGTTGCTTTTAGTCATGGTGTTTATCACAGCAACAGAAAGAAAACAAGGACAGTTACTTTATCTAAATTTAAACCTAATGACCAGTGATGATGAGCATTTCCCATGTAATTAACTCTGCACGTGTCTCCTAAGGGCCTTCAAGCATGTAATCACTTCTTAAAAATTTGTTTTACAAGTTTTATTTATTGAGGCTCATGCCTTATTTATAAGATATGGATACAAACCCTATAACAGTTATATTATTTGCATACATAACTCATGGCCCTTTTCTTTAAAAAATTCTTGTTTTATATCTGTATACAAGGTAAGTATATAAATACAACCTGCTGGGCCCGTTTAGTGTTTCTCCCATTTATATGTTTTTAGGGCTGACCACTGGTATCGGATAACCAGTTCGGAGCTCATCCCGGGAAGACTAATTCTACCTCTCTTGGCAGTCGTTAAGTGCCTGTAGCTCTTCATCTAGGGGTGGAGCTCTATGAGATTTCCTCCATCCACATTGGGCTACCAGCTGGTGTTGTCACTGTTCAGGCCTGGTTTAGGCATCATATTTTTGGGGTTTTTGTGGGTACAACTTCCTGTCCTGTCTAGGAGATACAATCTCACAATGAACTTTTGGGTCCTCTGGCTCTTAGTGTCTTTCTGCCCTTCTCCCATGATGCTCCCTGAGCCTGTATTAGCGGTAGGTGGGCAACCTATAGTCGGTGCCATCTGCATTTTTAACACCGTAGCTGTCTGTAACAGCCTCCATCTTCTGAATAAAGAAGCTTCTTTGATGAAGGGTGAGAGTTATATTTGTCTGTAGGTACAAAGAGAAATATTTAGGCGCAGTTAGAGATAATACAGGTTCAGGAAAGTGGTTGCATCGGTTTCTCCTCGATCCAGGACATTCCTAGTGCCAGGTGGTCGCCTGGGTTTAAGGTGTCAAGCACGATCCTCCTCTTATTGAGTAGGCCTTAAGTCCAGTTCGACAGCTGTTGGTTACTACCAAGATGCCAGTGCCGCTGCTGCACCATCAGGGATCTCCTGCCGTGCTGGTCACTGTCCTGCTTCATAGGTGTTACAGCTGGGAAGGACTGTTGGTTGCTTTGCTCCCTTGGCAGCTGGTGTAGCACCTTCTGGTCCTGGGTAAGCTAGTCCTCAGGGATGAGACTTTAGGTCAGATCCAGCTCAATTCGTCCGAGTCCTGCGTCTGCAGTGCATGGTGTCTTCAGCAGTAGGGACTTACCTTCAACTTCTCTGCATTGTCCTTTTTCTCAATTAATGTATCTGCAATGGATAAGAAGATTCTGTACCTTTCTAACTGGAGAGTAAGCATTTGCATTTTGAATAAATTAGATTTATCAAAATTTGATTTTATACATTGTGTGGTTTGGGTAGCACATGCAAGAAAGAAAGAAAGATTTCCTACCTTCATATTTCAACACATTATTCCACCTTGGGACATTTGTTAAATCAATTAACCATTAATATATAGGTAAATTTGTGGCTAATTCTACTTCTTTGATGTGTATATCTGTAATTAAGCCAATATCTAGCTGCTGTCATGGTTTACTTGTAGTAAAATGATATGCTCTTGAATGAGATTTGCAAGTATTTTGTTACAAATTTTTACCTCAAAGTTCATCAGGAAAACTGAGCTATAATCCTCCTCCCTCTGCCCTGTTTTGGGGGCATCTGTCTGCTTTTGATATCATGGCAGCACTAACTTCATAAAAGTGTTTGGTGGTGTTTGCCCCTTTTCTAGTTTATGGAGTAGTTTGAGAAAGCATTGGTGTAAGTTCTTAGGGAGATTTGTAAAGTGGTGCTTTGATCACAGCTCTTGTTAAATGTCTGTTTGCATTGTTTATCTCATGTAACTTAATTTGGGTATGTCATATGCATCTAGACATATGACTTTCATCCATGTCTTCAGTCTTTTCCAATGAGTAGAGTGTGTATGTGTTTTCAAGTAAAGCCTAATGACTTCTTGGATTTTATTGATATCTATTGTAATTTCTCCCTTTACATGTCTAATTTTGTTTGTTTGGATCTTTTCTCTCTTTCTTCTAGTTAGTTGCTTTTGGTACATTGATCATGTTTCTTTTTTCAAAGAATCAACTCTTTGTTTCATTGACTCCTTTGTAGTTTTTGTTTGTTTGTTTGTGTCCACTTCATTAATTTTTGCCCAGATCTCAATGATTCCTTTCTGTCTACTGATTTGGGATTTGGCTTGTTCTTTTTTTTGTTTGTTTGTTTTTGTTTTTTGTTTTGTTTTCTTCAGAGTTTTAAGGTATGTTACTATTTATTTGCAAGCTCTCTGATTTCTTAATGTAGATATTTAAGCTATAAACTTCCCTCTTAGGAAAGCTTTTGTTGTATCCCATAGGTTTTGGTATGTTGTATTTTCATTTTCATTTGATTTGATAATTTTTTATTTCCTTTTTGATTTCTTCAAGGGCCTATTCCTCATTCAATAGGGTATTTCTTACCCTCTGAGAGTCTGTGTGTGCTCTGGGCTTTCTCATGCTATCGATTTATAGTCTGTTCCATTGTGATCAGATGGGATGCAGGGGATTATTACAACTTGCCTGCATTTGGTAAGTCTTCCTTTGAGCCTTAATGTATTGTCTATTTCAGAGGGAGTTTCTTTGGTTGTTAGGAAGAATGTATGTTCTGCAGACTTTGAATGGAATGTTCTGTAAATATGTTAAATATGTTTAATATATGATGCCATTTGATTCATGTATTTCTTTTCTTTTTGTTGACAAGGCCTTCCAGTTTTTGAGAATGGGGTATTGAACTCACCAAACATTGTGCTCGTGTTAATCTGTGACTTTACATATAATAGTATTTGTTTTATGAAACTGGGTACACCTATATTCGGAGCGTTTGTGTTTAGAGTCACAGTGTCTTCTTGATGACTTGTTCCTATAAGTCAGTATGAAGTGGGCTTCTTAATTGCTTTTCACTGCTTTGGGTAGGGAGTCTATTTTGGCAGGTATTAGAACATTGACTCCTGTTTGTTTCCTAGGTCCCTTTGCTTGGAACACCTTCTTCTTCCTTTGACCCCAACAAGGTGTCTGTCTTTTGTGGTGAGGTGCGTTTCTTGGAGGCAGCAAATAGAAGCTTGATGATCCAACCTCCCAGTCTGTACCTTTGACAGGGGAGTTCAGATCATTAATACTCAGACTTATTTTTAAATGCTTCTACTGATGGTTGCCATTTTGTTGATTCTGTAGTGTTTTGTTTCCTCTTTCCCTCTTGTCCAACTGTTATTCTGGTACCATCTACTCTTTCCTGTGGCCTCACAGACTTGTTTTTCTCTGGCCCAAAGGATACCTTCTAGTGTTTTCTGTAGAACTGGCTTACAGTCATAAATTCCTTTACCTTTTTTTTTTATCATGGAAAGTTTTCATTTTTCCTTTGATGATTAGAGTATTCTGGTTGGCAATTGTTGTCTTTCACAACTGGAAATACAGCTGTCTGGGCCCTCCTGGCTTTGAAAGTCTCTGTTGCTCTGAAGGGCCTGCCTTGCTGCGTGACCCCGGCTGCTTTCACTGTGTTGTCTCTGTTCTGTGTGTTAGTGTTTTAATTATAGTGTGACAGGAGAAGTTCTTTCCTAGTCTTGTCTGTGTGGTGTCCCAAATGCTTTCTCAGGTAGACATCTCTTCCTAACTCCAGGAAGTTCTGTATTTTATAGTCAGAACTTATTCGGCTTTTTCTTCTTATGTCTAGTTTAACAATTTTTATATTTTCATTGAAGCAGTTGGTCGATCACGTTTTTATATGATGGGTGATAATGTGGGTGTCGTCAGTGGTGTGGTGGGGCTGCACCTGCTCTTTGATTCACAGCATTTGCTATCTGTCCCTCGTTTCCTGCCCTCTTTGGTAAGCAATTCTCAGTTGTCACTTTTTATCCCACTTTTATTTTTCAACTAAATAATATTTTGTCATTGCTCCATAAACCACACTATTCACAAAGTTTATCTTTAACTTCTTGCCATTTCCTTAATAATAACTTAATTCTGGTGAAAACACAGTGGTTTGAGGCTGGAGAGATATTTGTGGTTAAGAACACAGGATGCTCTTCCAGAGGACCCAAGTTCAGTTCCCGGTACCTGACAATCCTTTGTAACTCTAGTTCTAGGGGATCTGGTGCCCTCTTCTGACCTCTACAGGCACCTGATGTATAACATATATGCAGGCCAAATACTCATACACAAAAATAAATACATCTTTTTTTTTTTAAATCACCCTTACTGAGTATAGCTCCATATTTTTCATTTGTGTTATTATTCCCAAATAGTGCTGATATTCTCTAACAAAATACACATATTCCAGAATGTGGAATGTCTGCCTGAGAAGGCTGCAAGGCCTGAGTACAACCAACCCAAGAGAAAGGTCATGTGTTGCAAATGACTGGACTGTTGGAATGGATCCATTCAAGCTCACTGAAGTTCACGTGAAGCCAACACATGCCCCACAGGTAATTTCCCTTCTAGATTTTAGTCTTGCTTTGGTTCAGTCTTTCCTTACTGTCTTGCCCCTCCCTTTGAAATGCAAATGCCTGCTCTATGCCTTTGTATGCTGGAAACCTGTAACTTAAGTTTTGGCTTTAGAGAGGCTCCCAGTTGAAAGACTTCTTTGGGACTCAGAAGAGACTGAACTTTGGCCCTTTGGACAGAATCAGGACTGTTAAGACTATGGGGCCTTTTGAAGTCTGACTAAGTACATTTTGAATTATGAAATGGCCGTGAGCCTTTGTGGGCCAGGTGCATCTGGCAGTGAGGCTTTGAGGGTTATAATTACCCCTGGTTCTGGCTCATACTCTCTGCTTCCTCATCAGCTGCTGTGTGGAGACCCACACTATAAGCTACCACTGCACCCATGATCTGCACCCACCACCACATGCTACCATATGAGCTGTTCCCACCACCACATGCTACCACTACACCCATGAGCTGGGCTAACTACCACACCTCCCTTGCAGTGAGGTACTGAAATCTGTCTGAAACTGTGAGGAAACCTTCCCCTACCTTGAGCTGTTAAAACAAGTACTTGATTACAGAGGCATGAAAGTAACTATGTCACCTCCCAAGGATAGACATCTATTCTCTCCCCAGTCTCTCGTGGCCATGTGGAGCTGGGCTTCAGTCTCTTCTTTGTGTTTGGTAGCAGAGGAGAGGTTCTTGTTTGAAAGGTCCCATGTCACTATCTGTCCCATCCCCTCTCTTTTGGTTAGGGAAAGTGAGTTCTCATTGGGGCATTTTTATCTAAACACATTAGTATTTCCAGGGCGTCACTTTCTTAGGGACCAAATCTGAGTTATGTAAAGAAAAGAAAAACCCAGAGAACTCAACTCTTTCTTAGAATCCTGAGCCCCCCCCCCAGTCTTCCTTTCTTTACCAACTTTTCATAAGCTTTCTTATCTTTTATGTGTAACATCCAGGGTGCCCAGTGGAGTATCATGGGAGCTAGAGAAACAAAGAATAATTCTCTTTCTAAATGTGGAAGTGTTCTATGCCTTTAACAAAACAAACAATGCAGAGTTCCAACTATTATTTTAAATAATAATGAAGTATGAAGGCATTTAAGAGTGCATGCATAAAGAGCTGGAGAGATGGTTCAGTGGTCAACATCATTTGTTGCTCAAAAAATATTTTTGAATTTTTTATTTTATATGTATGAGTGTTTTGCTTGCATGTATGTCTGTGAACCATATGTTTGCAGTACTTGTGGAGTCCAGAAGAGGGCATTAGATCCTTTGGAACCAGATACCACATAGGTGTTGGAAACCAAATGAAGGTCCTCCTGCTTTCACCACCACCACCACCACCACCACCACCACCACCACCACCACCACCAGTCATCTCTCCAGCCTTGACTTGCTGCCCTTGCAGAAGACCCAGGTTTGGTTGCTTGCACCAACACTAAGTGGCTCACAACCATGTATAACTCCAGTTCGCAGACTCTTGACACCCTCTTCTGGCCTCCACTATTCACATGTGGTATATAGACATACACTTAGGCACACATACATAGACATTAAATAAATACATATTTAAAAAACAGTGCATGCATGTGTTTGTATGTGAACTCAGTCACTGACATTGACTAGTTTCTATATGTCTTACCAATTCTTACATAGTATATCTGCAAGAAACTTGTTTGCTTTTTTAAAAATTAGGGATGTTTTGTGTCTAACTGAATTTAAACAACAGCTTTATGAGCTACAGAATCTGGGTTGCCTGTTTACTTTTTACACATGAAATGTGCCACCTCTTCACTTGTTGTTATTTATACCGAGAAGTTGCTCGTTAGCTTTGGCCCCCAAGCAGTCTTCACTTTCTACTTACAGAATTTTCCTGCCTTTGACTCAGTCTCTTTGGCTGTGCTCTCTGTAGGTGTGGCTCTCTTCATGGTTTAGTTTCTTTTATTTTATATTTTTTTTTAGTTCTTATATCTATATATTGTCATTTTTCATAAAATCATAGAAGCTTTCAGGCATTTTTTCAAATATATTTTTAAAAATGATGTGCCTGTGTATGCACGTGTGCGATGTGCATGCTTATGCACAAGTGGGTGTCTGTGTATATGAGCATGCATGTGTGTGTGGTGGTATGGCAGAAATGCAGGGATCTGTGGAGGCCAGAAGCAGGCGCCATATTCCCAGGAGCTGGAGTTGCATATTGTTGTAGACTGCGTGACATGGGTGATGGGAAGAGAACTTGGGTCTTCTGGAAGAACAGTGCCTGCTTTTCAGCACGGAGCCTCCTCTCCTGCTCCTCTTTAAATGTTTTTTTATGTTACTCTTCCTCCTCTCCTCGCATTCTTGCTGACAATAAGACAGTTTCTTTATTTTCTCCCAGGGATCACTGGCCCATATGTCTATTATTCAAGACCAGAAAACAGTATCATAAATCTGTTCCATTTTCTAGTTGAGGTAAGAAGGGAAAGCCCCATGAGTTCTTTTCCACCAGGCCAGAGGCAGTGGTGTTTCAGGGGTCCAGAAGTGCAGCAGGAAAACCTTAGACACTAGGAGAGGCCAGGCAGGGGCACTCAGAACGCTGACCTCAAATTGCCTTCAAGAGGTTTCCTGGGGGAAGATGGTGGATTAGAGAGCTGTCTGTTTGACACATAAAGGAGTCAAAGGACAGGCTATCCACGGAGAGGAAGAGAGGGGCATGGGAGATCACGGCGATTGTGTCAGCAGAGATGGAAGGGAGGACAATCAGAAAGGCAGACAAGATGAGTAGGTGACAGCGCCACCGCCACCAGAGTCGCCAGGCACGAGAGAAAGCTGAAGCCACAACCACACAGTAAGCAAGACAGACTCGGTGACGCTTGTCAATGCGAGCCACAGCATGAACTCCAAGTTCTTACAAGTTTTAAATACAGATCCCCATAGCTCAGGGATATGTCAAGGTGTTATCTCAATAAGTGGCCTATTGGCATGGGATGGATGGTTCAGTGAGTAAGAACACTGGCTGCTCTTCGAGGGGACCCGGGTTTGAGTCCCAGCACCTACATGGTAGCTCATAACTGCTTGTAATGTTATTTCTAGATGATCTGATATCCTCCTTTGGCTTCTGAGAGCATGCATGTGGTACACAAACATACATGTAGGTCCAATACTAATACATATAAAATAAAATAATAATTTAAAAAAATGTAAGGAGGAGCCTATGATTTGACACTTAGATACTCTGGGGACATGAAAATAAGTCAGGGGGACTGGAGAACTAGCTTAGTGGTTAAGATCACTGGCTGCTCTTCCAGAGGACCCAGGTTTAATTCCCAGCACCCACATGGCTGCTCACAAACATTAGTGACTCCAGTTCCAGAGTACCTGATGCCCTCTTCTGGTCTCTGCAGACACTAGGATCATACACAGCACACAGACATACATGCAAGCAAAATACCCATCACATTAAAAGAAAATAATAAATTCGAAAAATTATGTCTTAAAAAACAAAACAAAGAGTCAGATACCCCGAGGACTCCCTGCCCCAGTGTCTGGGTGGAAGAGAGCTATGAGATGCCACTGTGAGGTCAGAGAGGGTCCTGTACCAACCCACTAAGAAGTTAAGGATCAGGAAGCTCATGCTGTGAGGATGTGGTGGGGAGCAGGCATGCTCTGTGTTGTAAAGGAGTGAGCCCTGACACCTGAGGGTCACTTCAGAGACCAAGCCCCGAACCTGTGGCCAGGAGATTGCTCAGCCTCCAGAGTTGCACCATACCATGTGTTGTTCATGTATACTGGGACCAGAGCTCCAAGCTCAGGTGTATCAGATCCCAGAGTCCTCTATTTCCACAGCTTGCTCCTCCCCTCTCTCCCTCCATTCCAGGAGGTGGTAGGATCTGAAGCCATCAACACAGGCAGGCAGGGTGATGGGTCACCTGGGGTTTGTCCCTTCTGTTGTAGAGCTCAATGCTCTTTTTGCTTTCCCAATACTCCAGAGCCCCTGGGCTTGGGAATCTGCCACCCTTGACTTGCAAACACTGTAGGGCCTCTAGAGCAAGGGAGAAGCTGCCAAGTTATGGGCTGCAAAGTGAATTGGCCAACAGCAGCTCCTATTCTGCAAAGAGGGCAAGTGTCTAAACAGAACGTAGACCTGATTTTGATAGCTGACCTTTGACCTGCCTGAGCCTCATCCTGCAGAATGTGCCAAGCTGAAGAATCCAAAGACTGGTTGAAATGCCTGACAGAAATACCGGAGTCTCCTTGTTAAAATGACCAGTGACCTCGAAGAAGATTTCAGTACTTAGGTGAATGGAGTACATTCAAGATATGAACAAGAAATCCAGCAACTTGGCTAAGATGTTCAACAACCGGATGAGAGAAACAGTGAGGTAAATGAAACCAAACAGTCCAACAGCCTCCCTCCAGAACTCCCAGGAACCCAAAGGTCAGTCAATCAAGTTAAAAAATCTCAATAAAAATGATTCCTAATAGACCAAACCAGGCAGGAGAAGGACTAGCAAGGAGTAAAGACAAGGCTGAGGGATGATTGGGTGAAGATGTGACAAGAAAGACAGGATGCAGCCACAAAGGTGACATCCAAGGCCTTTGGGACACGGTCAAGAGACAAGACTGAAGCTAGAGAGATGGCTCAGTAGGTAAGACCGTAGGTAAGAGTGTTTGTGCTCTTACCCAGGACCTGTTTGGTTCCCAGAGCCTATGTCAGATGGTTCGGAATCGCTTGTAACTCTAGTTCCAGGGGATTTGACTATCACTGCTGGCCTCCTTAGGAGTACATACTCCCCATACATGTTCTTTAAATAAATGTGTTTGGAGCCAGTAGAAATGGGAAGAAAGACCCAGACTAAAAGCCCAGACACGTGGTCAATGAAATCACAACAGAAAACTTCAGACCTGGGGAAACAAATGAACATCCAAGAGTACGAGGCACTTGCCTGTTTGAATAGGCATGGGCAGAAATGAACCTGTGCACATCAGAATTATAGTTGGGAAGTCGAGAGCACAGAACAAAGACCGGGGATTAAAAACTCTCCGAGCGAAGTGCCAAGTTACTCACAAAGGCAAACCTATCAGAGAAGCAGCGGGTCCTCTCAGCAGAGGCCCTGAAGGACGGAAGAGCACAGGCTGATGTGTTTCAAGCACTGAAACAAAAAGTAAAAAGACTGTCAGGAAAGATTGCTACCTCCAGCAAAGTTATCTTCTAAAGTGGAAGGGCAAATCAGACCGAAGCGATCCACGCCCACGAGCCAGCGGTGTGGAAGACACCGGAGGGGCAGCTGCCCAGGAAGGAGGAAGAAAGATAGGCACGGGGTTGGCAGCTCAAGAAACAATGAATTTCACAAGGGGACAGTTAAATAAATGAGGAGGAGGAAGGAAACTGTATTAGCTCAGCAGACCAGCAAGTCTCTTAAGAGGGAAAGGACAAGGTAGGCACCCTCAGTGCATGCTCTCAATAAGAGCTAGAAACACGGCTGTCTGAACTCTTCAAGACACACACTGGCTGAGTGAATTAAAAGTAAGATCTGCTTATTTTCTGTCCACAGGAAACTTACTCCACTGTCAAAGACATCCAGAGACTGAAGGAGGAAATATGGACAATGTTGTTCTAATCAAACAGAATAAAAAAGTCGGAATAGCCATACTTTATATACTATAAAGCATTAGTTCATTGAGTCAAAACTAGCCAGAAGGGGTAAATAACATCACTACACATTAATAAAGAGAATCAAGAATATATAACAGTTATATATATGTACATGTGCATATCCATATATATATACACCTGCATGCACACACACACAACATACACACACATACGAGTTGAACATTGAGGTGACCAATTTTATAAACAAACATTATGGGACATAAATGTACTAATAAGTCTCTATAAAACAATCTGTAGATATCTCTTATTAACAAATGATTATCCAGAGAAAAGTTCAAAGTTAAACTGTACCATAAGTCAAGAGCTAAGACATCTATAGTAGATTCTAACATTCTTCTCAGCAACCCATGGATTTTCTCCAGAATGGATCATTGTTTTTTTAAGCCACAGAGCAAGTCTTAACAAATATAAACAACTGAAATGATTTTCTATGTCTTTATGAGTAGAGACGGTAAGGGACACTGTAGGGAAGTGATAAACACACAGAAATTGCATGGCACACATTGAACACACACGATTATTGAAGAAACTGGGGGACATTTAAAAATCTCCCAGAATCAAACTGAAATAAAAACAAACCTTCCAAGAGTTTTTTGTTTGTTTGTTTGTTTGTTTTTCAGCAAAGGAAGTTCTAAGAGGAAAATTCAAAGTTACAGGTACTCTGTTAGAAAGTCATCACAGAGGATGTGGTAAATTATTGAATGATGCATCTCACAGCCTCAGGAAACCAAGAACAAGGTAACCCTCAAATCAGTGGGAAGAAGGAACTAAAGATCCAGGCAGACAGCAATGAGGGAGACAAAAGGAGTAACATGTAAAGGCCCAGGGAAACCACTAGTTTGCTCCTGAATACATACCAAGTTGGCAAGCCCTTAGTCACTCTCACCAAAACAAAGAGAAAGGAGGCCCGTGTCAATAAAAGCCAAGGTGAGGGGGGTATTACAACAGGTGCTACTGAAACCTGGAGATCAATAGAGAGTGTTTTGAAAATTTAAATTCTGATAAGTTGGAAAAGCTAAAGGGAACAGACAAGGCTCAGGATGTATATGACTTACCAAAATGGAACCAAGGGGAAATTGCTAATACAAATACATCCTCACAGAGTGATTAGATGGATGCTGGAATAAAGAAAGCCTGGAAGATCAAGCCCAGGGCCAGGAGCAGTCACTGCTGAGCCACCTGGACCCTGAAAGAAGCAAGCCCAATGTTCCTCAAACTATAGACTGAACTAGGAAGGCCCCTAACCTGACCTAATCCTACCCGAGGCCCAAATCCTGGAGTCCCTGGCTGCCTCCTGAGCTGGGCAGGTGTGGAATCTGGTGGAAATGACGTGTGGAAGGCTGAAACTGTTGAGCAGAGGCTCTGTGTTGAGGATACAGGACTGGGGATCCTGGAGCTGGAAGTCAACACCTGCGATAGAATTGCCCTTGAGGACCAGAGAGTGTCCTCTGCAGGAGCGAGGTCCATGCTCTAAGTCTGACCTCCTGGGACAAAGCTTCACAATGAATTCCTGTGAGCTCCCAGCTTGTCAACTCAGTACTCTCCAGAGCTACGTGGAGACAGAAGTGTGTCTAAGGTTCATCTGTGGTGTCCAAACTTCTGACTTGCAGTCAAGACAAAAAAAAAAAAAAAAAAAAAAAAAAAGCTTTGAGTTTAAAAGAGAAGATTGCATCTACCACCCAGACCTTGGAGTTATCAGGGGAGGATTTTAAAATATTGATTATAATATGCTTCCAAATCTACAGGAAAAGATGGCTATCACAGAGGAAGAGACAAATTTTGAAGAAGTATGGAAATTGTTTAAAAAAAAGACTAATTGTAAACGACTACCTGGTATCAAACATTCATTAAACAGGATTAACTTTTTATTGGACATATTGCAGGAAGAAAATAACAGGTGAGAACAAAGATATGCCAGAGGAAATTTCCAAACTAAAGGGGGAGGGGCAGGCAGCGGACAGAGCCTCAGCGATTTCTGGAGCACTAGTAAACACCCAAGCAGAGCCTGTGCAGGCCTGTAATCCCAGCTCCCTGAGAGGTGGAAGCATGGGAGTTACAAGTTCAAGGGCAGCTAGAGATACATAAGAAGTTCAAGGTCAGACCATGTTTCAAAATTAAAAAAAAAATAAAAGTAGGCTTAGGGCATGGTTTAGTGGAGGAGCGCTTGTGTACAAACCCAAGGCTCAGGGTTCAGTTCCCAGTATCCCCAGTCCCAGCCAACCAGTCTTACATACATGGACCTGCAGGAAGAGAGAGGGCAGACGAGAAGAACACTGAGGAGACCATGGCCAGGAGTTGTCTACATTTCCCTTTAAGCTAGAAGACAGCCGAGAAACAAGTTTAAAGTACTGAGAGAAAAATGGACTGTCGCGTGAACTGCCATTCAGAAGTGAACATACAATGGAGATACTTCCCTCGATGGAGGAAGCCGCACAGGAGCTGTGATGGACTCTCACCACAAGCAATGCTGAAGAAGACTGTTACAAGTCAGGGTGTGGGACGGCGGAAATTCAGGCCCGCCCGTGTGGACACGGGTTTTCTTCATTTCTTTATGTGTCAATGTAAGCTGGAGTGTTCAAATACGGAAAGGAAATCTATACAGTTGGAAAAAGGATGGGAGAGTGTTCAATAAAATAGGAATGTATTCTAACAGAGTGGGGTTGGAAGGCTCAGTGGTCGGTGCTTGCCTGGCCTGGATTTACTCTTTAGTAAAGCGTTGTAAGATGGTGTTGTAAGACTCACATGAGAAGTGGGAGTTTGAAAGGACTGCGGCACATTGAGGATTCATCTGTAATGGTGGAAGTAGGAAGTTGTGGAACATGTGCCTCAACAACCCCAAGGAAAGAACAGTGGCCAAAATACATGCTGCACCTGCCAGATACAGCCCAAGTTTTTAATGACGGAAAGAAGGACATGGCAAAGAGCAAAGGGGAGAAACAAAAGAGATTGAATGATGGTCCATTGAAGGTGTCAGCAGCACGCTGGTGTAAACGGATTCTGCCGGAGAAGAAGAGGGATGTTTCATACAGGAAGTGTCAACTGATAGAAGATGTACCAGCTTAGAGAGACTGGCCAGTGAGGAAGGCCACTGGCTGCTCCTGCAATGGACCCAGGCTCAGTTCCTCACCATTTCCTGTAACTCCAGCTTCAGGAACTCCAGTGCCCTCTTCTGGTTTCTGAAAGCACCCTGTACACATGTTATACATAGACATACATTCAAGGGACACACACTTAAGATAAATCAATCTTTTGTACTTTATAAATGAGTATAAATACAACTTACTTATATTTCCTTTCACATGAAGTGAAAGGGAAGATAGACTTATCTAAAGTTATTGGTGAAGGCTGTCATATTTATTCTCTAGAAATTTCTAGAACAAGTAGACACCAACTCAGTAAGGCACAGAGCAGAAGAGCATTTGAATACTTTCTACCATGCTATATGTTAATATTTCCAGTCTGCCTCATGCAGCAATGCATAAGGCAAGGCTTCCTAAGTGCCGTAAAATGCCTTCAAAATAGATCTTACTCATCTGTCCATCAAATATGCATGTGCTCGCAGAGGTGGAATTTGGGGGCTGGGGAGGGGACAGGCAATGATTGGAATGGAAGTGAGTTGGGAATCTACACCAAAAGGAGACCTGGAAATCTTCAGCTTTGAGGAAATGGAGCAGTACATCTCCAAATGACCGACGAGAAGAGGAAGAAGGCCAGGACATTTTCAAAGCTGATGGAGATTAAGACCCAATGTGTTGAAATAGATGATACAGAGCTGGAGAAATGGTTCAGTGGCTAAGCATGGGCTGCTCCTCCACAGGACCCAAGTAAGGTCCCAGAACCATGTTGGTCATCTCATAACTGCCTATAATGCCAGCTTCAGAAGATCTGAGTCCCTCTCCTGGCTTCCGATCATACATGTACACACACACACACACACACACACACACACACACACACACACACACACACACACACACACTCATGTACACAAGCACACATACAAGCAAACATACACAAGAGCATGCATGCACACAAATTTTAAAAATAAAATAAAAAATGGGTGAAGCACACATAGTCACAAAATAACCAACTGTCAAGAGTATGAAGAAAAGTCTAAAGAAGTATAGCAGAGCCTGAGGAAGCATGGTGGATCTGTGTGGTGTCCTGCATGGGATCCTGGCACAGACATATGGAATGATTTCAAGCCTATGAATCCAGATAACATATGGGCTTCACTTAATCATGATGTGCCAGTGTTGGCCCATTGCTTCTAACAGATCTGCCACTTGCATAGATGGAAAATCAGTTTATACACCCAAGGCATCAGCAGTGGAGGGAACTGGGTGTGGTTTGTGTGAGACCTCTGGGCTGTCCCTGTAATCTGTCTGTGAGACTAAAGTTACTATTAAAATGATATATATTTATTTTACAAGATGTGTGAGGCTCTGCAGCTGCAATTTGGGGGAAAATTATAGCTTTGAATGTTTGTGTTAGAAACAAAAACCCAGCGTTTTTCTTCTTCTTTAAGAAAAATGAGGAAGGTGCAAGATGGAGGACCCAAAGGTGAGTCCAAGGATCCATTAAATAGAAGGTGCTTAGAGACACAGAAAAGTAACCAGCTAAAAAGTTGCTTCTTTAAAAACAGTCATGAAATTGTCAAAAGTTAGTGAGAGTGATTTGGAAAACAGGAAAAGCAAGTTACCAATATTAGGGATGAAGGAGGTAGCCTCACTCCTGTTTTAAAGACCTTACAAGGATAAGAAGGGAAGATTATGAACAAATTAATGCAAATACATTCAACTTACATGGAATGGAAAATTCTCTTGAAAAACCCAACTTACAAAACTGAGACAAGAAGAAACAGAAAATATGAAGATCCCTATATTTATCAATTATGGCACTTGAATTATAGTTTAAAGCCCACAGAGCAAACTACAGGCCCAGATGGCTTCATTTTTTTATTTCGATCAAACATTTAAGAGAGAAATAATACCAATGTTATACAAACCTTCTTAGGATATAGGAATAAAAATTTCCCAACTTATTTTATGAGGTTGGTACAGAGCTGATGCCCAACTCTTAAAAAGGCATCATAAGGGAAGGAAAATTTTCGGCCAGTATAGCTCGGAAATATAGATGAAAATTTTCTCAACTAACTTTGATCAAATAAATTCTAATAGTATACAAAAAGGACAAAATATAAGGACTTATGCAAGTCTCCCCCAGGAATATGAGATTCAAAAGCCATTCAGGGGTTGAAGAGACAGCTCTGTGGTTAAGAGCCCTTGCCGTTCTTGCTGAGGACCTGAGTCTGGGTCCCATGGCCGGATCAGATGGGTCACAGTTGCACGTGATTCCTTCACCAGAGCACCCTGTACTTCTCCTGGCTTCCAAGTGACCAGCATGTGCCTGTGTGTGTGCGTGCACATGTGAACAACAAAAACATTAAATACACAAAAGCCATTCATTGTTAGTCATATGAATAAAAAAACACCCCACTGTGATCATCTTGAGAGACGTAATCAAAGTATTTGCCATGTTTGATGATTTGCTATGATTTTAAAATTAAAGAGAAATGTCTCAGTTAATTATTCATGTAGAAAAAAAAGCTTTCAACAAACAAACAGGTTGCCTGGGACTATAGCCAACTGACGTAGAGAAACTTACCTTGCTCCTCCTGAGGTCAGAAACAAGGTGTGGATCGACATCTCCTCCACATCCAGTCTTCATGGTCCTAGCCCCAACAACTGCAGTAAAGTTAAGCAAAGGATGGGAAAAGGAGAAGATGGCTTCCTTAAGTGAGGATTTCCATATGGAAAAGCTCCAAAGACTCCATCTAAATTAAGCAAAGCTTACTACAAGTAATAATTGAGGTTTCAGGACACGTGGCCACTTAACAAAATTTCCTTCTCACATTATAGCAAGGCATGATTGAAAAATGAAATTTAACCACAATATTACTTAAAAGAGCACAAGATATTAGCTCCTAAATAATTAAATAAGATCAAAACTCAAAATGTTATGGTACAAACAAAATCTGTTTAAATGGGAGTTATACCATGCTCATGAATTCAATAATAATGACCACAATGTTCCCTCACATTGAACCTACATATTCAACACAATATCAGGCAATATTATAGAAATGGATAAAAAGATTCCAAAATACATGTAATGAGTTTTTATCTAAGAGAATCTAATAGAATTCAGATTTATTCTTTGATCTTGAATGATGAAACAATGTTCATTGAGGCACTCAGCAAAGGACAACAGTTAGGGGACAAAGTAGGTAGATCCAGCTTACATCCTGGTGTGGGACAGAATGGAAGGGCCCAGAGCTGAGTGGATTTCCCAGGCAGAGGATCTCAAGGAAAGGATAGAGGGCTATCAAGGCAGCCAGAGACCTTGGGGCAGTATACCAGAGGAAAAGTGTGTAGAGAATGAAATGTTGATGTCATCACCAGGCCTGTGGAACATCTGATCAGTGCTGCTAAGCTTAGTACATCCACACAAGCAAAGCACCTAAGACATGGAGAGGAATACCTGAATGACTGTGGGGGCAGACAGCACGTGTGCTGCCAACCATGTCCTGCCCGGAAAGCTGCAGAACTCACAGAGCTTTGGGTAAAGCTCCTGGAAATATTTCTGTCTCTTTGAAAGAAAAATGATTAGTTCTAATTAAGGACAGGACACAGTGAGGCAGGAGAGACTTCTCCTGCACAAAATGTAAAGTGTCTCCTCTACCCATGTGATTCTGAGTATCCCAGGCACTTCAACTCTCCCCACCCCAGTACCTGTCCCAGCCTTGGATCGAACACTTCTTGGGTCTCACCTAAGTAGCCTGAAAGACAAAACGCAAAAGATCAAGCTATTTCCACACTACTTAACTGTATCTCAAAGCATAGGTCAGGGATGCAAAAGACAGCAGGAAATGGTAAAATCACAATGTCTAGTGTCCCATGAAAGGTGATTGAGCAAGAAGCAAACAGAAAGGTCAGACCTATAATGAAGACTTGGCTCTGACGTAGATACCAGAATTAAAGCACAGTGGAGAAGCTTGCATTATGACTGGGTTAGAACAGAAAGGCAAGCTTTGGAGAAGATAGAAAACATAGCTTGCAGAGATGAGCACTACAATGCCCATAATGAAAACTCCACTGAACGGGATCGGCTGCAGGCCAGATGTTAGAGAAGGAGGGGGAACTTCAAGACAGAGGTGGGAAACACCCCAAAGGAAACATGAAGAATACCCAAACACAGCAGGGAAGAACCTGATCATACCAAGTGTTGGCAAGAAAACAGAGCAACTGAAACCCTGTCATGTGGTGGGGGTGGAATGAAAAACACTCTGACAACTTCCCTAAGGAGTTACATCTATGCCTCCCATACATCTCAGCCACTCTACCCTGAGGCGCTTGCCCAAAAGAAATGTTTTGTTTGTTAAGGCTGGTGTAACAAACACAAAAAAAATGGGTGTCTTACAGACCCAAACGATGTCTTTCTTACAGTTCTAGATGATGGAAAGATAGATATCAAAGTGCCATGGACCTACCGTCTTATGAAAGGCTCAGAGATGGTACCTTCTCTGTCTCCCCACGGTAAAAGGGTGAGTTTCCCTCAGAGTTGTTTTAAAAATGAAAATAATTCCATTCATAAACTACCACCCTCATGACCTCATTACGTCCTCAAAGCTCCATCTCTTTATACAACCATCTTGGAGGCTAGGGATTCAACTTACAAAGTTTGGAGAGACTCGCCATTCAGAACACAACAGAAAATATACATCCATGCAAATATGCATATAAGGACATCCATATAGGTTTAATTTGTGATATTCCCAAATGGGAAATGACCCCAATCTGCATCAACAGGTGAGTGGAGACACACATTTTAGAATATTCAGAAGGCAGGACACAGTTCGGCAGTCAGAGGAGTGAATTATTGATAACCTCACCAACATATGTGGATCTCAAAATAAGTGAACAAGAGATGTCAGATTAAAAAAGGACAGGCAGTATGTTTCCATTTATATAAACTCTAGAAAATGTGAGCTCAGATGGAGAGTAGATCAGTGGCTGCCCAGAGAGGAGGAAGCAGGAGGGAGACAGAGATTGCAAAGAACAGTGGAAACTGGGGACAATGATTATCTCCACAGGTCCAATAGTGGGGATGGGGTCTCAGTTGCTTTTGCAGTGAGATCTCAGCAAACTAGGCAATTGGGAAAAGTGCAGGTCAGTTGCTCCATCTCAATGAATCTGCTCAGAAAGTAGAGGGGAATATAAAGTCCTGGAAGAGCCATCACAGCCCCCAGAGCTGGGGAGATGGCTCAGTGGATAAAGCGCTTGCTGTGGACTGAGGTTTGAATCCTTAGCACCCACCAAAGCCAGGAAGACTTGATGTCTACCTGTAACCCCAGCACTGGGGAGGCAGAGCCAGGGGATCTCTAGGGCAAGATGGCTGGCCAGAATCAATGAGCTCTGGCTTCATTGAAAAGACATTGCTTCAGTAAATGAAGTAGAGCACTACTGAGAAAGAGACCCAAATGTCAACACCAGGCCTCTACGCAAATATGCACAAATTGGTACATACACATGTACATGCATACACACGGGGAGGTTTTGGACTTAACTGCTAGATTGATTGTAAGAATTACTGTAAAAGAGCAGTAATTACTCAGTATTGATGTGGGGCCAGACAGCTAGATCAATGAAACAAAACGGTAAGTCTAGAAACAGATTTATATGAGGATGTGCAAGGAGTTGATGTGCAGTCAATGTACAAGGAAATGCCAGTGACTTTCCACAGGAATGGTAATACCAGAGAGTGAAGCGAGAGCACTTGGATGCCCATAGGGAGGGATTCTGGACCCCAATATTATAGTTATACAAAAATAATCACATATATTATTTGTGTATATGTGCATAGAATATGCTTGTGTGTGCATCTTGTGTGCAGTTGTGTGAGCCCATACACATATATGGAGGTCTGTGGAGGATGTTGGGCGACCTCCTCTAGTATTTGCTACCCCTTTCCTCTTTGACTGAACCTGGAGTTTATCATTTTTCTCCTAGTCTAGTAGCCAGTAAGCCCCAGTGAGCCTCCTATCACGGAGCCATCTTCCCAGCACGAGGCAATCTGCACATGGATGGCCATGCCTGGCTTTTCACATTGGAACTGGGGATCCAAACTCAGGTTCTCTTGTTTGCATAAGCAAACACACTCTTACCCTTTGAGCAACCTCTCCAGCCTCATGAAGATTAGCTTGATGTGGATTTCAGGCCTAAGATGACCGTTTAAATCACTAGAAAGTATTTTGAGACCTTGATGTACGCACAAATTCTTAGAGAGAATCCATTAAAAAATAAACAAAAACAGCCATTTTGAAAAAGAATAAGTGGGGGCTAGGCAAATGGCTCAGTGCTTCAGAGTGCTCTTTCAGAGGACCCAAGTTCAGTTCTCAGGATCCACATCAGGTCAGGAAGCTGGCAGTTGCCTGTAATCCTAGTTCCAAGGGATCTTATGCCCTCTTCTGGCCTTCATGGACACTTGTCCATTTGAAGACATGTGCCCGTGCGCCCGCGCACAGACACACACACACACACACACACACACACACACACACACACACACACACACACACAGTTAAAAATGAATTTTTCAGTGAACTTCACAAAAAAAAAAAATAGATTTCTGTTCTTTAAAAGATTCCCAGCACTCGGGAGGCAGAGCCAGGTGGATCTCTGTGAGTTCGAGGCCAACCTGGGCTACCAAGTGAGCTCCAGAAAAGGCGCAAAGCTACACAGAGAAACCCTGTCTAGAAAAACCTAAAAAATAAAAAAAAAGATTCCTTGAGTGAGTAAAAGTGCAAGTAGCAGCTAAGAACAAAACACTCCTAGTGTGTTCATTTAAATACTAACTGTGGACATGTGGACGGTACAGAGAGCATCAACAGAAACTTAAACCATACCCCTGCCAAAATGAACAAGATTTTTGTGTGTAACTATATGTAAAAGGAGATGTATAAGTGGACAATGAGTTCATAAAAAAAAGTACCCAGGAATGTTAATCGCCAGAAAAATGTGATTTCACAGTACAGAGAGAATCTGCTTTATAGCTGTCTAATGTTAAAACTTGTTAATATAGTGTTAGCGAGAATATGGACCAATTGGGAGTCTTGCCAACTTCTGTCAAAGTGTCAAATGGTCCAACTATGTTGGAAAAGTCCTTAACAATCGTTTTTTTACAGATTAACAGTGCAATTTGTGTGTGCCTGTGGAGCAGTATGTGACATTTCAAACAGTCTAAGGGAAGTAAATATACACCTACCTAATCGTTAAGCAAGTCACCTTTAGGGACCTGCCCAAGAGAACACAAAATCCATAAACTGCTTGTCGAAGCCCAGGGAGGACTCTGCAGTCACAATGACCTCTCGACAGGGCGACAGACAAAGTGTCTTGTTGCCCAGTGGAAAACATGCTGTGCTGAAAAGGGGAACCTGGATAAAGACACAACCATGTGTTCAGTCTCCAGGTCACTGAGGCGAGCTGGCTTAGCCTAGGTTCCGTTTGCCTGGAGTTCTAGAGCAGTGGGCAGGACTCTGGTATGATTAAAGTTGGAGGGCCCTGGAACGGGTGTAGGGCATCCAGTGAGGCTGAGCAGCATGGTTCTGGTCTTACTTTAAGTGCTGACTGCACTGAGTGCATACATTTGTCAAATTCTTCACACTTCTGACCTGTGCATTCTGGTCTATTTGAGCTTTACCACCACTAAAAAAAAAAAACAGAAAATACCAACCATGGGCATCTGCTCCCTATGAATGTAACACTGAAATCCAGGCAGGCGCCACCAAGGAAGCTGGCTAAATAAATAAATAAATAAATAAATAAATAAATGTCAACAATTAAAGTTGTCATTAAAATTTTGTCTTGGACTGGAGAGATGGGTCAAAGGTTAAGATATTAAGAGCACTGGCTGAAACAATCTAACTGTCGTGCTGGAACTCTCATCCAATAACTGAGGGAAATGGATGCAGACATCCTCAGCCAGGCCCCAGGTGGAGCTCCAGGAGTCCAATTGTTGAGAAAGAGGAGGGAATGTAAGAGTGTGAATTGTTGAGACCAAGATTGGAAAAGCACAGGGACGAATAGCCAAACTAATGGAAACACATGAATTATGAACCAAAAGCTGTGGAGCGCCCAACTGGATCAGGCCCTCTGGATAAGTGAGACAATTGAATAGCTTGAACTGTTTGGGAGGCACCCAGGCTGTGGGACCAGGATCTGTCCTTAGTGCATGAGCTGGCTGTTTGGAACCTTGGGTTTACACAGGGACACTTTGCTCAGTCTGGAAGGAGGTGACAGGACCTGCCTGTACTGAATCCACCAGGTTTAAATGAAGCCCCAGGGGAGTCTTGGCCCTGGAGGAGATGGGAATGGAGGGGAGGGGCTGGGGGGAAGGTGGGGGTGGGGTGGGAGGGGGGAGGACAGGGGAACCCATGGCTGATATGTAAAATTAAAACACAAATATAATAAAAAAAAATCAATTTAATAAAAAAAAGAGCACTGGCTGCTTGTCCAGATGCCCCAAGTTTGATTCCCAGTACCTAAACTGTGGCTTACAACTGTCTGTAACTCCAGTTCCAGGGGATCCAATACCCTCTTCTGATTTCCATGGGCAATTGACAAGCATATGATGCACAGATATGCATGCAGACAAAACACTCATACACATAAAAATAATAAAATAAAAAAAGCATAAAAATTCTCTCTTAAGGCTGGGTGTGTAGCTCAGTTGGTAGAGTTCTTGCTGAGCATGCAAAAGTCCTGGGTTCTAGCTGAGTGTAAACCAGGCATGGTGGTGTCTGCCCATAGTCCTAGCAACTAGAAACCCAGTCAGGAGTACCGAGTTCATGGCCATCCTCGGCTATGTAGAGGATTTGAGGCTAGACTGGTCTGTGCAGGACCCTGTCTCAAAAGAAAAATCTCTTTTAGAAACCAATAGATTGACATTATCTGCCCCTGGAACAAAGAAAGCAAATAGAGAGAAAATTGTATAACAGAATGACTTCACTCTCTCAAGACTCAGAAATGGCTATTAGGCTGGGTTAGCTTAGCGGAAAGAATATTTGCTTAGCTCTAGCCCTGGGGTGGACTCCCAGTGCTACCAAAAAAGGGACAGGCTTTCACAAAGGACAAAAAAAAAAAAAAAAGAAAGGAAGAAAGAAAGAAATTGAAATGGCAATCAAGCATCAGATGAGACCAATACTCTGAGAAGTTGGTTCAGGTTTGGCCAACACACACACATCTATTTAATGTATAAAAATGGGTGTGAAATTCCAGATAAACTTCTAGTTAATTAAATGCAGGGTGAATTTGGGAAAAGACCCGTTGAGTTTGTCCTAGGAGCGCAAGGACAGCTTAGCATCAATTTGGCATCAATGTCACCTGTGATTGGAGAGAACTGAGGTGCATCAGATACAGTTCCACATGGAAGAGCAATTTAAAAAAAAACTTTCAAGAAACTCTCAATAGACACAAAGATGTTTAATGTGGCAATGGCTTTGCAGGTTACAAAGTTTACAAAAAGAAACCCAAATCCTACTCCTGTCTACATGAACTCAAGATCCATGCCCTTGGATGCTAGGAGCAGGACGAGCGGAAACGCCGTGAATTGTCAGTCTCCCAGAGAGGCTCCGGCTGGTACCCCAGGATGGGAAAATGAAAGGACATGAAGAGGGAGGGAAAAGACACAGCTGTCGCCATGCACAGTATATGTCATCTACATAGAAAGCCAACAGAATGAACTGAAAATTGATTGGGACTAATAATAGAGTCTAGCAAGAGCACTAACTACAAGACCGGCTAACTAAAATTAGCAGCTTCCCTACACCAGCATTAACCAATTAGAAATATAATAGAGGAGGATACACACTCATACAATGAACCCAAACGATGAAGGATCTAGAAATTAAGCCAGAAATAACTGCAGAAAACCTTTAGATGAGGGGAGGAGGGGTAGAATTTGAAAATATATAAAGGACACAGAAGAAGGCATGAGAAGGGAGGCGATAAAATTGAAAACATGAACAAATGGAGAGAAGGACCATTTTATGGATGCTTAGAGCCGCACAAATGTCAAATCTTCCCACATTAATCTATAAATTTCATGTAATTTTGTTCAAAATACCAGCTGGACTTTTTGAAGGACTTGACAAATTCGTTCTAAAATACATAGAAGCCATAATGTCCACAATTGCCGAGTTTATTTTGGAAAAGAGAGCCCAGGGTGGGGGCAGGAGGAGGCTGACTCCTCCCACTTGGTCTGGAGGCTTCCCGGGAAGACAATGGATTTGCTTTATAACACCATGTAACAAATTAAGTATGGGTTTAAGGAATGAGAGAAGTTAAGTATCTTACCCCACCTCTGCCTTTTAGGATTCCGCAGCCAGTGGTGCAGCCTGGCTGGCTGATTCTCGGCTGGGGATACATGGTTGGTTGGGTTGAGTTCCCAGTGGTGGGGGATGAAGATATCTCTCTTAGCTGACTGCCCACAAGAGTCAGCTTCTGGTAACCAGACACCACCTGTGATCTCTGCCTTCATCTTCAAAGCCCAGATGGGGTTTCTCCCTGGCATTGCATTCCCTCCCAGGCTTGATTTCTCCATTCAGGAAGGACCCAGGGCTCGCCTGATGAGTTCGGCAGAGCTGGTCTTGATTTTTGATGAACTTGGTGGTCTGGTTAGTAACCGAGTCTCAGGAGCAACCCTCCATGGAGGACACACGTGGTTTCAAAAAGAGAAGAGGAAGGTGTACACTCTGCACTAGGGAGGGATTCTCAGGGTGTCTTGGAATTTCATATACCATGTTGTAGTACTACAAACCTCACAGAGAGTTGGAAACTCTGCCCTCTGCAGAATAGAGCATGGTATTGTTATCTCTGGAGGCCCAAGGACAGGATCTACAGACACTAAAACTCACAGATGCTCAAGTCCTGTGTGTAACACAGTGTGGTGAGTATAGCATCAGACACACCTGTCCTCTCCAATCTTTTAAACCACCTCCAGGTAACTTATTTATAATTTGACTAATACAATGTAAATACCATGTTCAGACCTTATTACCCAGAAATGCAAAGTCCTTGTATCTTCAGGACAAATACAATTGGTTTCTTCCTTTTCTTTCTTTTTCTTACACTGTAGTCTAGGGTGGCCACAGCTTGCAACTGGTCTCCTACCTCAGCCTCCTGAAAGCTGAGATTCTAAACATGAGTCATCACGCCCCACTAAGAAATATGTTTGATCCAAGGTTGGTTGAATCTATACAACCTATGGGTGCGTTTGCCAAGGGCAATATTAAAGGTAGATTCAGAAGCCAGTGGAGAAAGGATAAATTAGTTGCACATACAGAGGAAACCAACTAACCGAGTATAGGAAGAATAGGTGGTTTCCTAACACCTCTTGCCACATGCATGGTGAGTGTGGGCAGGCTAGATATAAGTGGATTAAAAATATTGCATATAAAGGGCAAAACTGTTGCATGAATTAAAACTGCAAACTGGGGGCTGGGAAGATGGCTCAGGAGATAACATGTTCTGTATGTAAGCATGACAGCCTGAGTTCAGATTGCCAACACCTGTGTAAAAAACTGGGCATGGTTCTATACTCTTGTAACCCTAAGCCTGAGTTGGGGTGTGGGTGTAGACAGGTTGGTTTCTGGAGTTTGAAAGCCAGTCAGTCTAGCTGATTCAGTGAGCTCCAGGTTCAGTGAGAGACACTGTCTCAAAAAGCCCATGGTGGAAAGCCAGGAAAGACACTGGGTGTCATTTTCTAGCTTTCATATGCACGGCACACATCCACAAACACATACACATGTCAGAATCCTTGTGACCTTCGGCTAGAGGTAGAACTTCTCATGTAAGGTCTTATACAAGCCATGGGCCGGGGATGTATTACCTTTGGGTATCACTACATCAGAATTAAAGATACTAGTCAATGGAAAACAGGCTGCAACTTAATAGTAGGGGACAGATTGTCATATGACAATTACCACATTGATACTGCAAGGAATTACTCTCCAGGACGCATGAGAGACTCATAAATTCCCAAAGAAGTCCCAGGCATCTACAGAAAACAATGGGCAATTAAAAGTAGCAAGACCCAGACTGTCGCCAAGTGTGTGAGGGGTGCACTCTTGTGACAGTCACCTTTGGGAAAGCAAATGTAATAAGATAATTTGGGGGGGGGCAGTCACTTGGGTGATGTAGATGTTTGCAGAGACGTGAGGTAGGTGACCTGACACATTGATGTTAGGAGCTCGCAGGGTAGCTGGTACTGTGGCTTTTAAAAATGATCATCACTTGGGTGCTGGGGATGGAGCCCAGGGTCTCCAGCACACTGAGCAAGTGCTTCCCACACTGTGCTTCAGTCTAGCCCTGGAGTGACTCTAGACCGACTTCTCTGGGTTCTCTGCCTAGGGTTTGTCGTGCTAACTCTTGCCTGCCCATTGGGTCACTATCCAGGCAGCAGTTAAGGACTTCCATTCCTCCCTAAGTCCTAATGATATACTTTTGGGGTTCTCTAGATAGGCCCACTGAAGGAATGCCCCAAGGGCCATAACCAATGATGCCAATCAGCTTGAAGAAGTCAAATAGACTCCCCCATTCCTCACATTGTGGTTCAGGTTACCTTCTCAGAGTGGGGAGCAGTGAGAACAGGATCTCAAAGCCAGTTAGGCAGACTTAAGGAAGGGACCCTGAAAACAGCCATTTAAAATGATGGTTCTCCAGTCAGGAACATCAGAAGGGACTTCTAGGTTATTGCTCCTCAAGGAGCAGCCTGCACGGAGGCCACCCAAGGGTGAGGCCTAGAACTCCAGTCCAGACCCTCATCCCTTCTGCAGACAGCTTTGGAAGTTGGCCTCTACATTTTCACTACCTATCCCAGAGAAAGCTGGCTTGGGTCCAGAACCCAGGGAGTGCATAGAAGGATCTTCTTGTAGCTGTTAGTGGAGAGAGAGAATAACCTAAGGGTCTGCCCAGGGTGCCAGGACTAGTGAGATACAGGAGTAGAAGGTGGCACTTGGGGACTGTCACACCATGGAGTAGGAAATCGACACAGCAGCACGTGACACAGACAGATTTTTAAGGCATATTGTTGAATGAAAAATGTAAGGAACAGGAGTTGCTGAGTGCAACAAGACAGTCTTAGGCTGGAACACACACACACACACACACACACACACACACACACACACACACACACACACACCTGACAGCTCCATGTCTGTAAAGTAAAACACAATTCATTCAAGAACATGCATGAAGTCTGTGAGTGAGCACAAAGAGGGAGCAAGGATTAAAAATGTTCGTTTATTGGGGCTCACACAACCCCAAATAAGCAGTTAGTTGCCTTGGGACATAAAGGAAGGGGTAGAAGACCACACTGTCAGAAACCAAGGTACGTGGTTCGAAAGTATCCAAACATGGGAACTCTGACATTGCTCCAATGGTGCTGTGCCATCCTGTCCTCTGTTACTCTAGAACTTCTAAAACTTGGTGATGGCTTGAACTTTTCAAGACCCTCACTGTCTACTGAGATGGGCCATTATCACGACATACAGAAGGCTCATGTCCAGAGTGTGCAGAATATGACAGCCGCCCACCAGCTCTCAGGATAATGTGTCTGTCAGATCCTGAGGCTTCCACGCATGACAGAGAGCCTTCTGGAGTGTCCATAGGGATGGAATCCATCACACTGAAGGGCTAAGGAGCGACTGAGGGCCCTCGAGACTCCTGTGAAGGGCAGCAGATAATGAGGGCTGACTCAGGGCCGCCCACCTGGGCTGCAATTATTCAATTTTCCTGGAAAATCGGCTTCATCATGATGAATACTTGGCTGATTTCAGAGCAGATTAATGCACTTGATATGAAGTGCGATCCCATCCATCAGTTCCTACCTCTTGCTGAGAGCTTGCACTGATTAACCCATCTACTTTGCTACCTTATCTGGTCAGTTCACCCACCACCTCCAGCCCTCACTGACCAAGAAAGCGGGAGGGTTGGTTTTTTTGTTTGTTTTTTTTTTATAAATGTGCTCCATTTTTCATTTTCAAATTCTTTGTGTGTGTCTCTCTCTGTCTCTTTGTCTCTCTGTCTCTGTCTGTCTCTGTCTTTGTCTGTCTCTGTATTTGTCTGTCTCTGTCTGTCTCTGTCTCTGTCTGTCTCTGTCTCTGTCTCTGTCTCTGTCTCTGTGTGTGTGTGTCCCTGCGTGCAGGTGGAGGCCAAAGAATGACTTTGGGTATCTTTTCTCAAAAGCTGTCTGCCTTGTGCTTTTAGGGTAGGGTTTCTCTCTGGAATGTGGGGAGTCACCAGTCTGGCTAGATTGGCTACCCAGCAGGGCTGCGTCCGGCTTCCCAACACTGAGATTGCAAGCATACACCACCGCATAAAGCTTGTTTGACACAGGTCCTGGCGCTCTATCTCAGATCCTCACACCTGCGTGGCAATCACTTCACTGAGTGAGTGTCCTCAGCCTCTTTCAAGTTCTGTGAATACTCATTTCAGTCCCTGTTTCTGGCTGCATTGTTAAAGCTCAAACTGCTGGTTTCTTAGACAAGCAACTGTGTACGGAGTTGAACAGACGAGCTGAATGAGGCTGTTTGGGTGGGCTATAACCTGGCATAACTGTGGCCCTTATAATAGATCAGTCTAGACATGAGAATGATACCCATGTGAGGACATCCCAAGGAGACAGCTACAGGCCAGGGAAAGAGACCTCAGAACCAGCCTGTGTGCACCTTGATCTTAGGCTTCCAGCTTGAGGACAACAAGAAAACTTTTCTGTTTTTGAAGTTCCTGACTGTGGCACTTGGTTAGGGCAGCACTAGAAAAGAAACACCTCATTTATCTGACATCACCCAGTACTTCTGTAAACCCATCCTACCATTGCTGACTTGTGTGTGTGTGGCTGGGTGCATCCTCAGGCATCTTTCTCCATCCCTATCCACCTGAATACATTGAGATTGGGCCTCTCACTGAACGAGAAGCTTGCTGTTTAGGCAGTGAACTTTCAGGACCTGCCCTTCTCCAACCCCCAAAGGCTGTAATTACATAGCCATGTCCAGCTTTTTAATCTAGGTGTTTGAGATCCTAACTCAGAGTCCTCCTGTTTTTAGTGCAAGCATTCTAACCCACTGAACCATCTCCCCAGTCCCACGCTGCTTGCCCTTGGGAGATGATGTGAAACATCAATGTGCACCCTTCCTCCAGGAACCTGTTTTCTAGTTTCAGTTCAGAAGGTCAGGGAGTTCATTCTCCAGGCAGCTTGTCCTGTCTGGCACACTGGTGACCTCTGATGTCCTGTGTTTGCCTCTCGTTCTTTGCTGTTCTCTATGGCAGCACATTCACAGGCAAGACCGAAAGAGAGTAGGGACTTGCAAGGACCAAAACTTACCAGAAATAAGTATGGAATATGAAGATATGGGAGGTAGCAGAGTGAGGTCAACCCAGCTGGGTACATGTTGCCCGGGGTCTGGAAATGGTGAGCTGGCTCCAGAAGCTTCAAGAATCACTCGAGTCTGAGGCTGTCTGGTATCCAGTTCCAGCACCTTGGAGGTGGACTCCTCAGAGCCAAATGCATAAAACTGGGGTCAGAAGTTAATGTTCATGGGATGGGTGACCTTCTGTGGGACACAGAAACTTGTGTGGACATGACTTCTGTGCTCTGTGATGCTGGACATCCAGGGGAAGGCGGCTCAGGACTGAGTGCCCAACTGGCATGGACTCTGAGCACAGACGGCAAGCCAGATGGGGCGATTGTTTCCTGGCACCCAGTGGAGATAACTCAGTGGGCCGTTGCACAATACACTGCCATGCGGCGTGGACAATGGGAGCTGTCTGGAGGCGGTTTCCTGCTGGCCATGCATCCCAGAAAGCCTGTCTCATAGCCCCCCCACACACAAAGGGAGATGGCATGGATGGCACTAGATGACCTCTCCCACTCTCCTCAGATAACAAGATTCTGGGATGATAGGGCCTTTCTCTGATCTGAATGGAGCCAAGGCTTGACATCCAGGAATCCAAGGAATCCATATGACCAACTCCTTAGTGGTGGCTTATTTCCATGTTTGGGGCTTTCACTCAGGTCTGAACTCCCAGTTTTGGAGTGAGACCAACCAGGGGCCTCTGAAGATGAGCTCTCTGTCACCTGGGCAGCCAGCAGCCACTGAAAAAAGCCTGTTTTCCCCTCTGTTGGGCCTGGCCGCAGGACAGCTTCACACAGACCCAAGAAGGCCTGCTCATATAGCCGGGTGCATGGGAAACAGTGGGGGGGGGGCGGTACACGTGCAGCTTTTGGTTCTACCCATGAGCCTCCTGGGCAGAGACCCGGATAACAGAACACTCACACTCTGCCAAGTGGGGTCATGTCCTCAGCTCTGCCCGCCACTTTCCGAAGAGTCCCTTGGAGGCTCCCAGAGGCTGCTAAGATGGAAGCAACAGGTCATGGAAAGAGGCCAGGCAGTGACCTCAGGGGCAGGAGTGAGACACAGATACTTCTCCATGTTCTATCCTCACGATTGCTAGAAATCCAGGATTAGAGTTGGGGCAGAGAGGATCCCAGAGAGATTCTGTTACCTCTCTTTGTTCAGAAGGAAAAATGAAGTCTAGGGACCAGAGAAAGAAACAGTGTAGCACACAGTATGTTAAGAGCAGAGTTGGGGCAGGCATGAGGTCTTGTGGCTCCCAGAACCACCTCCACTCTGTTAGCAGAGCAAGAGTGTCTCGCCAGAGAGAGAACAATAAGACAACAGGGGAGGGGTACCCTTTGATCTGCTCTGGAGGCTCCCATTTCCCTGGTGGCTCCTGGGGAACGTCTCTGACGAAGCCTTTCCCAGCACTCCTGGACTTACCAGGAGCATCTGCACCTCCTGGTGGACTAGGCAGATTCCTATGGGGATATCCTGGCTGGGCCCATAGGCCCAGAAAGAGAAGGCTTGATAGGAACTGTGGGGCTGCCTGCAAGTGACCATGTGGGTCACATCTGAAGCTGAGCTAGCAGGCCAGGACACCTTAGCACAGAACAGGGGGTGAACTTTTCACAGTCTCTCTTGATCCTGAAACCAAATTCTCCCAGTGAGCCCTGCTCAGCTCTACTACCCCACTGGGGTCTTCTCGCTGCTTGGGTAGGAGAGGCAGGGGAGATGCTACATATAGCCCTAGGCTACTCAAGGCCCCAGATCCCTCCCTGGGTTGCTTCAAGGTGACATATGGTCGGTCCCTTAGAGGGTGCAGACTACTTGAATGCAAAGTGTAGTCTGGTTTTGGGTGTGTTCCTGCAGTGTGGGTGTCCCCATAGATTTGGTCAGGCCCATTGTTCTGTCTCTAGCCCTGACATGGGTCACAGACCAAGGCTCAGTGGACTGTTAGAAAGGGACAAATGTGCAGCTCCTTCCCCAGCTCGATTTCCCCATAGCACCAAGGGCATGTAGGTTAGGTCCTTACCATCTCCTCGCTGCAAGGACATGGCTTTGGGTCCTTCCTTCTTCGTCAAAGTCCTGGGCCTGGGCTGTGTCCTTAGACTCTGTCCTGCCTCTCTGCATCTCCATGGTGGAATAGCCTATCAGCAGATATCAGTACCCTTTGTATGCTGGGCCTTTCTCACTCAGATCAAGGCTGGCCTGTGACTTCCATATATCAACCTACCTCCTGAGGAACTCACTGGAAAACTCCAGAAGCTTCTAGCTTGTTCTTCTAAGTGCTAGTCACCTGGGTACCCAAGGTGATTCTGTTCCCTGATGCCACACCCTTAGTGTGCAAGGCCTGTCTTCTGGATACCCAAGGGCCATGGGCTGAGCAGAGGTATGCATTAGAGTCTGAGGGTTCCTGGGACATTTGTATCCCCATAGAATTCACAACCGGGGGGGGGGGGAAGAACCCTATAGTAGGGTGGTCTCACCCCTTGAATCATGCCTTCACTGCTTTATACCAGAAATTCCTGGGAGCCTTTTCTCTGATATGGGAAACCCTTCCCAGTTCCCAGAGAGTGGTGGATTACTCTTTGAGACTTCCTGTAAACTTGGCCTTCTACATCTTTCTCAGGCCCCAGGTTGGGTATTGAACCTCCTTGAGTGCCCTATGGCATCCTAGGCAGGCCACCTCGCCCACCTGACCACACTTACGAAGACTGTGTGGGTCAGGGGTCCCTCCAGCACCTAGCCTGAAGTATATGTACACTGTAAGTACTCAGCAAATTTTGACTGGCCACAACGGTGTCTGGCTCACAGCTGTGCTCTGCAGAGAGAAAGCAAGGCAAGATTTTAACCAGTGAATGTCAAGGGGCCTAAGTATCAGTCCCCATGCACACAGTTTGGTCCAGCTACTTTGGTCTTAGGGGCCATGAGTGTGGAGTCTCTGTATGAGAAACCATCTCCATTACATGGCTCAGGGATCGATCCTTCAACAGAGGGGGGCTGGGCAGCTCTGATCCAGCCTCACCACCTTGTTCTGTGGTTGAGCAAAGCCTTGCTTTAAAGGGAATTCATTTTTCCAAATTGCAGAACAAAGAACACAATGCTTAGGAAGAAAGCACGTTGCTTACTTTTGAAAAAAATTAGCAGGATTATATAATGAAAAACACTTGAAAGTGCTGAGTCACCCCGGGCCAACTTACATCTCCCACTGGTTTGCGAGGCACTTGTAAAATGACATCCTGTTAATTTAAGGTTTCTTATGCTAATTTTCAGTTAGTTTATTTGCCTGGGAAATTTATTTGTGGCCTCCAGGGTGACAGTCGGGTTGAGTCTAAAGATGTGGCATCCTGTTCAAAACGTCGGACAAGGAAAGGAAGGCAGAGTTCCAGGTTAGGGTCACAGGGAAGAGGGGACAATATCAGGTCAGTGCCCAGCAGGACAGGCTCCTATTACTGGTCCCATCCTGTCTTCAGATCTGAGCCAGTGTGTGGCTGGCATAGACCCACCCATTCCCAGCAGAAAGGGCATGCCCTCTGGTCTGTTTTGCAGGTCAGAACTGTGTGACTCTGAACAGTGGGCAGTAATCAAGGCATGGAAATCACAGAAGATTCCAGATGGTTCTACTGCTAATGCACCCTAAAATGTAAAGCGAGTAAGACTGGTTGTGCCAGCTAAACATTACGTACTCCAGGTAACAGTCCATTGAGGGAAGCCAAGATAGGAACTTGAGGCAGAAACCTGGAGGCAGGAACTGAAGCAGAGACCACGGAGGAGTGCTGCTGACTGGCTTGCTCTCCCTCTGACTTGCTCAGCCCACTTTTTAATACGCCCAGGACCATTTGCCCAAGCTTGGTATCTTCCACATTGTCTGGACCCTCTTTCATCAACCAGCAATTAAGAAATATCTCACAGACATGCTCACAGGCCAATGTGATGGAGGCAGTTCTTCAGTTGAGATTCCCTCTTCCCAGGTGACTCTAGGTTTGTGTCAGAATGGACGCTATAACATGCCCATCTTGTTGTTTATTCTTGGTCCTGAGTGTTCTCACCCCTCTCCCAAGTAGCACCCAGTGGACTTTCTTCCCGTACCAGGCAGAGGCCCACAAGGCTGCAGGGAGTGACAGGACTCAGGTCCAGACCTCAAAGAGCTTGCTCATGGGTGGGGAAACTGAGGCCTGGAGAGGAGGAGACCTGTCCTCAGGAAAAAAGAGATGCCTGCTGTGGACTCAGCTGGCAGGAGGTCAGAGGACTCACCTTCACTCTCTGCAGGTTCCCAGTCAGCCTTCTTGGGTGAACATGTCTCCAGGAGGAAGTGGAGAGTGGAAGCCGCAGGAAGCAGAGGCCTCTGAGGACCCGCTGGGGACAAGCACGGAGTGGGCTGATGGTTGAGAGTTTGGGAATAGGATGAGTGAGATCTGGGAGGATGGGAAGCCGTGATCAGAGACCGGACCTGATGATATAGGTTCAGAGAGGGCCGTGTGAGGTGACAGGGTGTTGGACAGGGCTGGGTAATAGATCTGTTTCTGGAGACAGCCAACGTGTATTCATCTGGGGGCTAGAAAAATGGAAGCAAGGATGCAGGATAAGCCCATACATAGCTGATTTCAGGGATGGAGAAAAGTGGAGGCCACTGACGGCCACTGATGGTTAATGGCAACCTGTCTCCTGTGAAATGGGGGTGGAAGAAGCCAGCTTTTTTGGGAGGGCAAAGGAATGCTCAAAAGAGGGTCAAATGGGGCTAGAGATGACTCAGGGGTTAAGAGCACTGACTGCTCTTCCAGAGGACCTGAATTCAGTTCCCAGCGCCCACATGGTGGGTCACAACCATCAGTAAATTCAATTCCAGGGGACCTGATGCCCTCTGCTGGCCTCTGTGGGTACCAGACACACACGGTGCACAGACATAGTACTTGTACAGATAAAAGAAAATGATGATTAAAAAATAAGACAAAACAAAAAACCAGGTTCATAGATTTGATGTGAAATTGCCAATGTTTTAGAAAATAAATGTAAGAGAAAATTCGGGGAACCTAAGGGCTAGGCAGAGAGTTCAGAGGCAAGATTCTAAAAAAACATAGGCTATAAAAAACCAAAACAGAACAAAACCCCCAAAACGGGTCTCCTCAGAAGTAAAGTGCCCTGACATAGGGTAAAGCATGAAGCCACGGGCCTGAGAAAGTATCTGCAGAGCACAGGCCTGACCAGGAACTCCTACCTGGGCCGCTGGTCTCTGTCAGGACAGTACAGAAACACAGTCAAGTCAGAGAGAGCTAAGGTGGTTGATGAGACTTCTGACTTGACCCCAAGGCGGCACATAGACAGCAAACAAAGAAAAAGTGTGCAGTGCCCTTTGCCACCAGGGGCACGCACACTCAGACTGACAGGAACCGGTGGAGCGACTATCAAACAGCTAAGAATACAGCAACGGGAGCAAAACATCTGATGCTCCCAAGTTGGGAGCCAGGCTCAAGACACCTGACCAGGACTCCTCAAGGCAAAACAAAGTGAAGATATAGTTGCAGCAAATGTTTGTGAGGGTGCAGAGAAGCTGGGCCTCTGCACATGGCTGATGGGCAATGGGCATAGTGTTCAATCCAGAAAAGTTTACAAGGTTCTTTAAAAACTAAACATGGGCGGTGGTGGCGCGCGCCTTTCATCCCAGCACTTGGGAGGCACAAGCAGGCAGATCTCTGTGAGTTCCAGGCCAGCCTGGGCTACAGAATGAGTTCCATGATAGTCAGGGCTGCATAGTGAGACCCTGTGTCAAAACAAACAAATGAACAATAAAAACAGTAAACTAAGCAAGTTAGTAAAGTATCCTCTGAGAAAGGTGAGGACCTGAATTCAACCCCCACCACCAGATAAAAAGCTGGGAATGGTAGTGCACACTTGTAATGCCAGCACTGCAGAGGTGGGTCGCTGTGGCTCCCCAACCAGCCAGCCTCGCCTCATCACTTAGCCCCAAGCTAGTGAGAAACCTTGACCGAAAAACAAGGTGGAGAGCACCCATTGAACCACACCCAAGGTTGACCTCTGGCTTATACGTGTACACTTTCACATGCACACCTAAACAAACACATAAACTCATACACACAGACACAAACACACACAAAGACACATACACACACAAACACACACAGACACATACACACACAGACACACACACAAATGCACACAGACACATACACACACAAACATACACAGACACATACACACAAGACACATATACACACACAGACGCGCACACACACACAGACACACACACACACAGACACACACACACACACAGACACATACACACACAGGCACATACACACAGGCACAGACACACACAGACACACACACACACACACACACACACACACACACACACACGCGCGCGCGCGCGTGCGCGCGCGCTTTGGCCCAGTGCATATACTCCAGGGTGGGAGTGTCCAGAGAAATGAAAGCTTATATTTATACAAAGTCCTGGACATAATAGAGCATTTGATTTGAATAGTCTAAAGCTGGGAACCTAAATGCCCTTCCTGGGTGCAGTGATGGTCAGCCAGTGAAAGAAGGATCAAGCTCTGGGTGCATGTAGCAACTCAGAGGGTGCTCGGGGGCAGTGTGTCTGAGAAGACAAGCCAGTCTGGAAGGGTGCCATGCAACAGTCTCAAGGGGACTCACAGACACATGACATTACAGATATGAAAAGAATCAATGATGAGTCTTCAGGGGTTAAAGTTGAAGGGAAGGGATGAGACCCTGTAATCTGGTGCTAGCAAGGGATTGCGGTGCCTGCCCTAACCCATCATCTGGTCAAACTTCATACAACTAAGTGAGCACACACACACACACACACACACACACACACACACACACACACACACACACACACCCCTAAGTGCATGGATTGTGCATTGAATATTTGTGGCCCTCTAGAATCCATGTTGAAGCCCCAACCCCCAGGGTGAGGGTATTGGGGAGTCATTTGGGAGGATTAGGCTGTGGGGTGGAGACCCTGTAAATGAGCTTGTTTAAAGAAGTGAAGGACAGCACATCCCTTTGACATGTGAGGACATGAGAAGATTGGAACCAGGTCAGGCTGGATAGCCCTGAAGCCCTGGAGCCCTGGGCTTCCCAGCTTTCAGAGCTGTTGCAAACCGAGTCTGCTTGAAACAGCCTGGTTTATGACGTTTTGTTCAGAAGCCTGGTCAGGCTGGGACAGCTGGAGAGACCAGAATTAGGTGGGTGGCTGCTACTGAGGTCACTTCCTGATTTGATATTGTGTTGTCATGTAGGATGCTGCATGGTGGGGAGGGGGTCTGGAAGAAGATGCTCTAAGACCTCTGTATTATTTTAGCAGCTTCCTGTGAATCTAGAATGATTACCCCCAAAGATACAAAGGAGGAGGAGAAGGAGGAGGAGGAGGAGGAGGAGGAGGAGGAGGAGGAGGAGGAGAAGCTGAGACGCCTTAGTTTGTGCAGAGGCCAGGCACAGCAAAGATGGAAGCAGCAGAAACCTGTGAGGAGTGAGCTCCTTCCAACAGCTTTGTGCAGACCTACCAGGCCAGATGTCTGGTAGGGGCATTAACACATACCAGAGAAGAAAGGGTGACCCCCAAGGATGATGCCTGCTGGGAACAGGATATGCCATCCAAACCCTGAGCAGGGACTTACATGTGGATGTGTTCCACCCTGCCCTGCCCTGCCCTGCCCTGCTCACTGCTCTATGCAGCTGTGGCCCTGAGAAAGGGGAAGCAGGGCCCTGTCCCACCCGCCCTGAGTCTCAAACCCTCATCTGTTTCCCCCACAGTGATCTCCAATGTGCATCGCATTGAGTGACAGTGCTTCCACCAGGGAGGGTCTTCTGGGGCACCTTGCATCCCCGGCCCCCAGCAGAAAGAAGTAACTAAACAATCTTGCTTTGCACATTAGGAGCTGTGTACATCCCACTCTCCCCAAGTTACATGAGGACACAATTTATCTTTAGCCCAAAGCCACCTGCTTGGTAATCTGCTTCTGTGTACCCGATTGATCCCACCCTCCTTAACGTTGGCTGGAAACACGGCTGTTTTTATTTAAAGCAGCCAGCAGGCACAGGATACTGGACAGGGCGGCCTAGCATGTGCCCATCTGGGTGGATGCTGCCCATCTCCTAAAGATGAGTTGGTCCTTTCAGGTCCAAGTTGGTGAGGGGCCTTGGAACCACCTGGATGCAATGCCTGGACCCCAGTAAGAGGTGGGCCAAGTAGACTATTGCTTAAAATATTTGTTCCATGCTGGTCACTGAGACCATTCTTTATCCTAACACTTTGGTCTCTCTTCCAAACCCATGTTAGAAATCCTGGAAGGGTTTATAGTTAACACCACCCAATGCCCAATGCCAGAGAAATTGTGAGCTGGAAAATGTCTTAATATCTGGGGTTTGGATAGAAAGGAGAGAAGAGTCGCTCTGTATCTCTGTGCCTGCAGAGCACCCTCATCATCCTTCTGTTTGCCCCACAGCTGACACAAGTCACATCTGTCAGCTCTATGGATGTCTTTTCTCCTCTCTTTCTTTCCTTAGGGTGGCCATGTGCACAGCTGGAAAGCTCTGCTAACTCTCTGCAGAGGTCAGAGGAGGCTGTGAGGACTAAGGACCCTACAGGCCAAGTTCAGATGAACAAAAGTGAGGAGTCACCATTGTGACCATGGCAGCTTCAGAGGGATGAGGACCATGGTGACAGGGGCTGGCTCTTAGCAGGCACTTCCCAGGCTTGCTGTATCTATAGTCTGAGATACAGATATGTGAGATCCAGCACCCCAAAGTATTCCTGGGTCTCCGCTGCACAGCTAACCAAATACCTCCACCAAGAGGAGCATATGAATTGTGCTGCCTGGGTCTATATATATATAAAGTAACAGCAAACATCTGCCATTTAAAAGTTGAGGAAAGAGAAGTACCAGGGAGAAAGCCTAGGAGTTATGCATGCTGGATAGAGCAATTGCTCTGTGTCACTGAGCTGTGTCATAGCCATTTTGATGTGTGTGTGTGTGTGTGTGTGTGTGTGCACGCGCGCTTGTGCACTTTATGTAGGTGTGTGCAAACATGAGTGCATTCAGCAGACAGACTAGGATGTCAGCTGTCATCCTCTGCCACTGTCTATCCTATTTCCTTGAAACAGGGTCTCTCCCTGAGCCTGAAGCTCTTCATTGTGGTTAAGCTGGCCAGCTAGGGAGCTCCCATGATCCTCCTGTTCCCATTTCCTTGGTGATGGAGTTGAGCATTTGTGGTTTTGCGAAGCTTTGCATGTTCATGTGGGTTCCGGAGATTCAAACTCATATCCTCAGCTTGTTCAGCCAGCAAGCGCTTTTACCCACTAAGTCATTTCCCCGTGTTCCCTCATCTTTTTTGTCTTTTAATTTTAAGACAGGGTCTCACTAAGTTCTCTAAACTGGACTTCAACCACTCTGTTGTGCAACTGGCCTGAAAGCTGTGATCCTCCTGCCTCAGCCTCTCAAGTTTCTGGGATGATTGGCCCATGCCATCAGGCCCAACCCATTTGAATCATTTTAAATTGCAGAATTCAGTGGCTTGCATGTCTTCACATTGTTGTGTAACCCTCACTGCCATCTAGTTCCAAACTTTTTTCATCACCACAAACAAAAAGCCTGTTAGTAGTCACTCTCCATTCCTTCCTCCCATCTGGCCACCGGCAATCTTTCCTCTCTCGGGGACTCACCTATTCTGGATACTCCTGGCAAATAAAATGGTGCAATCTGTGGTGTTTGGGGTCTGGTTTCTTTCTTTGGGCATAACACTGTTGAGATTGGTCACTGTTGTAACCAGTGCCAACACTTCATTACTCTTTATGGCTGAGTAATATTCCAGTGCATGGCTGGACAGACTTACTCACTCTACTGTAGGGCTTCCTAGAGCCTATAGGTTCCTTGAGTTGATCTGCTTCTTCTCCGAGGCTCTTGAAAACAGCTGCAGAAGGCAGGGACTTTGAGTGACATTCCACGGCTATTTCTTGTGCCCAGAACAGAATCACTGTTCATGATCTATTTGCTGAGGAATGAATGAATGAAGAATGATTGAATGAGTATGGCCACTAGATGAAATGTGAGCCTTTGTGCTCTGAGCTGCTCGAGGTACGAGGGGCCACAGCTGCTTGGCTTACAGTGTATAGGCCACCTTTGGGAGAGAAAACACAAAAGCAGCACTCCAGAGGCAGAACATGGTTACAGAGTGCTGGCTGCAACAACACATGGGTGTGATTACTCAGGAGCCTAATTCAGTTCTGATCACTGCTGTGACAAATTGCCAGACACCCAGTGGCTTAAAACAACACAAGTGTATTACTTCATAGTCTGGATGCCAGAAGCATGACAGAGTGCCACTGGGCTGATGGGAAGCTGTCAACAGGAACTGTATCCTTCTGGAAGTTCCAATAGGAAAGGCTACTTCTACTTCTCCAGCAAAGCTACCTGACACGCTTGGCTTGGAGCCTTCTTCTGTATCCCCAAAGTTGGTTGGGAGGTAGCATTTCTCTGGCACCCCTTCATTCCATTTCATGTTCTGACCATGGCTGGGGATGCGTCCCCATTTAGGAGTGTCAGGGATCAGGTTGGGAATCCTGGGATCATTCAGGCTCATCTTCCAGCACAGGACCTATAACTTAATCATACTTGTAAAGTCCCTGGTAAGGTAAAGGGGCAGTGGCAGATTCTTAGGGTCAGGACATGCACATCTTCAGTGGAGCAGTCAGTCATTCTGCAAGCCCACAGAGCTCCTTTGCCTTCACAGAGACCAGACAATCCTGTAAGTACTGCCTGATTCATGGAATGGGGGAGGCTACGGCAGAGGGCGTGGAGCCCTGTCTTCACATCTCTTTCCGCCACACTGAAGCATACATCCCTCTTGGAGACTGCTCCTTTAGTCCACCCCATGTTTTTTCTTCCTCCTCTTCCCAGAGCTGAGAAGCTGAGGGATGATCTTTAGAAGATGGAACCTTGAAGTAGGACTCTGGAATCCCCATGGCTTTCCGGGAGCTCATAGAACTTCTAGTCTGCCCTGGGGGAATCTAGAAAATGCATTTACGTGTTTTAATTAATTAATTTAATTAATAATTGTGATGTGTTACTTCTCATCCCTTAAGGCTAACAGGATACTTAGTGTTCAATAAATACTTCTTCTCTTTTCTTTTAGACTCTTGGGATCAAACCCAGGACCTTCTGCATGCTGAAGGTTCTCTCCTCCAGCCCAATGTACATTTCCTAGGTGAAGGGATGAGCGAGTATTCTCCTATAAAGAAATTGTGTGTGTGTGTGTGTGTGTGTGTGTGTGTGTGTGTGTGTGTGTGTGTTTGTGTGTGTGTAGAGGGGGGCACATGTGTGGCTATTTGGGAGTTCTTGGCTTTCCACCTTGTTAGGGGGTCTCTCCTATTGAGGCAGGATCTCTGTTGAGGTGGGGTCTTGTGCTGTTATGTTGTGTACTCCAGCTAGCCAGCCTATGAGCGTCCAGGCAATGCTCCTGTCTCCATCTCCCATCCTGCTGCAGGACTGCTAGAATTACAGGTGTGCACCACCACATCTGGCTTCTGCAGATCAAGCTCCAGTCATGAAGGTTGTGTAGTTTGCCCCTTTTTACCCACTGTCTCCCAGCCCCCAGGATACACTTGAAAATTCCGAGCAGTCCTCAAGCTGGGGCTTGCAATGAACTTTGTGATTAATTTGAAAGTTTTTGAAATGGACTTTCCTATTAAAAAAAAAAAGTTATAGGAGATGTGGAGGCTTCTCAGATGTGATTGTAGATGGTGGTGATGGTGAGGCATGTTGAGGACATGATTGTAGGTAGGTATAGAGTCTTTGTCCATAAACGTGTCTGCAACATCAGATCACTGCCTTCCTTAAGCACTTTCTCAAATGAGCTGAGCCAAGAAAAAGAAACCATGGGATGGAATGGAACACCGGAATGCCACCGAGGTAGACTATGTATCTCTCCATTCACGTGCTAAAGGTGCGTGGACAACAGGCACACTAAATGCCTGCCAGAGGCCTAGAGGAGAGTGTTCCTTCACCTAGTTCAAGACTGGGATGGAACACTCTCTAAGATCAATGAGCTTTGGACACCTGCATCCCATCATTGCTGAGGCCTTCTCTCCTCAGGGCTCTATTGGGGATCTCAGTGACCAACCCTAAAGACTTGAGGTACCCAGAAGGGAATATGGGAGCAGGAAAAATGTCACTTGCTAATCTGCCTTTCTGGGTTCCAGTGGCACCTCTCAGGAGCTGCTTGCTCAGTGCATGAGGCAGGCCATGTGCCCATGGCCAGGACCCCAGCTGTCTGTCTGACAGCCCCAGTAGGAGCTCGGCACACTGGCACCTGGGGCAAAATGCCAGCCCCACACCTAGAAGTGAGCAGCAGGTGGAAGAGTTGGGATTTGGGGCATGCTTTTGCCTGTTAACATCTCAAAAAACATGGAGGGGGATGTGAGACAGGTCCAGGCTCCTTAGGGAAGTCCTAAGCAGACTGGACTTGCAAGGATCCTTCCACCTCCTGAGATCTGCATTGTAGAATGGATGGAATACCCCTGTCTTTATAGGAAAATATTCATTCAGCCCTTCACCCAGGAAATTGGACTGGAGGAGAACCTTCAGCATGCAGAAGGTCCTGGGTTTGATCCCAAGCAGAGAGAGAGAGAGAGAGAGAGAGAGAGAGAGAGAGAGAGAGAGAGAGAGAGAGAGAGAGAGAAAGAAGAAGAAGAAGAAGAAGAAGAAGAAGAAGAAGAAGAAGAAGAAGAAGAAGAAGAAGAAGAAGACGACAACGACATTAAGCATCCTGCTAGCCTTGAGGGATGAGAAATAACAATGTGTCTCCTGCAGTCCTACAGCTTGTGGTCTGAGGGGGAAACATGCAGGAGGGCACAGTGTAGCCAGAGAGAAGTGGTTTTTTTTCTGTTGATTTCTTCATTCATTCATCAAGTGTCTCTTGCAAGCTACTTATGCCCCAGAAACCAACTAGGAGTCCACCTGAAGCCCCTGGAATATAAACCGCAGTCTATGGAGTGGTTAGCAGACACAAATCTCTGAATAGCTGGGAAAACAGTTAATTTGTTAAAAAGAGATTATGTGTCCCCTTTGACTCAAGTAGTTTGCTGGAAACTGTACTTAGTGGGCGGGGTTGGATACAGTCAGCTATTAGCAGACACTATGTGTTTGTCTTGAATCCAACCTCTTTTCAACTGTATTTGGATGCCGGGGACAGAAGCTGGCCTCCATGGAGGCCGTAGCATGAGCTCTGGCTGCAGAACACTTTCAGCTAGTTGGGAGGAAGAAGGCTGCATCCCAGAGTGGTACTGCCATCACCCACACCCTCAACCAGGACCAGCTCTCTGTAAGTGCCCTGAGCTCCCTCTGGGCCTTCTCCACCATCTGCTTGCTAACTAAACAACTCCTGTGACTTTTCCTTTCCCTTGCCTAACAATGACAGGTTTGGAGAGGTCTTTGCTTTCTAGACAGGAGGAGAGTAACCCAGAGAAGACCAGGTAGAACTGGGCTACAGGGATACCCTGGTTACAGGGATACCCTGGTTACAGGGATACCCTGGTTACAGGGATACCCTGGTTATGGGGGATACCCTGGAGGATCCCCTTTACTGGCTGGTACTGTCCACAGGAAAGGTGGCCTGTTCCTAACCTGGAGACCATCATAATCTTTTCAGGGCACTTTCTGTTGAGTTTGGCTCTTGAAGTGAAGACACTGTCTTCTCCATTAAATATGATGGTCCTTTCAGGATGCCACCAGGGCAATTAATTTATCCTTTACTTAAAGTTTTCAGTACAGATCTTCTTAGTTTATAACGTGGAGGTTGGAGGACTTGGTGGCATACATCTTTAATCTCAGATACTTGGGAGCCTGACCAAGGAGGATCATGAGTTCAAGGTTAGCCTGGGATACATAGTGAAGCCCTGTCTCGAGCTAACATAGAAGGCTGAGGATTTCACCCGATAGTAGAACATCTGCCTGACGTGTGCAAAACCATGTATTTGAGCCTCAGCACCACAAAGGAAGGTGGAAGTGTAGAAGGAGGTAGAGGAGAGAGATGGAAATTAGAGATTGGGAATTTAAGGGTTATACTATCCACCCCGACCCCCTTCAGTGTATATGTGAATCCTAACCCCAAGAACTTGCCTCTGTTTATAAAGAGAATCCTGCAGACATACTTGTTGAATTGGGATAACAATTGGGAGGAGGGTGAGACCCCACAGGACTCGTCCTTGTGAGGAAATGGAAGATTCTACAGGAGCACTGAGATGGCAGAGGCAGAGGCTGAGTGATGTGGCCCCAGAGCGCCACTGCAGAGAGGCTGGCTTTCAACACATTCATGCTGGCTTTCTGTCACCTCACTTTGGGGCAGGAGACACCCTTGCTTTTTCCACACTCAAGAGCCTCTGGTCTGGCTGGGGAGTGTGGTATGGTGGTGACAGTGCAGATGTTCATCTAAAAACTGGACTCGGTTTTTGTGATTCATTCAGGAACAGGACTTGCTGTAGTCTCTGTGACCCTAAGTCTAGACTCAGCGTGTCAGCACTCACTGGCCATCTTGGTCTCCTCAGCTGCCCTCGGGCTTATTGGGCCTACAAGGAAGCATATCTAAACACATTCTTTCTCTTATTGCTTCTTTTTAGCACATCTGTCCACACTCAGGTGCAACCAGCCTTTTTTGACCCCTCCACCCTGGCCTGGGATAGTTCAATGACTTTTTGGCAGGGCCTGGTTATCCTTACTTAGCCACAGCCCAAACTGGCAGGAGCTGACTTTCCCCTCCATCTGACAGGGCCAAGATGGCACCCACTCCTTTCCAGAAATGCACCTCATTTATCTTTCTGTTATGACTTCAATTAGACCTACTGGCTGACTGTCCATGCAATCAGTGTTAAGAGTTGTAAGTTGGAGTGGAGTGATGTCTGCATGCAGTGGGTTCATGGGAGCTCACAGCTTGGCTGTATCCCTCCCAAGTGTGTGCACTTCTGCCAGTCCCACCATGTGTCACAAAGTCCTCTATGTCCTGGGCTGCTGGCCTAGGAGAAAAAGTCCATCTGCATTGCAACATGTGTCATGGTTCTGTGTCTTGACTATGATGTGATCATTTTAACTATGGTGTGATCATTTAATTTAGTTCATGTTCAGATTCACCTAACTTGTCTCCAGGATGTCCTATAGTATTCTCTCTCCCTCTCTCTCTTCTTTCTCTCTGTGTGTATCTCTCTCTGTGTGTATATGTGTGTGCAGGTGAAAGGTATGCCTGTTCATGTGCATGCACAGGTGTACGCACGCACATTTGTGAGTATGCATGTGGAGTCTGGAGGTCAACCTTGGATATTGTTCTCAGGAGTTCACCTTGCTTTTGAAGACAGGGTCTCTCACTGGGACCTGGGGCCCACTGATTTAGTCAGGCTGGTGGCTAGGAAGCTCTAGGGATTTGCCCATTTCTGCAGGAAAGGCATTACAAGGGTATGCCACCACATGGGTTCTGGGGATGGAACTCAGGTTCCTATGCATGCATAGATGTGTCCCTGACCTAGACTAGTCTCCAGTGCAGCTCACATTATCAGTGAGCTGTGATGGAGACTGCAAGGCCCTCTGTGCCTGCACACCCAAGCTTTCTGGCCTGCTCCAGAAGCCTCATGCTGGCCATGATGTTCTTTTGGCTGTCTTGCTGTCTCTTTCTGCTCTGTCTCTCCCTGATCCCTCAGTCTGATGAAGTCAGGGCCCACAGAGCTTTGTCTTACTTGCTCTGTCTTTCTCTGGGCCTAGAAACTGCTGCTTGTGAGGCCAGATCCCATTGTCCAAGGCATGCCTTAGGGCAGCGTGGACTACCCTGTCCTGTCCTACATGCGCAGCCTGGACCTGGAAATGCCCTGTTAGATGGGAAACATCTAACAGGAGTTCATGGGGTTCATGATGGGGCCAGCAGACAGAGAGAGCATTGGAGTGTGACTCAGGGTCTACCATGTCCTGTGAGCAGCATCAATGGGCAAGGGAGAAGGGCAGCTACTCCAGCCCACCTGCTGCACATCTCTGTGCCCAGGAGAAGTTGCCCATCAGACTCTTAGCAGGACAGGTTCCTTCCATCACCTGCCCCTTTCTAGCAGCCAGCTGCATGCAAGTGTATAGGCTTGCCAACTATAGGTCCAAGGCCTAGGGCTCAGGCAGTTACCCCAGAATTCAAGCACCCACCAGGTGCACTTCTTTCCTGTTAGCTTGAGGAGACCCTTAGATATGGAGTTACCTGAAGGATCTAGAACAAAACCCAGGAGGTAAGAGCTGAGATTCACTAAGAAGGCAAGGACCTGGAATGCTTTCTAAGCCTCTCCCATTGGGTCCTAATGAGCTGTCATTGAAGGGAATGCCTACACCTAACAGTTGAGGGGCCAGCTCCTAACACACCACAGGGCCTGGGGCCTGAGCTCACACCTCCTCTCACTTTAGATGACCCCGCTGGCTGATGTCATCTGCAAGATCCAGGCAAATGGGCTCTGCAGGCCTTTTGGACCCAGCAAACTGAGAAAGGAGTTTTGCCCAGCATGGCCTTATGTTACATTGAGCAGAGGCAAGCCCTGTGCCAGGGAAAGATGAGCTTTCCACTGATGCCAGATTTAACAGATAACAATGCAGGTCACCCAGTCAAAATGTGTGCTCTACTGAGCAGCAAATGGTATTTAGTGCAAGCACGTTCTAATCATGGTTGCTTATTAGAAAGTTGGATATAACTGAACATCTCACCAGCCTTGGGACTCCTACAAAGGAGCCTGGGTTCTGATCAGCCATTGTGGCTGTCATCTGAGGAACCCTCCCCACCTGCTGCCTGCACCCACTGCCAAAACCTTGGCCATGAGGATTCCTCCTCCTCACTCATCTCCCAAAGCTCTGTCCTTCCTAAACAATGACCCTTGACAGTGCATCCCATTGGGTGGGCGGGGTCGGCCCAGCCCCAGTCCCCATTGCTACACGGTGGGTTTTTGCTTCTCTGCCATGGCCTTCACCAAGTAGGAAAGCCTGTAGGTTTCAGCTTAGCTTCCCCTCTGAGGAGGCCTGAGGGTCCCTCCGTGGGGAAATTATGAGAGCTCACTTGAGACAGCTCCTAGATCCTTATTATCAGTTCCTGAAGTCTTAAACTCACATGTTGATCATCAAGGATCCTCATCCTTGCCAACCCCAGGATGTGACTGAGAAGTCTTCCCAGGGCATGGCATGGCAGAGGCCAACAAGAGCTGGTGGCAGAACAGAGGTGTCTCCAGGTGAGGACTTTGGGGTGTTGGTCATTTTTCTTTGAGTTCCTGATGGTAGTGGAGGTGGTCCTTTCTCCCCTAGGCAGAGTAAAGTGTCTGCCTGCAAACTTACCAGCACCATGTTGGTGGGTCTAGAGGGCTCAGGCCAAAAAATTTTCCATTTCCAGAGGGTTCCGTGAGCCTTGTGGTTGGTTCACCATCTACTCTAGCCCCAGGCCCTTGGGCACTGAGGACGGCCACTGGGGGGCAGTGCTAGCCAGGAGACCTGGCAGGGATCCACCCTCCTCCCGCCCAGAGGCCCTGCCAGCAGGGAGCTGTAACTACCAGGCCCCTACTTACATGGTGGGGAACAGGGTAGTGCTGAACACTGGATTTTTCCTAATGTCCAGAGCCACATCCTGGTCTAGATGCTTCTGTCTCTCTCTCTGTCTCTCTCTCTCTCTCTGTCTCTCTCTCTCTCTGTTTCTCCCTCCCTCTCCCTCTCCCTCTCTCTCTCCCACCCTCTCTCCCTCTCTCTGTCTTTCTACACACACACACACACACACACGCACGCACGCACGCACGCACACACGCACGCACGCACGCACACACACACACACACACACACACACACACACACACACGCACGCACGCGCACACATGTTTGTAAGCTTTTATGCTCAAATACACACAGAATATAGCCATACAGATACAGTCACTGGCCCTCACATGCACATATAACACATACAAGCATACTTGTTCATGTAAGCTTAACCTTTATATACTGTGCATAGGTACATGCATGTGTGTTCATGAATACACACACATGATACCCAATATACCCTCCCCATGTGCTCAGACTCATTTGTAACACCCCTCCTTCCACGGGTGTAATGTGGGGACCCTCCCTTTTGTCTCTACTTTGCAGGGACCCTGGCAGGGGTCCGGGTGTGGTTTCAAAGTAGCTGGAGGAAGGTCCAGGTGAAGGCTCCAGGCCAGGGTCACCTTTCTTGGAAACCCTTATCCAGCTTGGATCCTGGGACCCCCAGATCCTTGCCTGACAGTACTTCTCCATCTCCAAAACTGAGCCCAGTGTCCACTGCCACCCTTGGGTACTCTGCTCTCCAGCTTGCTCATCCCCAGTTTTGGCCATGGAATGGATTGTCCTGCATTGACTGTCCCCTTGCTGGACTGCAGCTTCATGAAGCCCTCTCCACATCTCTCTTTACTTCCTTGTCCCTCTATCCTTGCTGCTAGCCATTCCCTCTATCCATTTTACAAATGGCAAAACTGAGCCCAAGACAGGTAGTGACTTAGCCAGGGTCACACAGCAAGTTAGGAAAGGTCTCCTTGCTCTGTCATGCCCCTTCTGCATATACACATGGTGGCACTCCCATTTCAGGGACTTTGGGGAGCCTACCCCTGCACTGATGTCCCCCATGTCCTTCCTCTGGAGATTCCAGACCTCCTAGGGCCAAAGCCCGATACCATCCTGTATCTTGAACTTAGCTCTTCAATCACTGCAGTATCCATACACAGGAGGGGACCACAGGGCCTCACTGCAGCATCCACGCACGGGGGGGGGGGGGGGGGGGGGGGGGAACCACAGGGCCTCACTGCAACATCCACGCACGGGGGGAGGGGGGGAACCACAGGGCCTCACTGCAACATCCACACACAGAAAAGGACCACAGGGCCTCACTGCAGCATCCATACACAGGAGGGGACCACAGGGCCTCACTGCAGCATCCATACACAGGAGGGGACCACAGGGCCTCACTGCAACATCCACGTACAGAAGAGGACCACAGGGCCTCACTGCAGCATCCACACACCGAGGAGGGGACCACAGGGCCTCACTGCAGCATCCATACACAGGAGGGGACCACAGGGCCTCATTGCAGCATCCATACACAGGAGGGGACCACAGGGCCTCATTGCAGCATCCACACACCGAGGAGGGGACCACAGGGCCTCACTGCAGCATCCATACACAGGAGGGGACCACAGGGCCTCACTGCAGCATCCATACACAGGAGGGGACCACAGGGCCTCACTGCAGCATCCATACACAGGAGGGGACCACAGGGCCTCACTGCAGCATCCACACATAGGAGGGGACTGCAGGACCTCACTACAGGCAAGGGTGTGGGGAACTTGTGCTTTATACAATCTCAGCAACTCCTTCTGTGGAATGGGGCATGTCTGCATGCTTGAGTGTCTGTGTGGATGGAGCTTATACAAATGCCTGGAGAGCTCCAGGCATTTAGGCATAAGGAGCCAATGGCCATCTGCATTCATAGTCTCTCCACGCTGTCCCATAGCCCCTGGTGCTAGCCCACCAGTGGTCCTATTCCAGATGCCTGTTTCCCCAGTCTGATGCAGCAGGTTCACCTGGCAGGAGCCTCCTCTGGGTTCAGAGCCATTGCTGTAAGCCTTCTTCTTCACCGAGTTCAGCCCCAGGCTGGGCGGGCTCAGAAAGGAGAGAAGCTCTGTGGCTTGGCACCCACAGAAGAGACAAGGGTTGAGCATGTGGGTGGCCTGTCGCTTTCCCTAGGAAGTGCCCACCTGTCTGCTCTTGCAAGCAATGCCTCTCCCCACCCCAACACACTCAGGAAAAAGCCATGCATGAGCAAACAGCAAAAAAGGGGTGTGTGTGTGGGGAAACATTCCCGGGGAGAGTGAGTTTTCAAAGCCTCGCAGCCATCACCCATCACCAGCTCTGGGGTGTTGTTGTTGTTGTTGTTGTTGTTGTTGTTGTTGGTTTTGTTTTGTTGCACCAGCTCCTCTGAGAAGCACCGTGGTTCTCCTGGGCTTTGCCAGTTCTACTCTGAAGCTGCCAAGGCTTTCTGACATCGAGGCACAACTTTCTCTCAGCTCCTAGGCTGAAAGAGCTGTTTCCCATGAGGCTCAGAGCAAGCTGGGGCAACAGCAACAGTGTGTACCTACCAAGGCCATCATCCTTGTCCCCTTATGTCACCTGTGCAGCTGTCTCCTATCCTGGCGTGTGTGTGTGTGTGTGTGTGTGTGTGTGTGTGTGTGTGTGTGTGTGCGCGTGCGCGCGCGCCCCAGAGGTCAATGTCAGATGTTTTCTTAATCATTTCTCCATGTTAATTTTTGAGACAAGGATCTCTCATTGGCCTAGAGCTCCTGGTTTGGCTAGGCTGGCTGCCATCAAGCCCCAGGGCGTCTCGTCTCCTCTTCTGAGTGCTGGGGTTACAGGTACATGCTGCCTGAATGCTTTTTACAGCTTTCAGGTCTTCATGCTTGTGTGGCCTACGCTTTACCAATGGAGCCACCACACAGGCCCCCAGCCTTGTTTTGAACTGCTCCTCCTTTTCATTGCCCGCTCACAAGCCGGCTTCCTCTGTGTGCTTGGCTGCTTCCTCCCAGAAGCCTGGCCACAGTGTTTACTGCCCTGTGGGGTGGCCTGGAGGGCTGGCGTGGGGTGGTGTTTCCCACATTGCTGAGAAGTTTGGTGGGCAGAACCCCCAGCTGCCCACAGTTTCCATTCCAGTCCATCGGCCTTGGCCTGGACAGCAGACACACAGTCGACGGTGATAAGTCAGTCCATGTTTACCTGGAATCTTCCACATGGGAGGCAATGACCTTGCCTGGAATCTGAGGATGGATTCTCTGCTAATGCTCCAGGGGCGGGGGGGGGGGGGGGGGGGGGGGGAGAATAAAGAGAACCACCTTTGAAGAGGTCAGACCACCATCGTGCTATGTGACCTAGAGTCCACTCTCTGTCCTCTTTTGGCCTCCGAGTCACCCCAATAAAGCACCAGGGCCAGGCACCACTTAGGGCCTGAAAATCCCACTATTTGAGTCAGAAACGCCATCCTGGAAAGGAGGTCCTTGTGTCTCGATAGCAGCACAGTGTTGTCCTAAGACCTTCAGGTCAGGAAGGCTTTGGGTGTGTGAACCTGGGTGGGGATGGTGGCCAAGGAAGCTGTAGGTTTTGCTTCTGGGATTGGTGGTCCATATGGGGCTTCGTAACTGCCTTTACCCAAGACCAGCCTTACTTCTAGAAGGCCTGCCTTGGCCTCCAGGGAAAATGCTGCAGGAATAAGTGAACTGCGGAGGATGTATTAGTGCTCTCAGATTGCAAATGTAACGTGTGAAGAAGAGCGGAATGACAAGAAGGACAAAGATTCAGGCCGGTGGATTTGATTGGCATTTTTAATTTGTCTTTGAGACTCCTGACAACCCAAGTGAAAGTGCAAACACTCTCAGTACCTACCATTCCGTGCTATTCCTTGCGTGCTGTTCCCGTTAGGGTACACAGGGAGTGGGTGACATCCCTGGGGAAAGTCTGCAAGGCTGTGCTCTCCATCCTGGAGACAACTGCCCCATGTCCGAGTGGACTGGTGTGTCTGCACAGCTACATTAGGGAAAAGCTCCATTAGAGAAAGTGGTCATCCAATGTTCCGGAGAGCACAAACCATTCCAGCCGTGGCCCTGGGAGATGATTTTTTCCCATTAGCTTCATCTAGATGGAAAATGAAAATGGATGAGGTCTTCAGTAGCAGCTGGAGAGCGAGTACAGAGATAAGCCTCATAAAATGGCTTCTCAGAAGCCCTCGGTACAAGCCAAGGCCACCGTTCCAATCCACAGAACTGCCCTTGGGAGGACAGAGGGCTGTGCACTGCCCATTTGGGGGGAGGGCTACTACCTACAAGGTGTGGTAGGCACTAGAGCCTGGCCCTGGGAGGAGGTTCGCATTCAAGGTCCAGTTCATCCATCCATGCTATCTCCATGAGCCGCATGCACAGACCAGACTCTGAGCCTCCCAAATGGCTAAAAGCAGAACCTAGGACATAGTACCTCCCACTGTGGCCACACTGCAGTCTCAGGTGATGAACCAGTCTGCCTCCATCTTGGGCTTGAAAGCCATCTTATAGTAAAAAACAAACTAGGCCCATTCCTGTTTATGAGTAAATCTCTGTTTCTCAAGGATTGGGCCATGCCCCACCAGTAACCTTACCTATAAAGGTCTGTACTGCCTGTTCCAGGAAACAGCAACCATGTCTTTGTTTCAAAAAGTTGTTATGACCATTTTGCAACCTTGCTTTTGTTTCTAAAGGTTGCTACGACTACTTTGTTAAACTGCTTCTGTAATTATGCCTATTTGCCTGCCAAATTCCCCATCTGGAAAACCCCTAGCCCTGAGCTATAAAAGCCCTTATCTTTTCCTTGTCCAATACTGTGGTATCTTGAACCCCGGGGGGGGGGGGGGGGGGGGGAGACAGCCCATGTACACAATCAAAAAGCTTTCTTGAATTAATTAATTTGGCCATGATGATTTGGGTTGGTGGCCTTTCTCCTTGAATCTTTGGGATTAACACAAGTCCTGTGTCCCTGATCTTGGAGGTAAGGCTGTGGCTCTTGGCCATTGGACAATGGGTGATGAAGGCTCTGTGTGCCAGCTGCTCAGAGGTAGGAGCCTATGTGCTCAGCTGAGCTGGGTTTCAGTGAGAAGGACTTCAAGTCACTGACCTTCAGCCAGGACTACTGGCAGCCCTCCCTGCCTTCCATGAGAGATTTTGGGGAACAGGTCTAGAGCAGCAGAATCCACGGCCACCCAGGGAAGAGGCTCACACACACGGATTCCCACACAGGCAGAATCCTCTCGTTCTCCTCATGTTCCTGTCCCTGCCAGGCCCTTCCTGGGTGTGGGTGTTCTCTCATCTCTGCACCCACACCACTGCTCGGGCAGGATTACCCAAGAATGGCTCCAGGAAGGTGGAGGCAGCTGACCCAGGTCAGGCAACAGTAGACCTTGGGTAGCCTGGGGTTTCCTGTCTAGAGCAGGGTTGCCCGGGAGATGACAGACAGCTGCCTGAGCACTATCCTTCCTTGCCACCCACGGAGGGTTAGTTCCAAGGGACTCCCTGGGCCCCCAAAAGCATGGCCCTTGTAGGAAACGGTCAGCATTGTGATAGAAACCTTTGTTTACCCTCCTCTAGGATACTGAGGTTTAAACTACGGAGATCTGGTGTTGTGCAAGAGCTGCCAGAAAGGTCAATAAACCCCATCATGGAGGACAGGAAGGTAAGAAAAAAGTCTGTACATGTGAAACTTTAAAAAATGGCAGTGGAGCGGTGGTGATGCACGCCTTTAATCCCGCAGCAGATCTCTGAGATCAAGGCTAGCCTGGTCTACAGAGTGAGTTCCAGGATAGCCAGGGCTATACAGAGAATGCCTGTATACCCTGTCTAGAAAACAAAACAAAACAAAAACAAAAATGTTCTACCTGTAGTCGGTCCAAAGTTTGTGAATGTAGCGACAGGGGAGATGGCTCGGCGGTTAACAGCGCTTGTTCTCATAGAAGACCCAGGTCAGTTCCTAGCACCCACATGGTGGCTCACAACTGCTTGTAACTCTAGCTCCAGGGAACCTAGCACCCTCTTCTGGCCTCTATAAGCACCCACACATGTGTGATACAAACACAGCTATGTAGGTATACACATAAATAAATTCTTTTTCAAAGTTATGGACGATGTAGACTTGGGGGGTCAGCTGCACACATGAAGAAAGCCAGCAGTCATCTAGAGGAGGTCTCCTCACTATCACAAGGACTTAGGAAAGCATCACACCAAGGTGAACAAAACTTGCTGGACCACTGAGGAAGGGTAAGATTATTCTAAGAGAGGGGGCTGAGGCCAGGGGTTGAGCTGTGGTACATCTCGGGGGGGTCTAGGGTGCAAAGGGCAGCAGCAGTCAGAGTGAGGGGCAGAAGGAGAGGCCCTGGGTCTCAGGGGTGGGCAGCTGGGATCTGCAACCATGTCCTCAGAGGTCTAGGCATCCTTGGGGGAGCTGACAGTCCTGGTGTCAAAACAACAGTGGATGACTCATAGCAGCCTGGAGCCGGAATGAGGTTTGATTTTTGTTTACCAGAAGTTCCCTGTGGATTTTTATTTCTTTCTTTCTTTTAAATTATTTTTTGAGAGAAAAAAACCAAGACAAGCAGAAATGGATGTCGCACTGGGCCCACTGGGCCTGTCTGTAGCAGTTGGGGAGGCTGGGATGTGGCAGATCCTTGGGTCTGGCTGTCCTTGGGGTAGGGGGTAATCCAGGGCCTGGACAGCCACCTTTGTGGGGGTGAGGGTCTGTACTTGGGACCCCTACTGGGAGGGTGGAAGGTAAGTGGAGGGCAGAAAGGACTGCAGCCTCTGGGAAGGCCTAGAAGTCCAGTGGAAACAGAGTGGGAGGCAGAAGTCTCCAGGCCTGGCACACACCTGCTTGCCACCCACACACTCATGGAGGATGTCCAAGGCTCTGGTCTCCCCACATCGCGGCCTCTGGGGAACACCTTCCTGAATCCAGCATTGTTATCACCTTCCTCAGGGCCAGCTTCAAAGGGTCCCCTCCAGTCCTGAACAGATCCTCAGGGCTCTGTAGACTCTGGACACTGGCTGTGCTCCAGAGAAGCCCTTTGGATGTGAGGTCCCCACAGGACTTTGGGTTGCCTTATCCCTAGCTGGGTCCAGCAAGGCAGACAGGTCTTGGGGTTCCAGCTAACTCTAATTCTGCTCCCCAAGTCTTCTTCTTGATGGGCTCCACTTGGTGACAAGCTATATGGCAGAGCCCGCTCCTCAGAACCATTTTTGCAGCCTCTTTTGGAAGCAGGACTAGGTGCCTGAGATGCCCCTTTTTCTCATTTTTCAGTGCTTTCCCTCTAGCAGGGAAAGGGAGCCAAGGCTGGGCAAGGTGGAGATTGAGAACTCCTCCTGTCCTCTACACCGGGACCCTGGGGGTGTCAGGGCCAGGGATAGTCTCCCAGCAGCAAGGGTCATGTGACTATCACTTGCTGTATCTCTGCATGCACATGTGTGCAGGTTGTCTGCATTTATCATGCACATCCTTCATGTCCACACTTCTGTCGGTGTGCACACGTGTCTCCCAGTGGTGTTTCCTAGTGAGTGTCCCTGGGTGTGCGTGGCTGCGAATCTGCCTAGAGTGCCCTCTCTGGGCTTGGCCTCTGCTGTAGTTTCCCTTTGGACAGAGATTGCTAGAAAGTCATGCCTCATGCTGACAGGCCCTCCTTCCTGCACTGGAATCTGTGAGTTCTGAGTCTCTGTGTTGGGCCAAGGCCATCTCCCCACCTCGGCCCCTTGCTGTATACTCTGAGGCCTGCAGCTGGTCCTCAGAGCAGGGAGTAGATCGGAGTCCTGTCTAAGAACCCCCTCTCAGCAGGGTGTGCAATGGCTGTAGGCACCCCAAGGCCCTGGTCCTCATATCCCATGCCCTCTTGGTAAATGCGGGGCTTCTGAGGGTGCTGACTGCAACCACCTTCATGGGTCAGTCTGAGCCTACGACCTTCTCCAGGCACAGTGCCTAAGACCGGGCATCTCCACTGGCGCTTTGACTTCTGATTTCCCTTTGACGCTCACAGTGACTTTTCCATGGCCACAGACAACCTCCAGCCTTAGGTCTCCAGGGCCCCCAAGCTCTGTTCTATTGTCCCAACTGTTTATCTTCCTGGCCTGAGGCCCTACCGAAACTGTGACATCAGCTCCTTCCTCCAGGCACCAGGCAGCCTTTTGCACGGTGCTCACAATTCCCTTTAACAACGGGGTGGCAGCTAACACACCTGGTGCCCTGCGCACCTGGCACCTCACACACACAGGTTCTTCGATGGGTATGACACCTTTCCTCTCAATTGAGAAGAAACCCAGGGCCAGGGATCAGCTCAAGTGTTTACATGACCAGCAGGAGGCGCTTAGGAAGTGGCCAGGGTAGGAGACAGCTGAGCCCTGTAACTGGAGCCCCACCTCACAGTCACACCCCCACCCTTAAAACTCAGGCTAGAGGTGTGGGGCTGGCAGCATGTGGCAGGGGTTGGACAGCAGAGGCCACTCTCCACACACACCTGGAGGAAGCAGGGACACCTCCCCCCCCCCCCCCCGCCGCCCGTCCCTAGCTGCCCACCCCACATTCACCCCTTCTAGTTCTCAGAAGGCCAGTTCCAGGAAGCAGCAAGGCCTGGCCTGGCCTGCATATGCTGTTTCCTGGAAAACAGGCTTATGGTCCCCAGTGGGGGCCTCACAGGGAGGTTCACATCCAGAGGATGTTGACAGCCTGGAGCAGTAGGGTGGGCTACAGCCAGCTTGGGCCACCAAATACAGCTGGTAGGGGCGAGGTTAGCAGAAGCAGAACACCATGGTGGGTGGCCAGGGAAGGAGCTGTCACCATTGGTGACTCCAGTGCCATCTGGAAGTCCCTGTCCTTCCTGAGTTCCCATTGGACATTGGGCAATGTGGAGGCAAAGGCAGGGACCTGGCATACTCCAGTTCTCACAGACACTGACAGGGCTGGTGTGTGGGGATCCCACAAAGGGAAGTCTCAGCTCCCACTCCCAGCTCCTGCAGAGTGATAGTGGTGCCTTATTTAACCCTGATCACTCCAGGAAACTGGGTGGTGGGGGATGGGAGTGGAGCATGGGGGAGTTTGTGAGGGGTGGGGTGGGGGGTCAGAGAAAAACTGAGTGGCCCAGAGACGGGCTCAGGCTGGACAGGAGACCCTGGCAGAGCGTTCTAAGGGCTGCTTGTCACACGCAGCCCTGGGCCCCTCTGTCTAAGGCCCATGTGACTCAAAGAAAGACACAATATCTCACACCTCTTGGGCTCAGTAGGGGTGGAGCAGTAGCCTGTTGGGATGCAGAGAGAGTGCAGGCCAGTCTGGTCCTTGGGGTTTGAGGTGGGTACTCAGAGGACTAACACTGAGCATAGCCCCGAGGGCCTCTATGAAATCACTCAGACACTGGGCATTGGGTACAGGAGGTCAAACGTGACCCACAGCACCAGGGGAGCAGTGAGGAAGGAACAGGGCTTGGCCCCCTTCCTGCGACACCCTTCACTCTGCAGGCTGGTGGAAGGTGGGAGCAGGGATGAATAGGCCCGGACTTGTTCACTTTCCCTGAGCATGGAGGCCCCATGGGGGCCGCTCTAATTGGTTCATGTCTGACTGTAGCAAAGAACAAATTGATTTCCCTCCAGCTGTTTCTGCAACCACAGTCCTCACTCAGCCGTGGGCAGCCTGCTGTGCCATCCTGTTTCCTTGGCAGTATTGGGGTGACGGGGTCTTGTGCAAAGAAGGGATCCTGCCTCAGTGTCCCAGAGTATACACGCACACACACACACACACACACACACACACACACACACACACACAAATGCACACACGTATGCATGCTCACACGCACGCACGCACGCTCACTCGCACACCTTGGCAGCTACCAGGAGGCCCCCCCCAGTCCTCAGTACTCCCTGCAGCAGTTACCAAAGCCAAATTTCTAACAAGAATGTGGTAAAACCCAAAGTGTTCCCTCTACACGGGGCTTCACAGGCAAAGCCTCAGCCATATTGGAGTCTTTACCCGCACGACACAACATTTTCTTGCCCCAGGGCCTTTGCACATGCTAAGAATGTTTGCTCATTTCCCTTCCCACAGACTCGCTTGCCAATGGACAATATATTCGTGTCCTCTGGTCTCTGCTGGCAGGTTCCCACTTGGACAGCTTCTCCTGGGTGCGGGGAGGGGCTTTGGCCCTTCCCACACTCAACCCCCAGTGCTTGGCTTACTTTGTGTGGAATCCTTGCCTCCGCAGGACTAGTTTTTCTCTCTAAGGAGCAAATATGTTCCCTGTCATCCTCACAGACACCATTCTGTGTGCACAACCCGTGTGTCAGTGCCTGAGGAACCACAGGTGCTCCCCAACACCCCCGGGGGAGGAGGTGTGACACTGGGTGTGTGAGAGGGAAAGCTGGAGAGGCCCCAGGCTTCCTGGTGTCCCGGCTCTGCCAGTCCGTTCAGAGCAAAGAGCAACCAAAGAAGGAGTCGGAAGCCAGTCCGGCTGGCAGCCTGAGAACCAGCCAGGGGCCCAGCCTGGCAGCATGGCCTAGGAGGCGCACACCTGGCCTCTTCCGCTCAAATGTCCGGGGTGAGCTCTACCCTCAGCACAGGTGCAAAGCCCCGCTTGCTCCCCGCCTTTCCCAACTCCACCCCTCTCTCACTCCCCGTTCTCTGTGACAGAGTTAGACCCAGTCCCCAGGCTCCATTTTCCCTTCCCTTCTGCTTTGCCCATTCTCCATATTTCTCCACGCCAAAGCAGAACCCCGGGGGTTTACCCAGCCAGAAGAGTCCACCCCCTTCTCCGCCCTTTGCAGACCTTTCTGTTGGTGCCCACTCTTCTAAATCTGCATCATAAAAAAGCACCAGGACCAGAGGGGTAGGGAAAACTTTCCTTGGGCAGGGGGCGGGGTGGGGGTGGGGGTGGCGTAGGGGCAGAGGGAGAAGGGGCCAGGCTGTACTGGCAAGGTCAAAATTCTCTTTATTTCCCACTGACAGGGCCATTCACATGCTAATAAATCACGCTCCCATCGGGCATCTAGGCGGCCTTTCTGGAAACTGCATTTTAACCCGGCACAATTGCTCTGTGAACAAGTCTACAAATAAGGATCCTGAGGTGTGGGGTGACAGCGGCAGATAGAAAGCCACCCAGAGTGCAGAGGGCTAAGGAAACGGAGGCTGTAAGCAGAATGTCCACAGCCTGCCTGACTAAAAAGCACACACCCCTCCCCTGGACAACACCCTCCCGCTCCAGAGGGAAGGGTGGGCAAAACTGGTGACCTATAAAGTTAGACTCACAACCAGGACTGGCTGATGGACAGATACACATTGGGGCGCAGGTGGTAACTTCCTGGGGCCCTGGCTTGGTCTCTTAAGCAGATAGTATGTAACTCTCAGCATCCCATAATGTGGTTTTCCCCAGTGTGTCTCAGCAGGCTGTCCACTGCCTCCCTGCTGGTTCCCAGGTCTCTGCAGTGCCTGGATGCTCCTTTTGGAGTGCCCTGAGTGCAGGGCCAGGGGGACAGTTCTGGTCCTTGCCTGAAACTGGATATTACTCCCAAGGCCTAACTTTCAGAATGTTTCTTGCTGTTGTTGTGGGGTTTTCATTTTGCTTTGTTTTTTGTTTTATTGGTTTTTGTTTTTGTTTTGTTTTTTGTTGTGTTTTTTTTCCATCCTTCCGGGTTTGTGCCTGAAGGAAATGAGAAGTCCAGAGTTTTTTGTTCTGATTTTTTTCTTTTTAAGTTTTAGAAAAGTTGTACAAAAGTTTTAAGACATTGTTCTTGTGCAACTAAAAAGCTGAAAGGTTTGGAAGACATCCATGAGCTAGGGTCAAAATGCCCAAACGAAAACCAGCTTTCGGGGCTGAGATGGCACAGGGGTCCGGAGCACTGGCTGCTCTTCCAGAAGCCCCACGTTCAGTTCCTACCACCTACATGGTGGCTGCAACCATCCGTAACTCTAGGTGCAGGGTCTCTGATGTTTTCTTCTGGCCTCCTCAGGTGCCAGGCATACATGTGATATACATACATACATGCAGATGTAACACGAGCACACATAAAATAAAAATAAATAAATCTTTAAAAAAAAAAAAAAAAAAGCTTGCTTGCTCCCCACCCAACTCTTTTCTTTTCAAGGACCCTGAATGATTCCACATACCTCCCAGCAGTTGTTGGGGGACCTGATCTCTTGGTGGCTGAGATCGACCCCAGAACCTTTGATTCTTGGCTGCTGTGGTGAATCTCTAAAGTGGTGGATGACCAGGCCATGGGGAAGAGGATCTAAGAGACACGCACTGGGCTCCAGGCACCTTTGGGAGTGGCCCATGGGACTCAGTGGTTGTTTGGTTGCTCATGTCAACTATGAGTCTTCCCCCAACAGACATAGCCTACTCTTTATAGGACCCAAGGGCATATCCCAGGATGGCACACAGGCTGGCATGTTCTAGGACAGTGGCTGGTGCAGCAGCAGGCATGTGAGGAGGGCCTGATACTAGGCAGTACCAGGTGAGATTGAGAGGGCCTGAAGAGGGGTAAGTGGAACTCAAGAAAGGGTGCACCGAGGGATGACGGGTAGAGCTAAGAGGAAATGGGTGGGGCTGAAGACAGAAGGGGTTTGAAACTAAGGGAGACGGGAGATGGGCAGGGCTGAGGGAGACCAAAGATGAATACTAATAGCCATAGCCAGTATCAATAGCCAGGAGGCCTTGTAAACACCAGGCATTTGCAACTGGGAAGTTGAAGGTTGAGCTGGCAAGTGGGCTCCTGGTTGGGGCCCTTTTTGAACTGTAGCTCTGTTTCTCTGAGTCCTCACAGGAGGGAAGTGCTTCAGCCCCTTTCCTAGGGTGTTAATCCCACTATGAGGGCTCCACTTCAGGACCCAGTCATCGCACAAAGGACCTGACACCATCCCCAAGGGGTTGGGCCTTCCACATGTGAGTGAGGCTAGGGAAGGGACTGAAACCCTCAGTTCATAGAAACGGGTGAGCTGCTGGGAATGGGATGGGTGTCTGTGTGGCTAAGATGAGGTGACAGCTGAGGACTGCCAGTATACCCTGGGAGGGTAGAGCTCCCACATGTCACAAGAGCAGGGCTGTGGCCAGGGAGTCAGAAGGGAGGCCCCATCAATGACAGTGGTGGATTCAGGAGTGTGATGGCCCCTAGAGGACAGATGTGCCTTGCCTAGGGTAGGCCAGCTGCATTGGGTCTGGATGTGGGTGCGGACTCCCCCAGGACCCACTGTGGAAACTCTGGGTTTCTAGGAAGCCGTGCTGCAACCAGGGCATGCTGTCCAATAAGCCGCCCTGTCACAAGAGGCCTCATCAGACCAGACGCTCACCAGGAAAAATGCACTTTCTTGTTGGATCCAAGTTCCCGATTTTGTAAACACTTGTCAACTTAGAGAGCATGTATACCAATTAGTTACCACTGGGCTGGGCTGCCCTGGGCTGCGTGCCGTGGGAACAAGCCTGTCCAAGCCATGCTTCCTTTCTGTTTGCCCCAGGACATGGGCATCACGTGAAATGTCTTGAAGACGCTTTCGAAAGTCCAAGATCTGGAGTGAGGCCTCTCCACAGAAGTGTCGGGTCTCCCTGAAGTACTTCTAATAGCAGAGGATTAGAGGGTCTGAACAACAGGGGACAAGGGAAGAGACCTGTCACACACCAGGTGGGACACCCTCACTGCCCTATTAAAATGTCTTTTTGTCATGGTGCTCATTGCCTCTGGACATATTCAACAAGACTTAGGGATTTTTAAAAATTCCTTTTTCATTTTTCTAGTCCAGACCAGTCTTTCCTTTTTCTCTTCCATGAGCCACCCAGGGAGCAGAGATGAGGGTTTGCCTAGAGCACCCTGATGTCTAGGAGTCTGCTTGGTGTTCAAGGACCATTGGCACTCTAATTGTTTGACATGCAATAAACATGTGATGAACTTTTACCTCTGGCCAAGATAACGTAAGAGACACCAGATTTAGCCTCCCTCCCAGGACAGCTAAGAATCTGGACAGAACACACGGAATAACAATTGTCAGACATGGGACGTCAGACAGTCCAAGTCAGTTGAGACAGTAATCCTGAGATGGGGGAGTAAGCCATGTGAGCCCTGTCATGGCTCGAGGCTACAGCCAGGAGACTGTCCAGGCACGCCACAGGGAAGGGAAGCCAGACAGAGCCCCGGGTCTTTCTCATGGAACTGAGGTTTTATGGAAGCTGATGCAGCTCAGTCTAAGGGCAGAAAGAGGATGAAGAAGCAAATGTGTGAGGGATGTGCTTGTAGATGGCTCCTCATGAGAGTTCAGAGTTCACCAGAGCTTGGTCAGCTCAGGTGTGACCATGGCAGGCTCACACACAATTGTTGACAATGCCGGCTCCCACCATCTATGAAAACAATGATGCCACTCCCAGGCACTGGGAAGGATGTCCTGTAGATGCTGGCCCAGTGGTAAGGTACATGACATTTGGATCTTACCTGTTAGAGTTCCTCAAGTTGTGTCCAATCCGAAGTCCATGAGTCACATGCACCCAAGAACAGCTATGAATGGGGTGTAACACAAAATTTTAAACTCACTTAGAGATTACGAATGAAGAATTGTTTGTAATTTTTTAAAAAGTCCAATTTGGGAAGTTCTCAGTCATGAACTTCATAGATGACAGCATTGTCAAAAGGTTAGGCACATTCTGGAAGCTGTGGGTAAATGAAACCATCTCCTAATACCTTAACTATGTCTGAGAACAGAGCTTACCACCATTTATGGGAATATAAACATCTATTCCCTAATGGGTTAATACAAAGTTGGGAGTCAGATAAAAAATAAATAGCCCACATATGCAAAGGAGCAGAAGGATGAACCTTAGAAATGGGAGAAAGCAGGGTTGGGGATAAAGCTCCTTTGGTAGAGTGCTTGCTTGGTGTGTATGAGGCCTTGGGTTCCTCCAGTGCTATATAAACTGACTATGGTAGAGCATGCCTATAATCTCAGTACTTAAGAGGCAGAGGCAGGAGGATCAGAAGTTCAAGATCATCCCAGCTACATAGTGAATCTGAGGCCAGCCTGGGTTACATGAGACTTTGTCAGATAAAATAAAATAAAAAAATAATGTGAGAACTCAATGAATCCAGATTGACTCAGTGGGCCGGGTCTAAAAGCAGTTTCATAATTCTGTCTCTGTGTTCAGGAAGCTAAAAGAAAAACAAGACCATCTAAATAGACATAGGTAATAAAGGGCGATTGAGAGATACTTAAAGATGTGAGGATACAGCATTTGAGAGTAAAAATACATCTATGAGGTTAGCAGAGGATCAAGTGCTCAGAAGGGAAGAGGAATCAACCTGAAGAAGCAGTAATAGAAATGATTTAAAATGAAACATTCAGGAGGACAGAAAACTACAGAACATCAGGGAGCCATAGATAGCTTCCACAGGCCCAGTGTCTATGCAGAGTAGCGTGAGAGAGGAGAAGAGAGAAAATACATCAGAAAAAATAGCAGTAGAAACTTTCACAAATGTGGTGAAAACTATGATGTCAAGATCCAAGGAGGGTAGTGAACCCCCAACACATGAAACATGAAGAGGAGTGTATAGGGGTACCCTGGCTAAATTGGCTAAAACTGGTAATGATGAGAAAGACTTAGAAGTAGCCAGGGAAAAACCAGTTACTGTTTTTTTTCATATTGCTGAGGAGCAACGTCAAAGATGAGGTCATGGGTCTTACCAACAGTGCTGGGTTGAAAGGCAGTGGGGTGATGGCTTCAAGTACCAATGGAAATGTAATGACCAACTTTCTCTTCTATACCCAGCAAAAATATCTTTCAAATGGTGAAGGCAAACACTAGGGGGCTTACCCTGTAGTTGGGACTTTTGGGAGGCAGAGGCAGAGGATGATCAGGGTTCATGGATATCTTTGGCTCCATAGCAAATTTGAACTCAGAGACCAGACTGGCTCTCAGGGAAAAAAAAAAGGCAAACTAGACACATAAATGCTGAGAGAGGATTTGAACTGCCGAGTTTGGTAACAGACACAATAAGGAAGCCACACTATTGCAGGGACTGTTGTCATGAGATTAAGGGCACTGGAACCATGCTGGGTAGACATATATAATTTCTTTTCCTTATTTAACAATATCTCATTAAGAGAGATAATTCTGGGCTACTCTGAGTTGGGAGGGTGGTAGATGGACATTAGAAGAACTGGTGTGGCTGAGCATGGGCTGCATACACAGGGTGATGGCAGTCTTCGGATGTCTTGGAGGTGCTGTTTGGTTTGTGGGACTCTTGGGCCATTCCAAGGTCTTCTCGAGAACAAGGTGGCATATAAAGGATTTTATGGAGGTCAGTTCTGTAGAGGAAGAGTATTGTATTCATTCTGAACATCCTCCCCCTCATGACTCTGAAGACCCTGGGTTTGGCTGGAGAGGGGTGAGGAGACAAGACTGGCACAGAACGTCACTTGACTGTCAGAGCTGCCCACAGAGGTTCCTTCTTCACCAATAGAGAAGAGAGAGAAGGGGAGAGGGGAGAGGGGAGAGAGAGAGAGAGAGAGAGAGAGAGAGAGAGAGAGAGAGAGAGAGAGAGACAGAGAGAGAGACTTGTGCTTGAGTAAAGATCACAGGATAATGTAGTCATCTCTGGGTGGGTATCACCAGCTACCTATGGCAGTGCAGAGAAGGAAGGACCCTTCCCTCTTAGAGAGGACCCAGCTTCTCATGTTGTCTTCAGGGTGTGATGCAGATGTTCGCAGGGGAAGGGGCCCATGATCTCACTTAGCAAAACTACAGGCTACACCTATGAAGTCATTTTAAGAAAGAGCTGTAAGTGGGAGGCTGGGCTTGGGGACTGCCCCTCTCTCCTCTTTATTAAACTTCCCACTAAAATAAAGGTCTTTTCATCCTCTGTCAACAAAGCTAAGTTTCCATTTTGTCAACTCAAAATGAGGTCTAGTGACCTTGCTGCTGTTGAAGGGCTGACCTCAGCCTGTGGCGACTATCCTCTGTCACCTATTAGAAATCTAGGTCTAGAGTATCAGGGACTGCTCAGTCAGTCTGACCTGGTGGGACTGTTGGAGTCATCCCCGTCTGCACCCCTGCCCTTCACAGACGGGATCCAGCTGATGTCCTGGCCTCATCTGCATCTGGTCAGTGTCTCACACAGAGCAACTAACACCCCCCTCCACCCTTTAATTAGTAGGACCACATGTAGGGTAAATATGACATCTTCCAGATGTCCCTGAGTGAGTGTGGGCTGCCAGTACGTAGGATGGAGCCAGCTGTGATTGCCACTGGTGGAGTTTCATAGATCTCATTTCGTCTTGGAAAGCTAGACTCCCATTGAGATCATGGAGCCTTCGACTGAGGTCTGCTGTTGTCAATTAAAAAGAAATTAAGAAAAAGAAAAAAAAAGAAGGATGCTGTGATTTCCAAGTGTCAAGAAGCTGAAGCAATTACTGGGATGTTTTTGTAATAACTGATTTTACTTGGGTTGTGGTTTTGGTCCAAGAGATGTTGATCTGAAAGTAGGGAGATGCTGATTGTCCTTGAGTGACAACCATGGTAGTTCAGCCACCACGATGGGCCCCCTGTCTGTGTTGGGGGGACAGCAAGGATGGGCTCTTCAGAATAATCCCATTCTGCCTCATAGATGTGCCAACAATTGCAGGCCATATCATACAGCAAGAAAGAACTTCAGAAATCAAAGAGGATGTTTCTCACAGGTATGTACCATTTGAGGAATAGGGACGGCCTCCTTTACCGTGTATCTTCTGTAGCCAACACATAGTGGTGGCTTTGATGAATGGTCAAGGGACACTTCAGTGTGTATACCAGGTAGCTGTGTGTGTCTGGGGGTTTAAGATTGGGTAAGTGTACCAGTCAGCTTGAGCTGCTCTAACAAAATGTCATAGAAATCTTGTCTCAGGTAACAGAAATTCTCTCATGGTTCTGGAGGATAGAACATTAAGGATGAAGGCACCAGTGGTGGGATTTCTGGCTCGTGGGTAGCCACGCTAGAAAGATATGAGCTGCTGGAACTGCTGGGAGAAGAAACAGAAATCTGAAGAGACCTATAAGCAATAATCAAGGTTGGCAAGATGGCCCCGCAGGTAAAGCTGCTTGTTGGACAGGCCTGGCAGTTTGAGTCGGTTCCCCAGAACCCATATAAAGGTGGTAGGAGAGGGGCTGACTCTACGCAGTTATCCTCTGACTTTTATGTGCGTGCAGTGGGACACGTGCCCACACTTAAGCACCCTCACAGCAATATTTTTTAAAGGGAATACATTGACGATAATAACAACACACTTCTCCCAAAGAAAAGACTAGGGACCAAATGGCTTCTCTTGTGAATTCTATTAAAAAAAAAAAAAAAAAAAAAAAAGCTTCAAGGAGAATGATGCAAATATTCTTGGTGTGTTCTCACACAATAGAGGTACCTGTGTCAGGAGGGGTGAGGGAGAGAGAGAGAGAGAGAGAGCTACCAAGAGACCTCATAGCTCTCCTTACTAGGGCAGTGCTTCTACTGTGAGGCCTCTACCCTCTTGGCCCAATTGCTTCCTAATGCTCCTGTCTTCTAACACCTTCACACTGCCTGTCAGGAGTGTAACACTCAGAGTTAAGGGGCAGCCACAGTGCTGCTCAGGAGAAAGGCTTGCCTGTCAGAACACCCACAGGAAAGTCTTATTTGCCCTGACAGGGGACCCTGCCCAGAGCCCCAGGAACACCAGTGAGCCGTATTCTCATGTTCCAGTGTCTCTTCTCTCTAGCACCCCAAACCATCACTTTCTCTAATGACCAAACATTCTGAACCCCAGCAGTTCAGGCTTTCATATGGCCACCTGATCTCCATGGATCTTCAACTTGGAGAAGAATGTGACAATGCTTGATGAGTGGGGTCAAGACCCGTTTTAGTGGCCTATGAGCAGCAATCTATTTACGTTTTATTTTATTTCTAGTTATTGTATTATGCATAGGGGTGTTTTGCTTGCATGTGTGTCTGCGTACCCTATGCGTGCAGTACCGGCAGAGACCAAAAGAGGGCGTTGGATCTCCTGGAACTGGAGTTACTGATGGCTGTAAGATGAGCGCAGGTTCTCTAGAAGAACAACTCATACTGCTGAGCCGTCCCTCCAGCCCCCAGGAGAGGAAGGCCTGAGTGCATCCTGCCACAGCTGCAATTTGTGGGAATTTCAGCCAGGATATAGTGAGTTTGAATACATGTGACTACCTAGGTTCCTGGCATGGTTTCTCATTTCTACCTGGGCTGTGGGAAAGAAGTTTGAAAGTTGTTGCTTCAGGGGATGCTGAGAACGCAGAGATTTCCTGCTTCCCAGATGCCTCTAGGCGAGGCATAGAGCCAGGGTATTTGAGGCCAGGAAGCCCCTGGAGACCATCTCTGTGGAATATCTCTTTTCACTGCTGTGGAAAAAGAAACCAACAGGAAGCCAAGAAGTTGCCTCAGGTCATTTAGTGGGCTGTGCCTCAGGCCTTCCCAGGACCTCCTCCTGAGACTAGGAAGGAGCTCAGAGGTGGTAGGGACGTCAGCAGAGCCGCGGGAAGTGGGTACTTCTCCTCAAGAGTACTACCGGCAATAATGACCAGGACAGTGCCCACTCTTCGGTAAACTGCTTGTCTCAAAGCACAGGACCCAAGTTCAGATCCCCAGCACCCACACAAAAGCTTGGCTTGGTGGTGTGACCTACAACCCCAGTGCAGGGGAGGTGGAGACAAGAGGATCCTGGGAGTCTGCTGGCCAACCAGTGCAGCCGAAATCAGTGAGCTATAGGTTCAATGAGAGCCTATCTCAAAGAATAAAGTGGAGAGTGATTAAGAAATCTATCTGATGTCAACCTCTGGCCTCCACATGCATACATGTGTATGTGTGTGCATACCTCCATATACACGTGGAAACACACATGATCGTGCATAAATACATATACTACACACACCCCAAAATTGGTAGCATCAGCGTCTTTAGAATTCTAGAAATTGACTAAAAGTTTGTTATCTATTCTAGAAGATTTTATTCAACAAAATGACAGACTGACTCTTGATAACAAATTAAAATAAAATGTTTACCATACATGCATATAATTTTTAGTCAAATCCACACTCTTCCCTCCCTTCCAATTTCTCCCCATTTGCCTTCCACTTTCCCCTTCTGATTTCCTCTCTCTCTCTCATGCACTAAGTCCGTTTAGTGTTGCCATATGGACACAGACACAGGCCTGGAGTATGATGGCCTCTTGAGGACCACATCCCCGAGGAAAATGTTTCTGCCTTCCACGACTGTCAGCTGCTAATGGCGCCTCAGGTAGGGGTGAGATGTTGCAGCGTTTTAACTTATTCGATTTCCATCTCCCTCTCTCCCACAATGTGTTATCCTTGAAAACCAAACCCCATGTCCATGGTGAGTGCTAGCTGGCTGGCAGTGACCAGAAGGGAAGGGTTGGAGTCACTTCAGAATCTTCTGAGAGAATCTACCCTCCGTGTTGACTTTTACAGGTTTGCAGAGCAGCCTTTGTGGGACCCAACTTAGGGTTTTCTTGGTTCCAAACAGCATTTTCCCTGCACCATTTCTTGCAGATATTTGTAGCCAGCACTTAGCTTCACAGCAGGCCTTCCTCCTCTAGTTGATAACAACTTGAGAAAACAATCAGGTAGCCAAAGGATTATTGAAAAAGGCAAGGAACCTCATGTCCACAGGAACTTTGAAAGTACTGACATATTTCTGAAAATATTTTTTGGTATATGTGTGTGTTTGTTTGTGTGCATGTTCATGGATGTGCATATTTACATGTGTTTGCAAAGGCATATATGTACAGACACATGCATGTGAAGAGGCTCTATTCTGGTTTCTACAGGCACTGCACCCATATGTGCACATGTACACACACACACACACACACAAAAAAAAAAAAAAATAGATCTTTAGAAATAAAAACCTATACTTTCTAAGCTTAGGGGAGCAGGAGATCCCAGCTGGATCAAGAACAGAAAGGGAGAACGAGTAATAACAGACCATGATAAATAAATGAAGACCACATGAGAACAGGAATAGGCAGAGTGCTCGAGAGGTCCCCAGAAATCCACAATGATACATCCTCTGTAGACTGCTCGCAATGGTTGAGAGAAAGCCTGATCTGACCTAGTCTGGTGATCAGATGACTAAACACCCTAACAGTCGTCTTGGAACTCTCATCCAATAACTGATGGAAGTGGATGCAGAGATCCTCAGCCAGGCCCCAGGTGGAGCTCCAGGTGTCCAACTGTCGAGAAAGAGGAGGGACTGCAAGAGCGTGAATTGTTGAATCCAAGATTGCAAAAAGCACAGGGACAAATAGCCAATCGAAAGAAAGCACATGAATTATGAACCAACAGCTGTGGAGCCCACAGATAGATCAGGCCCTCTAGATAAGTGAGACAATTGAATAGCTTGATCTGTTTGGGAGGCACCAAGGCTGTCCTTGGTGCATGAGCTGGCTGTTTGGAACCTTGGGCTTACACAGGGACACATGCTCAGCCTGGAAGGAGGGGACAGGACCTGCCTGTACTGACTCCACCAGGTTCAAATGAATCCCTAGGGGTGTCTTGGTCCTGGAGGAGATGGGAATAGAGGGGAGGGGCTGGGGGGAAGGTGGGGGGGGGGGCGGGAGGGGGGAGGACAGGGGAACCCATGGCTGATGTATAAAATTAAAACACATAATAAATAATAATAATAATAAACCCCCCCCAAAAAACCCCTATACTTTCTAAAAAACACGAGAGAGTACAATCCACAGCTGCACGCTGTAAAGTTTGGTAATCCAAATGAAACATGAAAAACGCTAGAAAGATGTAAGCTACTGAAACTGACTGGAGAAGAAAGAGAAAATCTGAAGAGACCTGTATAAAACAATTATATTATTAATATTAATAATTGTACCAACGTGCTGCTCCTAAACAGACAGACAAAAAACAAAAAATAAAACAAAACCCTCAGGAACCAGACAGCTTTGCAGGTGAATTCTACAAAATTACTCAAAGAAGGTTTAATGTCAACCAGCTACAAAATCTGAAGAAGAGGAGACAGAAACATCTTCCAACTCATTTTCTGTGTTATCATGACACCCAAACCAAAGACATCACTACAGAATGTAATTGTAGCTAGAAGTCCTCTGCAAACACTAGTAGATCAATCCAAGAGTGTACAAAAGGCTCATCTGCTAAGACAAAGTGAGATTTATCCACAGAACACAATTTGTTTTGAAATCCAAAAGTTGATCACTATAATACATCCTGTTAATAGAATAGAGGCTTAAACACACAGCCCTCACAAGAGACACAGCACAGAACACGGTGCAGTCAAATGTTCTCTCGTAATCTCTTTTCATGGTGTTTCATTCAGCAGACTTAAGGTAGGAAAATAGTTCTCAAGCTAATAAATTGCCACAAAAAAACCTATGGCTTATATCATGATGAAAAAAGCCTTCCTGCTGTAGCCAGGAAGGGGGCCAGAATGCCTACTCTTCTCACACCCTACCACAGCCACAAACTTTAGGCAAGAAATAGGTCTAAAAGCACTCAGTTTGCCATATTTCTATTCCTATATTACATGACTATATATGTGAAAGATCCCAATTACATGAATGTACGCATGTGATTGTGTATATGTATTGTCACATACAGACCTAATAAATGAGTTCAGCAAGATGGCAGGATAAATGATTAATATAAAAGTGAATTTCCTCTTATACAGTAATGTCAAACACACTGAAAATTGAGCAGAAATTTCCATTTGCAGTAGAACCCAAAAGGATAAAATGTGTAAGAATAAATGTAACCAAAGAAGCTTAAGGTTTGTCCCCTAGAAACTACAAAACACAGTTGAAACAAATTAGGGAACTCTAGGGACAACAGTAAAGGACTGGGACATGTGGAATTAGGGTTCCTGCTAAGATGGTAGTGCTCCCTGCCTGGCCCAGATGGAGGCAGTGCCCATCACAATCTTGGACAGTGGCTTTTGGTCAGGGTGTTTTATCACAGAACCAGAAATGAAATGAGGACAGATGTGATTATCAGGTCACCAGAATGTATCAAGTAAACAGATGTGATCTAAAGAGAGCAATGGACAGTGCCTGATAGCCCTGGGAGATTTTAACAGCCCATTTGCACAATGGGTCCAGACAGAAAGCCAACAGAGAAACAGCAGACTCGGCCAACATTATAGACCAAATGGACCAAATAGAGAAGCCCAGAACCTCCATCATCATTAGTTCACTTTCTTCTCAGCCATGTGGGACATGCTCCACATTACATCACATTCTGGGTCACCAAAGAAGTCCGAACAAACCTCATATGGAGGAGAGCATTCCAAGTTTTTTTTTTACTAACCACAAAAGAGTGAAGTCAAAATCTGTGACAACGGGAACATGAAAACAATCACAAATACATTGAAGCTAAACAGCACACTCTTGAATAACAATGAGACCAAAGAAATTGAAATGGAAATTAGAAAACTGTCTGAAAACACAATATCATAGAAGCTACAAGCTGCAGCAGAAAGCCGTGATGAGCGGAGGTTTGCAATGATGGATACATGCATTTCAAAGGGAGGGAAAAAAAAGCTCCAATAACCCACCTTCATACCTGGAGGAACGAGAGGACAAACTAAATGTAACACTAACGGGAAGGAGATGGCAGAGATTACCGCAAATGAAGGGAGAGGGAAATAACCCAAGAGTCGAAGATGCTGAAAGATGGATTTTTGAAATCAGAAAGCTGCCAGACCATTAGCTAGATTGAGAGAAAAGAAAAGGAGAGAGGAGGCAGATAAATGAAATCAGAAATGGGACGAGGACTCTGTAGTAGATGCCGGGCCATTGACAAATATCATAAGAGGTTCTTAGAGGCAAATACATGCTAATAAATCCTATAATTCGGACTTGAATGAACTCCTAGGAATATACAATCTGATAAGATGGAGTCAAGAGGAAATATCAAACCTGAAAAGATTGATGACAGACAAGGGGTTTAAATCAGTAAATAGCAACCACCCCCACACCCGACACATACACACAGACACACACAAAGAAAAGCCCAGGAATGGAGGGGGTCACAAGTGAATTTGTTACAAGCAAACATTTAAAGGACAGTGGGGGAAAAATAAATGTCATGCCTATTTAGACTCTTTCCAAAAGCAGATGAGGTGACATTCCTGAAGTCATTTTATGAGACCAGTGTCACCCTGACCCCAAAGCCAGACCAAGACACAAGAAAAGAAAATTATAGGCCAGTATGTTTGATGGACACACCTACAAAAGTCCCCAGTAAAGTCTTAACAAACTGAATGCAATAGCGCATTAAGAAGATTATATACCAGGACTAGGTGGGATTTGCCCTAGGTGGTTCTTAAGGTTACATTTGCCAATCAATCAACATGACAAGTGTGGTAACTGAATAGAGAATAAGTCATATAATCATCTCAACAGGACAAACTACAACAGTCTTTTATGATAAAAATTCTCAGTGGGTTAGGTGTGGGAAGGGCTTATCTCAACGCTGTAAAGGCGGTGTATGAAAATCTATCTGCTAATGCCATGTTCAACAGTGAGGAACAGGGGCTTTTCCTCTAAGAGAGTGGAAGCAAGGACGCCCACTCTCGTGTCACTTCTAATCAATGCAGTACTAGGAATCCAGGCAAGAAGAATTAGGTAAGACTGAAGGCCTGAGATCCCTGGGTCAGATGAGCGGCATTCCTAAGTCAAATGCTAGAGAATCTGATGTTCTGACTGAGGACTATGTAGAAGAAGGATGCCCCAGTTTCAGAAGAGAAACACTTGGAGTCAGTAACTGGGGAGTCTCCTCTCACCCGGCTGCCATCCACCCCATTCGTTCTCTCTACTGCGCCATCTTTGCTGCTCTGCATCCACCTAATTTCACTCAGCACACTACCCTCTAGGCTTATCTATTCAGGCTCCCAGCCAATTAGAAGCTGCTGCCCAATCAGAGAGCAGTTATTTCACTTAGCCCACCAACCTACCGCCTATCTCCTCTACACACACCCTTCCCAGTCATCCTCCCAGCATGCTAAGCCACCAGAAATGCCCCTTTTAGCAGAGGAGGGACAAGCTTGGAAGCCTGATGAAGTGCTGAGAATAATAATCATGATACCCAGCCATACTCACTCCTTCTAGGCTGTGCCCCCAAATCCCCTGCAACATCATTCATATGACAACTCTGAAGTCGCAAAGCTCAGGGAAGCACAGAAGACAGGGAGCATTGGTCAATAGGCAAAGCCAAGCAAGATGGATCCGTCTAGAAAACTGTGTTTCATGCTAGGCCAGTAGCTTATGCTGTGTTTGCATCTCACGTGTCCACAGTCAAAAGGCAAGAGGAAACTTTCAGAGGTGGAGGATGTCCTTACTGCATAGACTGTGGTGAGACTTTCTTGGGTGTATAATTCTCCCAGCTCATCAAGTTGTGTACGCTATGTGCACAGCTTTTGACGTTCAATCCTGACGTGAGAAAGTGATTTTTTTTTTTTTTAAGAAGACAACTGGCGCTATAATAAGATGGTTCTGTTGTTGAAGGGCCTGCCTTGCACGTCTGAGGACCTGGGTTCAGATTCCAATCACTCACATAGAAGGTGGGTGCGGGGACTCTCTCTCTCACACACACACACACACACACCTGCAACCCTAGTGCTGGTGGAGAGGCACAGACAAGTGGATTCCTTAAGTCAGTCTAGCCAAATGGAGAGCCTCAGGCTCAGTGAGAGAGCCTGTCTCAAAATGTAATGTGGACCCACATGCATGTGTACACACACACACACACACACACACACACACACACACACACACACGACACACATGCATACAAGCAGAAGATAACTCAGTTAAAACGTGTGTAAAATAGTAGTTGGTCCAGACTTTCCTCCAAAGCAGCTATTTCACACAACTGGGCAGTGTGCATGGCAAGGCATTCTATCACATGCTTCAGGACACACATATCAAAGCACAATGAGGGAGCATTCCATGCCCTCCATGGCCACTATACACACAAGACGGACAGTAACGGCATGCAACAGCTAGTTGTGGTGAGGATGTGGAGAAATACGAATCCTCTCAGAAGACTGCTAAGAAAATAAAAAGGTACAACTTTGGGCTAGCTAGATGTCTCACCATGTCTAAGTGCTTGCAGTCAAACCCGACGACCTGAGTTCGATTCCCAGGACACACATGGTGGGAGGAGAGAAGCAACTCTTGCATGTTGTCCTCTGACCTCTACACGTGCATTGTGATATGCACACCCTGCCTCATATGCATACATAAATAAATGTAATACACATTTATAGGCAGTTTCTTTAGAAAATAGCCTGATTAGTCAGTCTGCAAAGATTTAGACAAAGTTAGCACAGGAATATACCCAAAACCAAAAACATGTTAACCCCAAAACTTGAGCTAGAATGTTCTTAGCAGGACTGCTCACAAGAGCCAAAAAGTTGGAACTGTCCAAATCCCCCTCAGTGAAGATAATATACAATGACTACATAATGGAATATTACTTAATTGCTAAAAAGAATGATTCTGGTTTTCTGACATAGGTGGAAACCCAGATGGATCTTAGGAACATGGAGGGAAGCCAGGGACACTGTATAAAGTCACCGTTTGAAATGTGTAGGAAGTTTCAAAGCGATAAAGAATGGGGATTGGGGCTGGAGGAAGTGGGTGGACAGTGACTCCTAGTGAGTGTGGGATGTCTGGAGATGACAAAACATTCAGGAACTAGACCACAATAAGAGCTACACACTGCTGTGAATATTAGAAGCCACAGACATACATATTCATAAAAGATGAATTTACACAATGTGAATTGTTTATCAGTAAAAAACAGGTGGGGTGGGAAATCTTAATGGAGAGTGCAAAAATGGCTTCAGGGAAACAACCACGCCCAGAGTGGCCCTGAAACCACACGGGCACTGTGGTGGTTTCAGGCTCCGTTAGCCCCCAAACAAAGGAGCTATTTTGGGAGACTAGGGAGCCCTAGGAGGTGTGGCTTAGTTGGTGGTAGTATGCCATTAGGGGCAAGTTTTTGAAGGGTATACAAAACTGAGCATTACTGCCCAGGACCCACTTTAGGCAGGTGCCAGGTGTCATAGGCCACATGCCCACTGTATGCCAGCCCTCCTCTGTCTGCTCCACCCAGTCAGTCTCTGCAAAGGCTCTGAGGGGCTCAGGAGGCCCATAGTCCCACCACTGAGGAGGAATTCTGTGGATGACAGAAGCCAGGTCTCATTGTCTCTTGAGCCTACATGCTTGCTGCATTAACTTCCCTTGGGGAGACATGAAAAAAATCTACTCATCCCAGATAAGATGCCAGTGACAAACCACGTGAGGAGTCCACTAAGGTTCAGCTGTGGAACCCGTTAGTCTACTGGGCTCAAAGAGCGTGAGGGACCCCAAACAGTGGCATTACCAAAGAGTCCCACCCCACCACAAATGTCAACCTGGAGAAGGAAAGACCTCCATCCTAGGTGAGGGTCGGTGTGACCTGGGAGCCTCCCTGCCTCCTCCTTCTGGGTTGTCTTCATAGTTTCATCCTCATCGCCACAGATTGAGCTACTTCTCTAGTGCTCTTCTTAGTTGGTTGCTATGGCTACTGGGCCAAAGTAATCTCTCCAAAACTATGGTTAGTTAGGTAAGCATGTTGAGGGGGGACAGAGAGTACCATTGTACCGACCCTCTGAGTAGACATGGATACTGGGAAAAAGACATGTCCTATGGTGAAGTGTAAGGCAAGGAGAGCCAAGGCAGGGCCAGGTGGGCTTCCAACGGCTCACTCAACACTGAAGTAGTAAAGGGCCTGGCCTAGCCATAAGCTCAGACCTTAGCAGAAAGTAGACTGTTTGGAAAGAGGTTTTATTTTGATCAAAGCTTGTTCAAATATGCAACAGAAAAAACTAATGGGATCAAGGATTTATTCCACTCCCAGTTTCTGTTAGAGAGTGGCCTGTCCCTTTAAGACACTGGTCACAGTGGGATCAAAGATTTATTCCACTCCCAGTTTTTGTAAGAGAGTGGCCTGTCCCTTTAAGACACTGGTCACAGTGGTTGGAGAGATGGCACAGGGCTTAAGAATGCTTGCTGCTCTTGCAGAGGACCTGAGTTCATTTCCCAACACCCACATCAGCAGAGCTCACAAACACCTATAGCTCACTTCCGTGTCCTTCTCTGGCCTAGATGGGTACCTGCACATACATGGTGCGCGCGCGCGCGCGCACACACACACACACGCACACACTATACACACACACACACACACACACACACACACACACACACACACACAGATAATATTTGAACAAAGGATACTGGTTACTATAAGAAGACAAATCCCACAGGCTGAAGAAATCCTTGGGCTACACATACCCTTGTAGTTTTTCCCGAAACTAAGATGCCATATATTGTGGTCTCACAGCAGTTCCTAGTTTATAGTCCTAACCAGTACTTGGTTCCTCCATGCTCTTTGTCATCTCTGCTATTTAGAACGAAATCATGTGGTGTGAAACTTCCTACTAGCCACCTCCCTAACTTGTTGCAGTGTTTTGAATGAGAATGGACCCTGTAGGCTTGTATGCTTGAGTGTTTGGCTCCCTGTTGACAGACTGTTTTGGAAGGACTAGGATGTGTAGCCTTTTGGGGGGAGGCGTGTCACTGGGGGTGGGCTTTGAGATCAAGCCCTTGTCAAGCCCAGAATCACTTTCTCTCTTCCTCCAGCCTGAGGATGAGGATATAACACTCTCAGCTACGGCTCCAGCGCCATGCCTGTCTGCTCCCTGCCATGATGGTGGGCATGGACTAACCTCTGAAACTGTAAGTGAGCCTCAATTAAATGCTTCTCTTGTAAGCTGCCTTGGTCATGGTGTCTCTTCACAGCAATAAGACCTTTCTTCAGGGGCTTTCTCTGAAGGCTCTTTTGGTCTCTCCTCTACCCTCCTTGTCAGTCTGTCCATGCAGTTCTCTTTTGCTCTTCCTTTAATCAAAAGAGATTTCTTTATATTATGTGTGCTTGTGGGGATATGTGCATATGAGTGTAGGAGCCCACAGAGTTCAGTAGAGGGAGGCTGATCCCCTGGAGCTGGAGTTACAGGTGGTTGTAGGCCAGCCATGTGAGTGTTATAAGAAACATTGAATATGCGTCTTTTCTACCAAACACTTAGGTTTATGACAAAGAATTCAAATCTTTCTATTTTCCCCATTGTAAGACTTTTACACAAATGTTTTAACCTCTCCATGCTACTTGGTAGAACTTGTGTTTACACAAAAGCCCTGCTGCATTCTAAGTACTAAAGTGACTGAGTGGCTGACCTCCTCTAGGGTGAGCCTCCTCCTGAGGAGTGTCAGCCTCCTCCTCCTCTTTCTCCTTTTTGTTTTGTTTTTGTTTTTGTTTTTGGTCCCAATTATTTTAAACTAGCCAATCATGAAAGACTGTGAGGTTGGGCCCAGCCAATGGGAAAAGACACAGTCACTACCTGCATTGGAATGAAAAGAGAGTTCACTTCACTTCCTGTCTGTGTGTCTACTGCACCCCTTCCTGCCTAAGAGTAAGGTTTAACTTGTCCAGACACTCCAGTTGGAGTGGTTGGTGGTGTCTTCCCTATGATCCTCAACAGATTTCAAACAGTGCTGAGAATTGAACTCTGGTCCTTTGCAAGATCAGTGCTGTGGGCACCCTGGGCCAGAAACATAAACAGATATGCTGTGTCTTTCCACAATGTCAGAGTTTACTGAATGACAATAAAGTCATAAGGTTTAGTGGTTCCAATGACAGTAATTTATCATAAAACCCACCCTGGCAAGCTGGCTGAGGCGGATGTAGTTCTTTATTCTAGTCTTAATTCCAAACAGTAACTCTCACATATAGCACACAGTTAATGTATCCATGTACCTGTTGGTGTGTGTGGGCTAGAGAACGTATATGTGGTAAAGAGGCTACAGCTGAGTTCAAGAGGCTTCAGAAGCAGCTGAGAAAGTGAGAAAGTGTCTCTTCAGATTAGATAACAAACCAGAGTAGTGGAGGAGGGGGCTGCCAGAGTCAGGTTTGAAAGCGAGACTGCAGAATTCAGTTGTGAAGGTCTGGAGCAGGAAACAGCGATCAGGTCCAGGTCCAGTTGGGAGAACAGGTGGCTGGGCAGGCAGCCAAGGAAGATGCATCAACAGTGGGGGACCAAGCCAAGGAGGGGAGTCATCACTCCTCTAAGCACACTACAGGCGATAGGTTGGTATGGGACTCTGGCATCTCAGTGTTAGGTGTCCATCACTTTATGGATTTGGATGAGGGGGTGACAACTTTTCCTTACTCTGGTGTGTCTGGTAAATTCTTAGTCCTGGCTTGCCTTATATGATTTTAATACTCCATGTACCCCAACACTTTCAAGTCTTCCTAATAGACAGTAGGCTGTCTCCTTTTCTACTTGCAGGAAAAGTCATCATATCAGTCCCAGTTTGTTGGGGGATGCCAGACAAGTGGTGCAGTTTCTGGGTCCCTCAGTCATGCTTCTCCTTCAAAATGGAGTCAAGCTGCTTGTAAAATGATGTACCCTAGCCGGGTGGTGGTGGTGGCACACGCCTTTAATCCCAGCACTCGGGAGGCAGAGGCAGGCAGATCTCTGTGAGTTCAAGGGAAGCCTGGTCTACCAAGAGAGATCCAGGAAAGGCGCAAAGCTACACAGAGAAACCCTGTCTCAAAAAACAAAACAAAACAAAAACAAACAAACAAACAAACAAAAAGATGTGTCCTAGGGCAATGCGCAGCTTGGAAAACCACTGTTTAGGCAACTTGGAGTACCTTGGAGTAGGTGTGTGCTCTTACCAGCTGAATCTCATACATTATCTCTTCCTTCTAACGAAGCTCCGTTCCAGGTTTTGAAGGGAGGCTTCTTTCCTGTGAGGGTCACTGTACCATTTCTTCCTAATGCTCTCCCACCTCAAACCCCCGTCACAGTCTTGAGGCCATTTCTCCTCTTAAGCCCTGTTCCTGAAAGGGTAACTATGTGTCAGCTCCTGTCCCCAAACCAGTCACTGCCACTGAGATCTGAGTCGCAGACATTTCATTCCATTGATGGTCGCTTGACCCCAGGTATCTGGGCAGATCGTCATGGTGATGGGAGTGTGTGGGAGCAGATGGGGGAGTGGTAGAGGAGGGTGGTGGTGGTGGAGGGGTGGTCATGGTGGTGGCAGGAGAGGCAGGGAAAAGATGTCCAGAAGGACCCCTGACATTCATTCTCCAGATAGGCTCTTTCCCTCCAAAGTTTTCAGAATCTCCCAAAATAGCACCTCCAGCTAGGGACAAAGTCCTGAACACATTAGTCATTTTGAGAGACATTTCACATTCAAACCAGTACAGGGGCCTTTAGCCTGTGGCATTTAGATGAGAAGGAGAGTGAGTCAGAGGTGGCTGTGTGCTCCTCCTGCCTAAGGACTGGAATATAAAGGCTGTTTGCTTGGTCTGGACCCATCTGAGTCCCCGAAGGTAGGTGTGCACAGGCACACGGAGTGTACATACCATTATTTTCCGTCTTCGGTGGCCACCACTGGGATGGTGGGAACTGGAGATGCTTGTTCTTGTTGCTCCTGGACACACAGTTCCTGCTCTTCTTTCTCTGGGCAGGGCTGGCCCTGCTTGGTCTTTTAGTTATTGCAAACAAAATGGTGGCAGGAGAGAGGATGCTCACAGAACTCAAGAACCTCCAAGAGTATGATGCCTTAAAGCATAGTGTCAGCTAAAGGCCTTGGGAAGGAGACAGTGGCTCTGTGCTGGGAACAAGGACCATGGCTCCATCACTGCACAGTTCTGTAAACTTGATCCAGTCCTATGGACCCAGTTAGCCTCAATCATCTTATGCCAGACCAATGCATGATCTAAGGAGCCATGACTGGTCCACCTGGCCAAGCTAGGCCTCAGCCAGCCTCAGGACCACACCACATCAACAGAACTGTACTGGGACATCAAGGAATGAGGCCTTGAAAGTTCCTGGAATAGGCAGTGAAGGGTCCCACACATAGGAGCACACTGCATTGTAGAGGCAGGGAGGTCAGAGAAGGACAGCTGGTGCCACCGATGGTTGGGGTAACTCAGGGGACACTTGTAGGAGGCACAAAAGAACCATGTTAGACATGTCAGTGGTCTGCAAGAGACGGGTCAGGCAGGTAGGTGTGTGGGTTTTGGCGGCTGAGTGTTGTAATGATATATTGTGTACCCTAATGGACTTGCCTGAGGATCAGAGGACAGAGCCAGTCACTAGATTAGACATAGAGGCCAGACAGTGGTGGCACACACCTTTAATCCCAGTACTGGGAAGCACACATGCCGTTAGTCCCAGGAAGTGACATGGCTGGGCGGAGAAAGGTGTATAAGGCGCGAGGAAACATGAACTAAAGCAGCTCAGTGAGATCCTTTTGGGTAAAGACTCAGAAGATTTCAGTTTAAGGAAACAGTTTAAGGAGTTGGCTGGCTCTGTTTTTGTTTTGTTTTGTTTTTCGAGAAAGGGTTTCTCTGTATAATTTAGGTGTCTATCCTGGATCTTACTCTGTAGACCAGGCTGGCCTCGAATTCACAGAGATCCGCCTGGCTCTGCCTCTCAAGTGCTGGAATTAAAGGTGTGAGCCACCACTGCTGGGCTCTGAGGTTTTTTCTTCCTTCCTTCCTTCCTTCCTTCCTTCCTTCCTTCCTTCCTTCCTTCCTTCCTTCCTTCCTTCCCTCTCTCCCTCCCTCCTTTCTTTCTTCTTCTTCTTCTTCTTCTTCTTCTTCTTTTTTTTTTAATTAAAAGACCATCTAAGATTCGAACAAGAAAGTGTGACAAGCAGGTAAGGACCAGGCTTTGGGAGTCTGGTCCAGCCCCTGCCCATGGCCAGCTGAAGCAATGCATGTCAGATGTCAGGGCAAAGATGCGCTGCAGGAGTCGGGGCCAGGAGTTGCAGATCTGATTAATTCGAAATGATAATGGGAATCAGGGAAAACCGAGAGCGCCATGGGGCTGCAGCCCACGTGCCAAGGCAGATGGTTCTGCTGAGGGTGCCAGGCCCCGGAGTTCCCGGCAAGTGCCCTCCTCCACTGCTGGGATGCAGCCGGCCTCAGCTGGGCTGTCTCAAGCCAGAGGCAGGGCTCTGACCAACACACACACACCAGATTCATGCCTTGGCCTTTTTCTTTCCTCTGGGCACCTCCTTTCCCTAGGGGCTTCCTCTGGCTCCCAGGACCTGGGCAAGACACACAACCTAGCAAGGGCTCCCCTGCGTGCCCTCAAGGACTCCCCTGAAAATTCCTCAATACCTCCAGGCTTCTTGAAACAATGCCCATGCAGTCTAGGTGGTGGTCCTGAAACTCTGGGGCTCAACTCTCAGAACCTGGTGTACACTGCTCTAGAAGGCATAGGGCCTCCCATGGCATAGGTCTAGTTCAGGGTCTTTTGGATGGGGAGATGAGCCTGAGTTGTGTGATATCTTAGTGTAATTCCATGGGTCCTCAAAATATGAAGGGGGATGGTCAGGGTCATACCAAGCCAGAAGAGGACCTGACAGGTCATGGCTGGCCTTGAGGATGGGGAGAAGCCAGGAGCCAAGGAATGTGAGTGGCTTCTGGGAGCAACAATAAACTAGGAATGTTCTCCCCTGAGTGTCCAGAATGAACACAGCCCTTGATTCCTCTATATGAGCCAGTGAAAGGTGGTTTATTCATTGTCCCTTACAGACATCTGTAGAGTTATAACCACTGTATTGTGATGACAGCAGGAGAGAACTAGTCAGTCACACACCAAAACTGGAAGAGGTGACTCCAACCCACCCATCCAAGTTCCCAGGAGGGTACCAGTGCTGGGCTGAGGGGTCCATCACCACAGTCACCCCAGGCTGAAGCCATGCCCTCAGCCAGCTCACAGCTTTTCCAAGTCCATGCATGTTGGAGAGCTGGGGGCAGCAGGACACCGAGGCTCAGCACTTACACCTCTTCTCTCCCTGGGCTCCCTTCTCATGGAAGCAGGGAATTCCTTCTGCTAGGATTCTGAGGACTCAGAGGTTATGGGAATCCTTTAGGGGAGAGCTGCCCTGGGCAGGAGCCACAGAGCAAAATGCAACGAGAATGTACGGAAAAGGTACTGCCAGTTCAGACCAGTGTGCACTTATGATGTGCCTACTGTGTACAAGGCCTAGGCTGAGCTTTATTTATTAGGGATCTGGAGAGATGATATGTGTTGAGGGGTGGAGAGGCCAGTGTGCCCAAAGTAGTGTCATGACGAAAGGTTAGATGGGGTGTCAGTGAGGTGAGTGACAGAGTGGCGGGTGAGATGGAGAGCTGGGGCAGTGGCTCCAGTGCCTCCTCCATCATGCTACAAGGAAAACTGCAGGCATAGAGACAGCTGAGCAAATGTCACAGGTCATGTGACCAGAGGCTGAGCTGTGGTGGGGAGCTAAGAGCCAAGGCTAGACCTGGGGTCAGGGCCCTGAAAGTGTAGCTTAGGACTCTTGGGCTTGCCTCAGGGTGTTAGGCAGCCATGTTTGTTTTACAAGACTCTTTGGATAGACAGGGAGCTAGGGAAGGGAAGACTGGAAACTGAGGCCAGGGATGGACTTTAGTCCTGCCCACCCTGGAAATGATAGCTGGGCAGGCAGGGGTAGTGGGCGAAGACGGCATGGTGTGGATCTCCGGGTGGAAGCACCAGGTACGGGTATCAGGACTAACTTTCCATCCAGGATAGCCAAGAGGAGTGCCAAGAAGAAGGAAGGGTCTGGAACCAACCTCCAAACTGAACCATGCATCCCGAGAGCTTGGCCTGGGCCCCTGAACGGGCAGAGCCCTGGGCCCCATCCCCGCTCACACGGCTCTCCATAGCCCTGGCTTCCCCGGGGGCCACTTTCCTCTGAAGAACAAACCACCCGGTCTGCACATTCATTCCCTGAGGGACCGGCACTTCTACTGCCCTGGGCTCCTAGATTTCATTACCTCTAATGAGCCCATCCGAGGCTGGGCAAAGGCAATTACCAGCGCCAGGCCTTCTGGTAACCACTCTCAGAGCCAGGCAGGCATGCAGCCCCACTGCACACCACCCACCGCCTCACCGCCTCTTAATGAGAGGGTGAAATCCGGGAATTAATGAGGATGGGAAAATTAATCACAGGTTTGCTGGGCTCTCTACTCCTGAGGAGGCCTTCTGCAGGTTTGGGGCCTCGGACCTGCTCCAGGTTTAGGGGTGGGGAGAAACAGTCTGGGTGCTATGAGCTTGCCGTGAACAGCCTTCCTTCCCCAGCCTAGTCTCGGGGAGGAGGCCTCAGGGGCACATCTAGCAAGAGCAGGAACTCCAGGAGCAGAACTAAGTTCTGGCCTCTACCTGCTGGGTAGCTTGAGGGAGGAGCTGGAGCCTTTTAGAGCTCCAGAGTTCTTTACCCCTAAAGGAAAATAGTAACCTGGTTGGTGACCTTAGTGACAGAATGCCTGGGGTTCATTCAGGCCCCAGCAGATGGTCAGGGAGACAGAAAACTGTCCACACATGACAGCGAAAGTCCCTGTTCCTCTTTTCAGCAGCCCACACAGCCTGAAACCAAGCTCCAAACTGAACTGTGCATCCCAGCTGTCTCCTGAGAAAGGAGGGTGTTAGGGAGGCTTCCAAACAGGTGGCTTTAGGAATGGGGAGGCGACCATGGAAGTCCACGCCTATAATTCCAAGACTCAGGAGGTGGAGGCAGGTAGGCCTGTTACTCAGGGTCATCCCTCAGCTATATACTCAGTTTCAGGCCAGCCTGGGCTACATGAGACCCTGCTTCAAAATAAACAAAACTAAAAAACAAAGAGGTTAAAAAAATGAGCCGGGCGGTGGTGGCTCACACCTTTAATCCCAGCACTCTGGAGGCAGAGCCAGGCGGATCTCTGTGAGTTCAAGGCCAGCCTGGGCTACCAAGTGAGTTCCAGGGAAAAGGCGCAAAGCTACACAGAGAAACCCTGTCTTGAAAAACCAAAAACAAAACCAAAACAAAACAACAACAACAACAAAACAAAGAGGCTTGGAGGCCAAGGGGCTCCCCTGACAAGAGCATCTGAGTATATTCTACCCCTGCTGTGAAAGGGTAGAACACAGAAGGACCACGGGCGCTCTCTTACTGAAGCCTACTTCCCTGATAACAACCTCATCCTTCAGTAAAGACCGAAATCCACCTGTGAGTGTAGAGCACCCAGGACCCCCTTCTCAGGCCACATCTCCTGTTACTGTTGTGGGGGCAGGGCTATGAAGGTTCCAGTCTGTGAACCGTGCTTGTCCAGTTTGCTGTGGTGTTTTGACAGGAGGAGGACACACACTTGAGGAGTCTGGCTGGGGCCCAGGAGGGTGAACCTGTGTGTCCTCAGGGATGTGGAAGCCTTCTGACCTGCTCCCCAGGTCCAGTCTTTTCCAACCCAGGGTCAGCTTTGGGGTTTGTAGCAGAGAGAATAGAAAGTCCATGAGGGGATATCACACGAAGACCATAATGAACAGCCTGGGGCTTCCAGTTGCTGGCATACATAAATACATACAGACATATATGTGTGTATTTTATTCATATTAAATAATATATGTGTATATATACACATATGTACATATATGCATGTATGAATAAATATATACATGAAAACATATTGCAAACATATTTTCAATCTTTCTAAGTAAAATAAGTTTCCATGAAAGGAATCTGACTTGCCTAAGATCCTAATAGACTCTGCCAGTCAGTATGGCCCAGGGGCTGAAAAGGACCTTCCCTGAGCACAAGTGAGTGCAAATGCCCACAGAGGCACAGGCAGGCTCAGGGATTTTGGCTTGCAGAGGTCCTGAGGGAGATGCTGTTGGAATGGAAGTGCTGAATGGGGATCCCCGAAGGGTTCCCAGGACTGAGCTACTGTGTGGAGGAACTGTAGGATCCTCTGGGGTCCTGCCTCTGGCTGATCCTCCCTAGGAAGGCAGACATACTGGAGTAGGCACTGGGAGGGAAAAGCCCTATTTGGGCCCAGGAGGCTAGTGAAGGAAGGGTCAGTGGAGGCCCCTTCTATGCAGTTCCATCGCCATGACCCCAGGAATCCCAGCCAGCCTGTGCATGAGCCCCAGAGGGACTGGCTATCACCCCACAGACAGAAATGCTTCCATGACCAGAGGGTAGTCTTGTCATTTCAGGCCATTTCTCTGGAGACATCCTTCAAGGCCTTTGGAACAAGGACTCCATTCTTAGAAACCACGTGGACCCCGGCACTGCCCTGTCTGTAGCTGGCCTTATCTATTCATTGCTTTGCTCATGTCTCTCTGTTGTCTTGGGACCAGCTGTCCTCTGCCAACCCTGAAGTCAGCCTCTTTTTTCCTTGTAGCCCAGCAAAGGAGTGGATGAGGACCTGGGAACTTGCCTGAAGGAAGAGGGTGCTGGAAAACTGAGTGGAGGAGGAGAGAAGCAGGCCAGGAGGGAGGGGGCAGCTTCCAGGAGACAAGGACCTAAGGGTTAGATTCTCTGTCTCAGGTTTCTATTGCTGTGGTAAACACTATGACCAAATGCAAGTTGGGAAGGAAAGAGTTTAATTCAACTTACACCTTACAGTTTAAGGCAGGAACTCAAGTTGAGAGGAACCTGGAGGCAGGAACTGAAACAGGCACCCTGGAGGAGCACTGCTTGCTGGCTGGCTCTCCATCATTTGCTCTACTTTCTTGTACTACCTAGGAGGACCACCTGGCTGAGGGCGTTACCACCCACAGTAGGCTAGATCCTCTTACACCAATCATTAAGAAAATGTCCCAAAGGCTTGCCTACAGGTCAATCTGATGGAGGCATTTTCTCAAGTGAAGTTCCCTCTTCACAGATGACTTTAGCTGGTGCCAAGTTGACAAGAACACTATCCAGCACAATTGACACCTGGTCAACATGACATGTCAACACATCACTATTAAACCATAACCTGTCTTTTCTTGTTTATCCCCAAGATCTCATATTAAAGGGTATGCTAAGGGATCCAAGCAGTGATAAAGGCGCAGAGCACTGGTCACAAGCCAGTGCCTGGCATCCAGAAGGTTCTGGAAAAATCTTTCTCCATACCACCCTGCAGAACTAGCCTTCATTATACTCTGTCCTCCCTTCTAGATAGCCCTACCTGAGATTCCACTGGCATCATCACCATGTCTCCCAACCCTCCAGATTCTCAGAGTGAGGTATACCTTACTGCTCTCCCTCAAACCACCCGGAACCCATAACAGAAGCAGAAAGGATGAAATGGTGGTAGAAGCATGTGAACCTCAGAGTCGTACCCTCAAGCTTGGATTGTCCTTACCCAGAAGCTGCCCCTCTGGCAGGGTGAGCAGTCAGCTCTGTCTGGGTCTTTGTGCATGCTAATTGTAAGCCTGTTGGCTGTGTCTCTGAATAGGTTTTTCTGGTTGCTTTAATAATGAAATGTTTTACGACATCAAATATTTCTCCTTATTAGCTGAGAAAGGTCAGGAGCCACACTGTGTCTTTTTTGTTGCCTGGGCAATTGGTTCTGACCTTTAATTACGAAGGAAGCATGCTGCCGTCTCCAGCAGCTGGCTAGTGGGGGCTGCTGTTGCCTAGGCCCTTTTGCCACAGTCTGTGGCTCCTTGATTGCCCCTTGGATTGCCTGGCCTCAGTTTCCCTGTCTTTGCCAAGTGTTAAATTAGACTCTGGATTCAGGGCACTTTGGTTTACATCCTGGGGATTGGGCTCAGTGTACGGGGATGGGAGGGGCTCTCTGGGTTGAGAGCACAGATGCGGGTGTTCCTCTCCCCTCTCATGCTCACCTGACCTGGAAGCTCTGGTTCTAGCCCAGGCTCTTGAGTTGGGTAGTTGAGGACCCTTGATTCATCCTGACAGAGTGGCCGGTGCTTGCTCCTGACCATGCTGGGTCTCAGTTGTCTATCCCCAAGAAGTCGATAACCTTCCCCCCACCCCCTCGACAAAATCAGCTCATTCAGTACTCCCAGCCCATGAGGTGGGGAGACACTGCAGCCTTGCTGCATGGGAATGTCTGCTTTAGGGGAGCAGCAGGTTCACGCCTAGAGGAGACTCATCAGACATTTCTGCCACCAGAACCTCCTGAGCATGTTATAGAGATGGTAGAGCTGAGGCTCTGTGAGGCCAAACAGCCTGGGATGGCTCAGGTTGTGTGGAGACAGGCTCTGTCTGAGTGTGGGACCCTCACATTCACTCTCCTTTTCTGGTGCTTTTGCTTGGAGAGAGGGGGGTGGAATTTTGACTAAAATCCTAAAGAACTGTCTTCACTGGTGCCATGGGAAGGACTGGGATTAAGGCAGCTATGAGATGCCAAGGTAGCAGCTATGGAAAGAAGCAGGCCCCACCTGCAGAGGGATGCCAGGCCTAGGAAACAGTCAGGGTAGAAAGCTGGGTGGAGTCCACCCCTTCCCATGATAAATGGGGTGACTTGTGGGTGCCGTCAACACATTAACCCAAGGAGCCTGAGATTTGCCCTCTGCACAACAAACCTTGAGGCAAAAGCAACTGGAAACAGAGGGCTGCCAGCGCCTTGGCTGCCTGGCGCTGCCCGGAGCTCTGTGGCCAGTAGCAACCACCCAGGAGTGACTCCGGAGCCATCCTGCCCTGTGAGGGGATACTTGGGAGGGATAGAAAGAGGAGAAAAACATGGAACTTTCTCTAACAGGGTCCATGCACTGCCTGCCAGGTTTATACTTTGAAATGAGAAGCAAATGTGGGAAAAACATGTCAGACATCCCAGGCTCTGACACCAGCTAGTGGTTTGGAGGAAGAGGAGGGGGGTGGTGACAGCTTGTGTGAGGTCAGCGAGACTCCTCCATCGGGGGAGAGTCCTCCTGACTGGCTCTTGGGATCTTGTCCAGAGGACGGTGTAGGCTGTCACATGAATGGAGTTTCTGGGCTGGAGTCTGTAGCCTGGAGGCAGAGAGCCTGTGGTGCTGGACTTGGAGACATGCATGAGAATGCCATCCCATGTCTGCGAAATTTCCATAGGTAGAAGGAGGCAGAGACATTTATGGAATCAGAAGATGCCCTGCTGCAAGCCACAAAAATATATGAAGTAGGATTTCAGCTGATTATGATCAGCTATACCTGAAAGAAGCCAAGGGATTTCCAGAGGACAAGCTGAGGCTCAAGGGGTGATACTGGGTTTTGATTATTAGCCATTTCCTGCTATGAATCTCTCGTGTTGTAGCTTTTCCATCATTCATTGGGCACCATTTCCCCTCTACTAGTGGAATATTTAGATAACTTTCTGTGCTGACAACTATACACAGCCAGAACCCCAGTTCAAGCCTCCCTGTAATTATTGTCATTGACAGCATCTGGCCAGGACCATCCCCAGACAGACAAAAGTATCTTATCAGAGATACCTCTGTACTCTCTAAGAACATACTTAAGCATCCAAACTATCTGTTTGAGAAATGCTGGTGGATGTGCTAATTAAGTTTAACTTTTTCCCTTTTCAAAGTCTTATCTCTAGTTTTAGATATACTTTTAATTATTAATCAGAACTAAAGGGTTCTAACTTACAGGTACATCTACCTGTGATGGAAGTTGCCAGTTGCCTAGCCAAGTTGCCTAGCAACCGTGCACACTGGCCAGAAATGCTGGGAGCTGAGATATCTTGGAGAGATATGGGTCAAAGGGATAAAAAAGACAGTTTTATTTACAGAGAAGGAGGAGGCAGAGAAGGGAAAAGACAACAGAAGAACTAGATGGGTAAGACTGGAGAGGAATGAACTCAGATGGGGAAGAACTAGACTGAAGGGCTAGAAGACAGGACCAGAGGAATGAGATGGAAGATGAGGAGGAGCCAGATGGGGAAGAACAAGATGAGCAAGAAGGAGATGGGAGAGGAGCTGAGATGGGAGAGGAGCTGAGATGGGAGAGAACTAGATGGTTGAGAACCTAGATGGGGCAGAACTAATATGAGAGAATTAGATAGAACACAGAGAGGACAGCAGATAAATGTCGAGAGAAGTCAGGCAAGAAAGGAGCTAAGCAAGAGAGCAGAATAGAAGCTGTGTAGAGAGAGAACTGACACAGAATAATAAAGTGTATGGACTAAGGAGCTTCGTGTATGTAGACTCATTTCCTGTCATCAAAGATTAAGTTATCAGCTGGTTGTAGATTCTTCCTGGGCCCTGGGAGGGGACTGTTGAGGGGCTGGACCCCCGTAGCCCCCGATACTACTCCTCTGTATCCTCCACTGCACTCCATGGCCCTTCCCTATAGCTAGAAACTCCGGAGACAAGTCCAGGCCCAACTCTCCCAGCCACCTGCACTCTGAAGGGCTCTCAGATTTGAGTATGGAGAATGAGGGCAGACTTCTGGAGATCTGGGGGATCTCCCATTCTTATGGCGCTGCTCTGTGGCTCTTGTGCTTTCTCCTGCCCTTAGATAACCAAGCACTTACTAAGCTGACGGTCCCCAGGAGGTTCCCTCTCCCGGGCCACATGGAGGCCATATGATTGGTGTCCTTAGGTCTGTTTGCTCCACACCTCGGTAAGTTTCTCACACTCAGAACCAGCTGAGACTGGAGTGAGCGCCCTGTCCCTGGAGGACCTTCATCTTTAAGGAAGTGGGAAGAAAGAAACAAGCCAAGGAAGGCCAAGCAGAGTCTGGAGGCTCAGGCTGGGTAACAGCAAATCTGCCTAGGTCTCATGACTGCCATTTAACCTGACTCCAGGAGGAGTCTCCGAATCCCCATGACTTGCAAGGTCAGAGGATCTCCTGCCTCTCACTGAGAGTTTGTGAGGAAGGTGTGGTACACGTTATTAGCCCCGCCCCAGCTCTGGGTAGCTATGTGCAAAGTCAGGGTGGCAGGACTCTTAGGTAAGAACCTCTAGCAGAGTCTGGTCCCCAGCCCTGTCTACGGCACTGCTGTCTGCTGGCCTACTAGAGGGCAATCTGGATACTTTGTGGGAATGGGCACCTGACTGCCACAGCCCCCAGTGAAGGCACAACACTTGATATAGAGAAGGCGTTTATGGAACTGATACCCAGTACGCCACTGGCCAGCATTGCCATCCTCCTGAAGAGCTCAGGGGCCTCCTATGGGCTTCCAGAGATGGATGAAAAATAACTTCCTAAAATAATCCAGAGATGCCCAAGTTACGTTCCATGAACCAAAAACTCAAGGGAGTGAGAACAGTTAATGAGCCTGACCTGCTGTTGCTGTGAGAATTAAGAAACTGAGGCGCAAGGGCTCTGTAGACTTGGACATGACCCTGGAGCTCCCTGGATGGGTTATTTCTGCGACAGAGGTTCTATACATGTCCGACTTCCCCATATCTTGGCAGTGAGAGTGCAGCTCCAAGACACATGGTGGGAGCTCCGCCCTCCTGTGTTCCACCCAGTCACCCGGGAGTCTGATGAGCAGAGTTTACAGAGGGCTGGGAGCTGCAGGCTTTCAGCTGCTCTCTGAGCATTTGCAGAGCTGGGTCAGGACCCACACACCTACACTCTGTAAGCACCTGTCTGCCCCACCTCTGGGACATGGGTGGTATCAATGAGCTGAAAAGACAGAGTTTGTGGCTATCCAGACCATTCACACCTACAGCTGTCACAGAAGGCATGATCTCCCATCCCTAGTCCCTGGAGGGGCTTCAGCATGGAGCCTGCATGTGGCTTTCCAGGCTTGTTCCAAAAAACCCATCAGGGACAGAAAGCATAACTTCTCTGCACAGAAACAATAACTGCATGTCTTCAGGCTGAAGGAGGCTGGGTGGATGTGGGGTCCTGCCTGTGAAGTTCAGTGACGGGAGTGCGACGCTACTCTCATTCCTTTCTGGGTATTCTAGTGGGAGGGAGAGCCATGGTGCAGGGCAAGTGAAGAGGCATGCTAGTTCTGCTCTAAGTGGGGAAGACGCTGGGATGGGACCATCAAGGCCACAAGAAACAAAGTTGTAGTTCCTAATAAGACTCCTGCAGGTTCCAGGAGGTCCCCAGGGTGGGCCTCAACTAAAGGTCAGAAATACCATAACTGTATGTCTGAAAGGTCTGGGCTGGGAAAGATGGTCCTGAGACCCATTCTGGCTCACCAAGAATCAAACTTAATTTCTACATGGATGAGACGTCTTAGCTGGTGGTGGGAGGCAAGCAAACAGATTGTCTCTGGCTTTTGGCACCACTGAATTGACTCAGGCTTTGGGGAAGATGTGGGAACAAGGTGGAGAGAGAAGGCCTTTCATCTAAATCAGAAGAACTGTGCCCAAGGACAGCATGGACCCCTGGTGAAGGTCTAGCCTCTAGTTTCCCATCCCTGCTCTGTGCCTTCCTCAGCTGGCAGGGGAAGATTAAACCCAGAGCCATGAGGGAGACCGTGCATTTGTATACAGCCTGCTGGGTGAGAGTGTGGGAGTGAGACACCCAGCTGGTGCTTGGTCTACATCTTGATTAGCTGAGGTGAGACTAGTGCCCTGATGCTGAACCAGGCACCGAGCCAGGTGAGGTTGGGACCAAAAGAAAAATCCCTGCTTCTTTCTGCCCAAGTCCCATTGCCAGGTAACTTGCTATGATCTGACATCAGGGGTGACATTCCCAGATGCTGCCCAACCACAGGCCACCCTGCTCTCAAGACCCGAGTCACATCCTATTTAGTAGCTTGGGATGGCTTCACTTTGCATTGAGTAATCTTTAATAAGGCCATTAACGGTAATGGCTGTGTTGCCAGAGACTATACTATCTCTGCCAGCTTTTTCAGGACCCCAGCAGGGGCCCTGGCGCTTCCATGGGGCTCTGGTTGACACCATTCCAGACTGATGACTTAGCAGGGTCTAGAGGGTCCATTTGGGGAACTGGAGCCTGTCTATGCTTAGGGCTGTAGACGCTGGGGAATGAGGTGGGTGTGTAAAGGCCAACTGTGAGCATTGACAGAACCCTGGGCTGCACTGAGTAGCTTTTTCCTGGTGATAAGCCTAACTCACTATTGTCCCACTCTCACAGTGGCACCAGGGGCAGGCGGTGTCGACTGCGCTGTAGGGGACAGCAGGCGGCCAGGGACAAGAGGTGTCTTTCCAGGGCACGCTGATGGAGAAATGCAGTGGGGGCAGACCCAAGACCTTTCAGTCTTCACGCTGTGCTTCTGCCCACTGCAGCTTTCAGGATCTCCTGGAGCTGGGCTCAGAAAGAAACCCAAGACAAAGTCTTCTGAATCTGGGAGCAAGCTTGACTTTCCCCACCACTCCATTAAGTCTTGAATCCCACTGAAGGCTTCCCAAGCACCCAGTACCCAGGACTATCCCTAGAGTCCCAGATGATCTTATCCATCCTACCCAGGATGCAGTGTCCCAGAATTTTCTTCCCAGTACCACTTCAACCGACTCTACCCAAATCATGTCTTCCCTGTGTTCCATGGTCCTTGACATGGGAACATATGTCTGTGGGGAAATTCTTTGAAGGGCTAAGAAGGCATATAGGACATCTAACTAACCCGCAAGAGACAGATTTACAGATTTATCCATTTCCCCATCTTCTTATCCATCCAATCACCCTATCCTCACCCTCCCACCTGTTCCTTAGTCCTAAATAGTGTCACCACAGCCTGACTCGAGGGCTCTTCCAACGTCCTTCATCAGCCTCGCTAAGTCAAACTTACCCTCACCAAGTGCTTTCTCCACGAACCCTTGAAGGTCCTCTCCACTGCTCCCTGACAAGACCCTCTGTGGAGAGCTTCATGATAAGCTTCCTATGACAGTGGTCTGTCTCCCTTGATGTCCCGTCTATGCCTCTTCCACGGCATGTGCCCACTTTCCGGAGCAGGCTGCACCATGGAGCTGAGAGGCACAGCCATAGGGGCTACCCCACAAGAGATAACTAGGTGAGGAAATCCAATGCCAATGGCCCCAATGATATGCTTGGGAGGTCTGGGGTGCTGGCCTCAGGTGTCAATCACTTGGCACCAACTGTCAACGCAAGAATAGCATACAGTATAGCAAACACTAATTTCTTTTAAGATTCTTTTGTTTTTAAAGGTGTCCAGGCCTGAAGTTCTTTTCAATATGTCAGGCTTTTTAAAAAAGATTAAAATGTATCAGATTATTAAATAGAACTGCTTCAGACTTAATTTAGCAAACTGTAACATTTTTATCATTTTTATAAAGCCCTTTTTAATGAAAACCGTCTGCATGGAGACCAAATATCCAGACCGAAATCATGTTTTCACTGTATATTTGTTATCCCTGAAGATGTTATTTCCAGATTTTACAGAAATAATAAATTCGTTTAGAAGCCCAGGCCTCTGAGGTGGTGCCACACATCTCTGAATTTTCCAATTTGCAGTTCAAGAAGCTAATCCTGCTGTAATTCTTCATACTTGGCAATCCCCGGCCGCAATTTCATACCTCCATCCTTGCCTCTTTGTAAATGTGAGGGCTTGTAGCAACATTCGACCCAATATGTTTATTTTACATGAGCCTAAAAATGCTGTTCCAATAAGCATAAGCATATTTTCTCAGTGACAAGATGTTTTCTTCTTGTGGCTCCTGATTTCACAGGTCACTGCCTGTGGCTGTTTCCCACGAGCCGTCTCCTGGGTCTCCTGGTGCCAAATGGGAGGCGTCGGAACCAGACAGTGGAGAATCTGTCCGAGAGCTCTATCTGCCCATCAGCCATCCAGGTCTATCCTGGGTACCCCTCCATGACGTCTCATTACCAAAGGGGTGATGTTCCCCTGGGGAATCACAGCTATTGTCATAAGCACCTCGAAAGTGACTTCTCAGGTCCCGGGCCTGTGGCCTGTCCTGGTGGCTGTCTGATGGCCATGTGCCATGTGGGAAGCAGAGACAGGAAGAGCTTAGGATCCCTATGAGACAGAATATGCCCTGCAGTCCTGGCTGGCGAGGCCATGACTGCATATATCCAGTGGGCATGAAGCTGACCAGTAGAGCCAGGAGCAGGGGCACCTACCTGGCTTGTCCGCTGTGACTACAGAAGTCAGGCAGGGCCATGTGGTCAGGCAGGCTCTTTTTGGCTCTTACTAGAGTACATCATATTACCTCAGGGACCTCTGGTGACCAGAAGGGAATTTGGTGTGGATGAGGGTACCCACAAGCCAGAAAGGGCAGTAGCCTAGCTGAGCCACCAAAGCAAACTTGCCAGCCAGGGGCAATCAGAGACCATGGATATTTTACAGGCCCAGGATCTGAGTTCAGGGAAAGCCTGCTGATATCTGAAGGTACTTATATTCAAAGATAAAGAATGGGACTAGAGATACATGGAGAGTGACAGAAACAGAGGTATCCCCAAGAATGAACATAGGCTAGCGATCTGGGAAAGGTCTCAGGCATCATGACCCTTCACAGGCCATTTACATAGTCCCTGCCCTGTCCCACATTTGAGTATTAGAAGATTTTTTTTTCCCCAGACTGTCCCTGTCTCCTTCCTACCTGTGCCCTGGTGTGAGTGGTTTCCAGTCTTTCAGGTAACTGTCTTCTCTTACGTATTCTTGATGGCTTTCTGTACCCTCTTCTCCGGCCATGGTCTCTCTTGTCCTGTTTATCACTCCTCTCTGAATGGATACTGAGAAAAACATCCAGTCTCCTCTCAGACTGGCTAGGAAGGTAAACTGTGACTAAGCCTATGGAGAGCTTTGTGTGGGGTGCATCAGCCTCTGGATGCTGCTGTTCTGGGAGTGGGTGTACACCCCCAATCTTGTACCCAGTTTCAACTTCACTTTGAGCATTGTGTTTATGGAACTCTGTGAGAAGGAACAATGGTCCCAGCCTATCTGGGATTGAAGACGTCTCTGGAATGTGAGACTCTGACAGCTAAGCTAGGGAAGTGTCTGGTAAACAAGGAGGCAGGCTCAGCTGATGTCACTTTACTGAAAGTTGTTTTCCATTGGGGTTGGTGCATGTTGTGGATCATGGCTAAGTGGTGCCAGAGGATTTCCTGTGTGACATTATTAATGTCTCCCTCAATTGCGTCTGTGTATCAGGAAATGCTGCCCTAACTTCCTCTCCCCGACCACTGGTCACATACCCTGCTCACACTGACCATTAGAGCTGGGCAAGTCGTACCCAGGGCTTGATTGCCTAAATGGCCTTTCCAAGAAGTCAGTCCTCACAGCAGACCTGGGAGGCTTCAGGTACAAATGAGGGTGAAACTTGCCTAAGATTTCCCTGCGAGAGGTGACATCATGGTGGTTAGCTCTATGGACCCTAGGCCTCTTGTGTCCCAGCTAAGGGCTTTTACCACAGGGCACTGTGCCCAGGTGCAGCCTGGGCACACCCCACAACCTTCTCCCAAGAAGTTGTACCATTTTTCAGTTCAGCTGAGGTCACTGAGAACTCCATGGGACTTTATGTCACATCCAGACTCAGTCCTCATCACAACACATGCCCCCAACTGGCTCTGCTTGCCAAACTGGGAATGTTCTGAACCCCGTGCTGCGAAGAACAAAGGTCCAATTCAGCCTCCTGGGGGGTGGGGGGTGGGCAAGGGATCTCATTAAGGTCCTGGCAGCCAGTGTGGGGTCGAGGTATTGTTTTTAATGGAAAAAACAAGAATTTGCTGTTGTGTTAGATTAAAGCCTTTGTCCAGGGGAATTAATCAGATTGCTACTGGCTTTCAGTCCCGTAGCCTTTGACTTCCCATCCTCAGAGAAGTCATGGACGAGGGCTGCAAAACTGTTTGATTTCTCTCTTTGTGGTTTAATGAAGCCCCACCCCCCCAGGGAGGACCGAATCACCTGCTGAGTATGGGCTCTGAGCAGTCAGTAGCCACCATTCCTCCTATCCATCCATCTTTCCTTCCTTCCTTCCTTCCTTCCTTCCTTCCGTCCGTCCGTCCAGCCATCCAGCCATCCAGCCACCCAGCCATCCATCCATCCATCCATCCAGCCATCCATCCATCCATCCATCCAGCCATCCAGCCATCCATTCATCCACTCATCCATCCACCCACCCAGCCATCCATCATGTGTTTCATCTTGTCACCCAGCTCTGGTCACAGTTATTGCAGCTGAAAGATCACCATACTTCTCGAATCATGTCAAACGCTCCTGTCCCCTGGGCTATAGCTGCCAGGACGTCAACCCCCCATTGGACTACAGTCCTCAGGTGGGGAAGACATGGATAATGGATACACTAAATCTTCACCACATGCATTGCCTCCCTCCTTCAGCCACACCTTGGAATAAGAAACAGCACCCGGCTAGTGTCCCAGCCCTCCCCATCCCCAGTTTCAGGCCAGCAGCCCCACCCCGGGCTTTTGCATCTCTCTTTTGCAGCAGGTAGGATCTCACACAGAGCCTAGGCTTGTCTCTACACCCTCCTGCTTGGAGTGTCTTGAGTGCTGGGCTACAGGAGTGGACTACCACGTCTGACTTTACACTTTTTAAAATGGGTTTTTGCATTTAGAAATTTTTACTGACCATGCAGGGTGTGTGTACAGGTGTGCATTTGTATATGAAGGTGTGTTTGTGTGTGTGAACACGAGTGATGTGGAGGTCAGAGCCAGCCATGGGCATGAACATCCTTGGGAGTTAGTTTCTAAAACACAGTTTTTCCCTGGGATCTGGGCTTGCTGACTAGGCTAGGCTGGTTGATTAGAGAGCCACATGGATCCTCCTAGATCTCTCCCGTGCTGGGATTACAAGTTTGCATCATCATGCACCCTTTTATGTGGGTTCCAGGGATCAAACTCAGGCTGTCACACCTGTGTGGCAAACACTTTACAGATTGAGCCATCTTCCCAGTCCCCAAAGAAGAAAACATCAGAAAGCTCTTCTGACCCTCAGAAGCTCCCAACTGGTGAGTTTGCTGTGGGTCCCCACACTGTCCCTGGTGGACTCACAGATTCTCTTCCTCCTCTTATAGAAGAGTGACCCCTGGACATCCTGAGTGCTCCTACCACTGAACAAGTAGTGTTTCTCTCCTTTCCACATTGTCCTGTCCAGATAGAAGAGAGAGTCACAGTACCTTGTGTGTCCCTACAACTCTGCCCTTACCATCTGCATAGTGTCATGAGTAGGGGACACTTCTGAATTGCTCAAAAGTTGCTAAGAGTCCTGAAACCCATCTTTGTACACACACAGGATCTGGCTGCTACTCAGATACAGTGAGAGCTAGGGAAGTGGCCTTTCGCACGCCACTGTCATTGAAGGGTCTGCCACCAAGATACCCCAAGTTCCCTAGTCCACAATGGCAAAACACCCTGTAACTTTAGTCCTTCAGACTGATGTCCTCCTAGCTGGATCAAAGATGTGGGGGACAGACAGCTTGGGAATTAGCAGAGAGGTGCTCCGGGTGTGTGGAGATGGTGTACACCCAGAGACCAGAAAGGTAACTGAGAGGCGGGAGGAGAAATTTCAAGTGTTTCTCCTTGGCAAAGCAACAAGACCCTCACCAACCAGACCTCTTAAAAATGAACAGAAATAGCTCTCTATGGAAAAACAGACACAGTTCTGAATAGGCAATTCCTGGAGGAGCAAAAACAGTGTTGAACATCTGAAGAGCCTCTGGGACAGGGCACTTGGAACAGAACAAAACCACGAGACACAGAGTTCTTTTGGCCAGTGACATGGGCCCAAAAGTTCCCCTTTGACAGCATCCAGGGCTATCAAGTGTGTGAGCAGTAGGGGCCGGTGTGCACAGCCATGGAATGATTGGCAATGTCTGTCCCTGTGGAAGTCTTGTGCCCACCGGGAAAGGTCTTGGACTCTCAGGCCACTTTTATAGCCCTCACCTAAGATCCTGCAAAAATGACACTTCCTTCATTGTAGGAAGAGTTAAGGGCAAGGTGAGTGCAAGTGTGACTCCTACGGGCTGTGTCCCCTTTGAAGAACCTCCCACCTGCATCCTTAGGAGTCCAGTCTGTCTTCTGTGTGTGTTGTCCTCTTAGCAGCTCTGTGGAGAGCCCCCCAGTGACCTGTGACCATAGCCTCAAGGGTCCAGGAGTGGACCTGGCCCCAGGGCCTCTGCACACCAGTACAGCCTTCAAGCGATTCTGTAGCAGTGGCAAAGGTGACCCTGGAATAGAGGGTCTGACCACTCCACATTCCTTCTGCAGAACCTGTGGAACAAACCCTGTTTGTTGGTTCCAGATGCTAAATTTGGGGTGGTTCTGTGACGTAGTGGCTGGTGGCTAATCAAGAAAAGAGAAGGGTCTGCCTCCAAATGGAGGGTCGGACCCTATCTGATCACCGTCTGACCTTGTTCTAACCCGAGAGTCACTGACAGAGAAACTGAGTTCAAGACAAGATGGCCTTGTCTAAGGCACCTACTGCTTTGTTCAGAGGCTAAAGTCCCTCTTATAATGAGCCTGACTTCTGGGTCCCTGAGGGAGCTCAGCCAGAGGAAGACCTGTTGCTGGCCAGTACCACTTCACGGGAGGTAACCCTTTGAATTGTGTAAGGGCTAGACCAAGGTGAATGAAGATGGGATAGTCTCTGTCTAGGTAGTGCCTTGTGCCTTCCATTTCCTTCCTCCCTTAGTCACTGACTTCAGGGTCACCTTTAAAGGAGACAGGCAAGGCAGAAAGTGTGGGAGTTCCGAGGGGAAGAGAGTGGTAAAGGCCATGCTAGCCTGTCTGGGCAGTGACTGTCAGGCCTACCTCCAGAGCAGGTGTGTGCAGTGACTGTTAGGCCTACCTCCAGAGCAGGCATGTGCAGTGACTGTCGGGCCTACCTCCAGAGCAGGTGTGTGCAGTGACTGTCGGGCCTACCTCCAGAGCAGCTCAGGTATTGTTTCCCTTTGCAGCCCCTCCTTAGACACAGAAGCTGAGGCTGCCATGAAGATCCCTGCCCTCCCTCTTGAAGAAGAGTGAGGGAATAGGGGAAGATCTGGGATGTGGGTCTGGGGTTCATTTAGCCCTTTGGGCTCCAGTTCTGGGCTGTGGGAAATGACACTGTGAGTTTCCCAGATAGGAGATAGGACACCTGACTATCTCTGAAGATCAGAAAACTAGACAGCTTTTTTTCCCCTAGTGGAAGTGCACCCTAACAGTATTAGGGATAAACTTGTATTAAAGGTTGATCTGGAATTTCCAGGTAGAGAGGGAATCTCTTTCCTTATTTGATCAACTTTTCAATGCTGTAGCAAGGGCAGGCGGCTGCACACAGAGATGATGACGGCCTTTGGTGCTCACTAGTTGTTTCCTTTCTGAGGTGCGAGAGTCAGGACCTAGTCTGAAAAACCTGGCATCTAAGTACTAAACAGCTCTCCTTGCGCAGAGGTCACCTGAATCTGAGCTTCTGCACTTAGGGACAGTGCTGCACAGTCCTCTAAAGTGGAGGTGGCCCGGGGTGTCACCCTGTCACAGGAGGAATGCCTTCCCTTGCATTCAGCAAGAGTGCTGGCTGTGACAAGGAGCCCGGCAGTGAGAGGAGAGGAAGGGAGAAACCCCCAGCTCACCAACGGGACTAATACAAAGTCCCTGGAGACAGCTGGAGCAGAGCCTGAGGGCTGAGCAGCTGGCCATAATCCAGAGAGGTAGAGACAGAGAGGGAGCCTGGGGTGGGAGGTGTCCAGGCCAGGGCAACGGTGGTAAGATGCAGGTAATCCCTAGGAAGCTCCCGTGCCCATGCTCCCAGCTTCAAACCACAATGGGTTGTCTAAGTTCTTGAGGTTTGAATGTTGGAGATGGGACTAATGGAGCTGGAGTCAAGATGCCAGCAGTGCTAGGACCTCCCTGGGGAGTCCAGGGAGCTCTGCCTACATGCCTCTCTGGCTTCTAGGAGCTGGCATGCTCCTTGGCTTGCTGCTGCTTCACTGATATCCCTCCCCCGTCATTACCGCTTTCTCTTGCCTACCTCCTTCTTCCTTCTAAGGACCCCAAGACAGCACTGCACAGTTCAGGGCCATTCATGACTATGTCCCCATCTTGAGGTCCTTATGGACACCTGTGAGTCCCTATGTATGGCTACTCCATTCTCAGGAGTTGTTACTCTCTGATTTCCTGCAAGACGGCTTCAAAAGACCAATGGGAGATGGCCCGGAAGCCCAGCTGCAGAAGCTCAGAACTTTGGATGCGTACTGGGAGTCTAGGTAGAGGTGAAGGTTCCTCTCAGGTCTCTGGGTCTAGTGTGCTGTGTATAAGGCCACTCTCAGGCCCTGGGCAACCTGGACCTCATAGTCCTGGTGCTGGCCAGTGTCTTATGAGCTGGGGCACAGCCTATGAACTATAGCTGAGGCCCAGCCAGGGGCTCCCTGGCCTCCTCTCTGCAGCCGCGGTTCGGCTGGATGGCCACACATGCTTTACATTAAGGCTGCAGAGTGTATTTTCCATGCAGTCTGGCACAGGGGGGACGCTGGCTATGCAGGGTCCTGGCGGGCTGGCTGACTCGGTGGCAGGGTGCCAAGGCTGTGAGCTCTGGAGAGAGGCCCCAAAACTGAAGAGAAGAAAGAAAGTCTGGGGTGACAGTGAGATCAGGGAGGCCAGGTCTGCTTTCCAGGGAGCTGGGCCATGAGGAATATGCCACCTTTAGGGTTCTGACTATGTCCTGTGAATGACAAGCCAAGGTCACCAGCAAGGGTGGGATGGGCAGAGGTCTCAGGCTTCAGTCTGCTTGGTCTGGTCCTGTGACTTTAGAAGTTTCTGGTCCTTGCCTGTTTTCAGGGTTGACTGTCTCTGATGGGACTCTACACACTGAGACTTGGTTGGTACTGGAGGGAGGCCTGGTTCCTTATGTCTGTGGAGAATTCACTGAAGTTTCAACATGGTCCCCAGAATGTTGGCCTGGGTGAGGGTCTCATCCCCATCCTTGCATCCTGCACCTCAACTTTCAGAGCTGTCTTCCCAGCCAACACCTTAGCCTAATCCTCCCACTAAACTGCTCACTCTGGAGACTTTGTCTTCTACCCCATTTTGCTTGCAGCTCCAACCTCAGTGTTCTGGCTGGAGCCCATACCTCAGGGCTGGTACCCAGTGAGGCATTGGAGGAGGGTGGTCATTGTCCCTCGTGCTACACTTCGCTCAGTGGACTGGGTCCACAGGAGCTGCTGTGTCAATTGCCAGGTCACTTTGGATATTACCTCCAACTTGAACAAGGGTACTTGGTACCTTCATGTGCTTACTGGGGGACAGAGTAAGTCAGAGCTATAATACTGAGCCTCTGCTGGGCTAGAGGACAGTTTGTAAGTGGTTAGTGGGGGAAAGCTCATGCAGAAGGGAACATTCTGGGCTGGGTAATGAAGGCTGAATAGGAATCTATAAGTGGAGAATTTGGTGCTTGGATGAACACATTCATCCCTATGGACACGGAGTAAGCACATCACAGCCCAGTGTCAAAATTCTACCTGAGAGCTGTTTTGTATATCCTGGGAACTGAAAATAACTTGACGTTTTTGAAGGCTTACTTAAAAAAGTAAAGAAGAATGTATAGCCAGAACCTTTGCTGAGAGTCTAGCAGGGCCATTTCTGCCAGGGACAACTTGTACATAGGGAAGATGCTCCATCAGGCTCTGGTCACACAGAGTGGGGGGGCTCCAGCTGTCCTGAGGACAGGAAGAGCTACAGTACTCCAGCTTGTGAATGCTACGGTGTGACCCCCAGCTCCTCTCCCAAGAAGGTAGGATGAAATCATTGTTGTCCCTGGGCTGCGCGGACCCACCCTTCCAGCCAGATCCGTGACCCTTGGGCCTGGGAGGGAGAGGACTCCCACACTCATCTGTGAATTAGGCGTATTTTCCACCGGCTGGCTGGGTCTGCAGGGACCCAGAGAGAAGACGTTCCAAGCTTTGTAATGTTTCAGCTCTAATGAGCTGGAGTTCTGGTGGTTACTTCTAATCCCACTGTGTTTACCCCAATCAGCGATCGAAGGCTGGCCGGGATAGCTGTCATTCCTTCTGTGATTAGTGCTCTGGCAGGCCAGCCTGTTTTCCAGGAAAGGCCCCTCATCCCCATCTCTGCACAGGCTCAAGGCATCAAGGCATCTTCTGAGGCTAAGACCTGAGGCGCCTGGCTGAAATGTAGGGTGTGGTGGTGGACACAGTGATGGGCACTGGGTTTCTTAGCAAGTTCAGGGGCTCAGTACCCACTCCTTACCGAGCCTGTTGAGTGACCAGTGACTTCCCAAAGCCACGGCCTTTTCTTAGTTTTGTTCCAGTCTCCCTAGAAACATGGCTGGAGACCACGTTTGAAGGAAGCAGTTTAAAGATGACCCCAGTAAACACAAGGGGAAGGGTGAATTTCCAAGTCAGTCACCTGGGACCACCTGGGCCTCAGTCTCTGGGGTACTGTAGAAGTCACCGTGATGTGAGAGCCCAATACTACCTTACGTACAGTGTGGGAGTGTGGTGCTCCCCACAACAGGCATGTCATCCAGGTATAGTGACCATAGCCATTTAAAGCTTCAAAGTAAGTTCTCTTTGTCTTCAAGTCGAGAGGTGTGACCACTGCATATGGAGGCTGCTGTCATGTCTAAAGAGCTAGGGCCAGGGCTGTGGCATTCAGGGCGTCTGCCTAGTCCTGCTCCCTCTCCTCCCACCCAGTGCCTGGACTGCTGTTGTTACAGACATGTCCTCCTGAGCTGCTCCCTGAATTGCTCCTGTTTAAAAGGCCACTGTGACCAAGTATCATGACAGCTGTGACCTCAACGCTGTCACCCGTGTAGACTTCCTGAGTGCCCATTCTGTGGCAGATCTGGGAAAGGTGACAGGCGTCTTGTAGACCTGTGGACACCTCTTGGTACAGCTTTTCTTCTGGGCTCAGGGCTGCATCACACATGAGAAATTTGGGCTGGTTCCTTCAGCCTGGATCTGCCTTGTCTGCTTTGCTAAATCATTCACCTGCTTTGAGCCAGGGTCAGGGCTATGCTGGCATCTCTGCCACTCACAAGCCTGATGGTGCCCACTTGGCTATAGCAACCAGACCCTCGATGACCTCCACCCACTGGACACCAGGGTCAGTGGCATGCTGCATACTTTCAATTGGCTTTTTTCAAACCCTGCTGCTCCATAGCCTTGGATGATATTGGCCGTCTGCCTGGGGATGGCTATCTGAAGCAGTGGAAATGGTGGCGGCAACAGTGGGGTGGGGGTTGTTCCTGCCACTCTTGTGTGAGAGGCCAGGGTGTGGCAGGATGCAAGGGGCCTGGGTGCAGGTGTAGTTGGTCCACAGTAGGAGTTCAGGAAATCCTGAGGCTGCCCTCTCTACCGTGGCATGGTACTACCCATAGTTCTTGGAACCCTTTGGAGTCCATGTCCATGCGGGATACAGGCCATGGGAGCCACTCACCCTGGCCACAGGCTCACAGCTCAGAGCTTGCACATCTGCTTGGGAAGTATTTCCTTTTTATGAGTGAGTTCCAACTTGTTAAATTTTACAGCAGCAGGAAGCTTGTAACCTCACTTAGAAGTTACGAGGGCCTGGGGTGAACACACCCTGTAAAGCCCAGTGGCCCGTGGGAATCTGCTTAGAGACAAGTCCAGACACCTCTTCCAGCACACAGGCAGTACTGAGGCTCCAGGATGACGATGCCTTGGGTGCCCCGAGAGACCATCAGAATGGCAGTGTGGCGCCAGGACCCCCCTGCAGAGCCTGTGCTGGTCTTTATCTCTTGAACTATTCTTGTCTTCCCGGAACCAGGAAAAGGCACAGCCTTCCTACTAAGCCAGAGTAGGAACATGACCCTCCAAAGTGTCAAGAGCCCAAGTGCCCAGACACTTTGATCACCAACCCCCAAGGCAAAGGTCTCTGCAGTCTGAGCTAAGTTGAAGAGCTTAATGGTGGGGAAGTGACTGGATGGTGACTGGATTCTAGGCTGGCCCCAATGTGAAGAGAAGCTTCCTTATACGGGAAAGAGTCAATCAAGACAGTTCCAGACAAAGAAGGCAGGGTGGCTCTCCAACCAGAAGAAGGAGCTATGACCCAAGGAAGGTGGGCAGCCTAGCAGCTGGGGAGAGGGACCTTCCTTCTGTGGAGCCTCCATGGGGAGAATTTCTACAGGCGTTTTTGCTCTGACCCCAGCGTGACCGTTTTAGAGCCTGGACTTCTGGAACTGTGAGATAAATTCACATTGTGACAACAATTTTCAGAGGGAATGGGCCCACTAGCACTCTAGACCAAGTGTCCCTGTTTCACTGGACAGTCAGTATTGAGACCCAAGTCCCTAGAATGATGGTGTGCATGACAGACACATGAGGAGATGGCCAGGAAACCAACAGACCCTCAGCAGAAATGGCCTCGCCCCTTGCCCAGGTCTCGAACTTGCCCCACACGGTAACTGTGATGAGTAATTACTGTTGTTTACAAACCATGGTCTGTGGCATTTTGGTGACAGTAGGTAGAACTGACTGGTACAGAATTTGACCCAGGCAAAGGGGGCCGCTATAGCACGTGTTGAGAATGTGACAGGCAATAATAAGCAGAGGCTGGGAGGGTTTTGAGCAGCCATACCAGGCTGTGTACGGTGACCGGTGCCGGCTCAGGGGAGGAGAGGTGTCGAGAGAGAGTCTCTGCTTGGGCTGGTTGACGGAGGGTGCTTGTGAAGATGGCGATGCCAAAGACTGCTCTGATATGTCAGAGCCTTGTGATACAAAGAGCTTGGCTTAGCTGGGATTGTGTTCTGGTATATGGCAGAAGAGTACCTTGGGTACTTAGCTGACTCTTAAAGTACTGAAGGTGAAACTTGGTTCCTCCTGGCAGTCTACAGAAGGCTGGCAGAGGTGAGAAAGGACTCAAAACAGAATTGCTTTGCAGCATGGAACCAGGAGCTAACAGCTGAAACGTATTTTAACTATCCCCACCCCCCAGTGTGTGTGCGTACAGGTCAGAGGTCAACTTCAGCTATCGTTCTTCCTCAGGTACCATCTGTCTTGTTATTTGGAGACACCTTAGCAATACACTCTATGTAACCAAACCACCACCGCTCCCTAGGTTAGGGTGAGAGCTCCATCCTGTTTACCAATGAGCAAACATAGACCCAGAGAGGTCAGGAAACTGCCCCAGGGTAGCTCAGATGGTAAGTGGCAGAATCTGGATTTGAACCCAGGTTTTTGCTGCCACTTTGCCACAGTGAGAAGAGCTAGGGACCAGGAACCAGCAAAAGAAGGAGCTTCAGCTCTGGGATGATGACAGCTGGCTGGAGCTGGCAAGGCACAGGAGCCAGCACGCCCCATCTTGCTCCTTAACCTGAACTGAGGTCCTCAGAGCCAAGTACAGAGCTGAGGACGTCTGGAAATTCAGAGTGTATTTTTAACGTGTTTCCCCTTTAATAACTGCCTAAAAATATTTGACCAGTTACAAAGGAAAGGCTGCTTTGCTGTGGTTCCTCAAGCCCCTTCCACACAGAGGATTATGGTCGCTGTGAGGACATGGATCTATTTTGGGGAGGCTTTGAGAAGTTTGCTTTTTACAAAAGTGTTGGGGGATAAAAAAAAAAAAACAGCTAAAGTAGAAACTTCTGATTCCAGCCAGAAAGAAGTGGTCCCCTTCTCCCCAGCCTGTTTGACAATAGAAAAGCCCTTACCTGGGAGTACCCTGAAAGCCAGGATACCCAGGGCCCTATAGCAGTCACAGAGCTTTCCCTTTGTCTTCTCAACACACGGTGGGGGCTGAGAAGCTCCCTCCCTACATCCTGACAGGCACAGATGCCATTTAAGCCTTCACCCTCAGCAGGCACAGCACGCTCCCCCCCCCCCCCCAGTGCTGGGTCTGGGCCCCCTGCTATGGTGCCAGCCCATTGGGAACCAGCTGCTCTCTGAACATCACATACCCAGGACCAGAGAAGTGGAGGGAGGCCCCTGGGCAGTGTCAGCTGGAGTCCTGTTTCATCCCACTGGGGACTTGTGGGACCCAACATGGAGTCACTCACACTTTACCCAGCAGGAAACAGGCTGTACACCTTAGAACTCTGCCTTTGATGGGGTTGAGTGGGGGAGGGCTACACCTCCACTTTATCCCTTGGCTATGAGTCAGGGAGCTGTTTTAGCAGGTACTAAAAGAGAAAGTGGGGAGCTACACCCCAACTCCAGCCTGCACACTACACCTTAGGCAGAGTGGCTGCTGCTAAATGGCAAGATTAAATGGAATCCAGATCTCCATTACCAAATCCCCCAAATATCCCAGATACAATAAAAACTCACTCGTCAGACCGAGAGCCAGGCGATCACAAGGCGGCTGAGAAACAGCAGTCGGCGGGTGCCAGCACTGGAGTGAATCAGATGTTGGAATAATCTGACAAGGATTAGAAAACAGCCATCATCAAAAGCTTCCATGGCAATTATGAACATGCTCAAGATGAGTGAAGAAAAAACAGAAAGAAAAAAACCCAACCAGAAAACCTCAGCAAAGAAATAGTAGGCATTTAAGAAAAAACGCCAAAGGGACATCTTAGAACTAAAATAATACGATAGCTGAAATTTGAAAACCTTGCTCTGTGGGCTCAGTGGAAGAGTAAAGACAGCCAAGGAGAGAATAATAAACCCCAAACAGGTCAACAGAGTTCAAAGTCAGACCAGTCTTCACAGAGAACACAGACGGAAGATCCACAGGAATCCAGCAATCAGTGAGACGGTGGTACAGGGTCAAATGCGGATGTTCTCAGAGTCACAGGAGAGGAGAAGGGAGGGACTGAAGTAGAATTTAAAGGAATAACAACAGAAAGTCTCCTGAATTCATGAAAAAAACATAAGCCATAACCCTACAGATCCAAGAAGCTGACAGAAATCCAACAGAATAAAGTCAAAGAAACCTATGCCAGGTAATCATCAAATGCCTGAGATCTGAATTCGAGGACGCCTCTTCCCTAGGGGAAGAGTGAGGTGGAGAGAGGGTCTCATTCTGTAGTCCAGGCAGACCTGAAACTCACTATATAGATAGTCCAACTGGCCTCCAATTCATGATGGCCCACCTACCTTAGGCTGGCAGGTACTGTGATTACATATGGGAGTCACCACATCTGGCTTAAAGGAATATTCCTGAAAGAAGTCCATGGTGGAGGGGGAAAGGCATTGCACATTTTAGGGTACACCAATCAAAAGATAGCAGGTTCTCTTTTCTGAAGCCAGAGTGCGGGGGAGACCTGGCGAGCACAGGTCAGGTCATGCTTTGAAATAAAGAAAAAAGAAAAGAAAAGAAAAAAGAAATAACTGTTAACGCTTGAGTTTGACTCCAGAAAAACATACTCTTCAGGAGTAAAGGGGAAACACATTTACATTACAAAATAATCTCAAGAAGGGGCTAGGGAGCATCCTCAGGAAGTACACATACTCATGGTGCAAGCCTCACAACCTGGAGCCCACTCAGAAAGCTGGATGCTGAGGTGCCTCTATAACCGAGCATTCCTAGAGTGAGATAGGAGGTGGAGGCAGGAGAATGGCCAAGAAGCTCACTGGCTAGCTAACCTGATATTTAAAGCCTAGCAGAGATAAGAGAGACCCTGCTTCAACAAGGTCGATGGACAGAAGTGACTTTCCTGAAGCTGTCCTTATAAACACTCAAATTCATTAGTTAAAAACTTAAAGACCCTCACTAGATGGAGAAGCTGTTGGCATTCATGGAGAGGAGGAAGGTTAATACCACTCATCTATATTGTGAGCACAGTATCAATCAAATTACCACAAAACCATTTTGTTGATGTCTACAGACTTTTTAGAGTCTAAAAGGGAAAGCCAGAGACCTACAACAGGAAACAGAGCACCGAAGAAGGTAACCAGAGGATGAACTCACACTATCTGATTTCAAGATGCACGGAGACAGAGTGGAGTCAACACACTGTGGTCTTGGCAGAGAATAGACGCACAGGCCCGAGAACTGGAGGAAGAGCAGAGCTGCGTCCAGCAGATGAGCCAAGTGGCCTCTTACAGCAGAACAAGGCAACAAATGGCGGAAAAGCAATTTCTCAGATCTAGTGCTAAAAGGACTGACTATCCATATGCAAGTGCAAATGGATGGTTCTAGACACAAGCTTTACAGCTTCCACCAAGATTAACTCAAAATGGACCAACATCCTAAAGGGAAACATGTGGTCCCCTGAAACATCCTGAATAAAAACCAGGAGAGAATTCTGCCTGACTTTAGATTTGCTACTGAGTTTTCATATATAAGCCACACAGAATGATCCAGGAAAACAGAGTAATTAAATGACAATAAAATTAAAATCTTCTGGAGCTGGGGAGATGGCTTGCTGTATAAGCATGGGGACCTGAGTTTGACCCTTGGCACCTTCATGAAAAAGTCAGGAGTGTTGGTGTACATGTGTAACCCCAGTGCTGGGGAGGAGTTGGAGATGGGCTACCTAACTAGCCTACTCAGTGACTTCTGGGCTCAATAAGAGATGACTCCTGAGGAACAATTCTCAAGATTAACCTCTGTCCTCTATAAACACACACACACACACACACACACACACACACACACACACACGTGTGTGTGTGTGTGTGTGTGTGTGTGTGTGCCCATGTGAGCGCATGCAAACACAGAAAAAAACTTGAAATCTGTTCTTTCAAAGACTTTGCTGGAAAACGGAAAGGGGATGAATATCCATGTGACGTGTGTGTGTGTGTGTGTGTGTGTGTGTGTGTGTGTGTGTGTGTGTGTGTGTGTGCGCACTAATTGACTTGTATCTATGCAGCATATGTGTGCTAACCAGGTTGTTTTCATGGGACACATGAATGCTAATCAGTTTCAATTCATGTGGTACATGTGTGCTCATTGGCAGCTTGTTTCCCTCTGACACATGTGTGTTAATCAGTTTGTTTCCCTGTGACATGTGTGTGCTGATCGGCTTGGATCCACATGACACATGTGCACTCATCGGCTTAGATCCAAAATAAACAAAGAATTCCTACAACTCAACAAAAGGAACAGAAGCCACCTGATTAAAAACTTAGGCAAAGATCTAAACAAATCCCTCATCAAAGAAGATGCCAGTGTAGCAGTGTCCAGAGGGTGAAATAAGTCATTTATGTCAACAGGGACTTGCAAACATAACACCACTGAGATAGAGATGCGTACCAATGAGGCTGGCTAGAGGCCAGTGCCAGGTGCCGGCAGGGATGGGCCGACAGGAACTCTCATTCATGGCTGGTCATAATGCAAACTGGCACAGCCTCTGTGGAAGACAGTCTGGCAGTTTCTTACAAAGCTAAATATAATCTTAGCATATGATCCATCAGTCATGCTCCTCAGTGTTTACCCAACTGAGTTGAAAACTTATGGCCACCCAGAAAACCTGCATATGAATGTTTATAGCAGCTTTGCTCATAATTGTATAAAACTGGGGGCAAGCAAGATGCCCTCGTAGGAGACGGGGAAAAAACGGGCCGCAGTTCATCCACTTGATGGAATAGTATTCAGCAATCAAAAGAAATGGTTTGCTGAGTCACAACAAAGACACGGGTGAGCAGCAGACACCCATGGCTAAATGGAAGAAGAAATCCTGCAAGCACAATGCTAAGTGAAAAAAGCCACTTGGAAAAGGCCACAGGCGGTAAGGTTCTGGGACAGTTTAAACAACTTGATGCCATTAGGGAGCTGGGGAGACATTTGTATAGATAAAGCCCGAGGAGATTTAGGTCCAGAAAGTATTTCATATCATATTCTAATGCTAGCTACATGGTATAAACTCATACACACATGTGGTGAAACCATAGGGCATCGAAGCCTCAATTTATATTCCTAACTAAGATGGAAGGCAGTGGTAATGCGGCTTAAACAAATCATGAATGGAGGAGGCAACTTCTGATGGGGAAGAGCTGACTAAGTGAGTCCTGAGCAAAGTGGAAACTTGAAGCTGAGAATGCACATGAACACTGGTTGTAGCTGATGAAGCTCTTTCCCAGGGTGGTGCAGGTTGGTGATTATGAAGCCACTACGTGGATTGAGGAGAGGACGCAGTGTGTAAGGCACTTGTCACACAAGTGTGAGGACCTGGGTTTGAACATGCAGAACCCACGTACATTTGGGTACAGTAGTACACGTCTGTAATCCCAGTGTTCTTATGGCGGGATGGGGAATGGAGACAAAAGAATCCCATAATGTTTTGTCATGCCAATAGAAAAGTGACTAAGAGTCTTTCCACCTCTTGTACTCAATGTTAGAAGCCAAACCCTGAGTATGAGACACACTCATTGCTTCTAGGACCCCTTCTGCTTATGTCAACCCTTGGGTTCCTGTGCAGATACATAATATCCTCTCCCAAAACGCTCCTGTATTGAGAGCTTGGTTTCCAAATGAAGGTTCTAGTGAGAGGTGATTGTACCTTGAGGGCTTTCACTCCAACACATTAAGTCCAGGCACGTGTTCGTGTTCATGGCCAAATTGCATAAGGAAAATGGGCCCTTGTTGGAGAAAGGAGGTCACTAGGGGAGTGTCTTTGAAGATATCTTGCCCCTGGCCTCTTCATGGGCTCTCTGCTTCCTGACCACAATGTAAATAGCCTTGCTAACCATTCGTTTCGAATACCTTTATGCCCTACCCAACCACTTAGAGGCTGTCTTAGTTAATGTTTTGGTTGTTGTGATAAGACTGCATGATCAAAAGCAAGATGTAGAGGAAAGGGTTTGTCTGATTATACTTCTACATCACAGCCCATCTTTGAAGGAGTCAGGACAGGAAGGCACACAGAGCAGGAACTGAGGCAGTGGCTATGGAAGAATGCTTCTTGCTGGTTTCACCAACTCAGGGACCAAGCATTCAAACATTAGCCCATTCTTACTCAAACCACCACATTCCACTCCTTGCCACCATTGGCTTGCGGCCATATCCATAGTGCAAAATACATTTAGTCAGACTTCAAAAGTCCCCATAGTCTTTCACTGTCTTAGCACTGTTTAAAAGTCCCATCTGAGACTCAAGGCAATCTCTTAATTATAACTCCCTGAAAAATCAAAAGCAAAAAGCAAATTACAAACTTCCACCATATACTGGCACAAAATAGACATTACTATTCCAAAGGGAGGAAAGAGAGTATACTGAGGCAATACTGGACCAAAGTAGGACTGGAACCAAGCTGGGCAAACTCCAAATCCTGAAACTCCAGTTCTGATGTCAAATAGCTTAGATGTTCCAACTTTCCAACTTTGCTGACTGCAACACACTTCTCTTGGGCTGGTACCAACCCCTGTGTACAGCTCTCCTTGGCAGGTATCCCATGGCTCTAGCACCTTCAACATTTTGGGGTCCCCAACACAATTCAGACTTTACCCCTAGAGCTTCACACAATGGCCTCTTTGGGCCTCCATGCAGGGACTCTTCTGCCACATGCCTGGCCTCAGCAGCCCTCTGTAATCACAGAGAAAGATTCCACAGTCTCTTGATCACTTTAAAGCCAGAAGCATGTAGCTGATGTTGTCAAGTTCTGTTGCATGCTCGGTATGGAACCTGGCCCCCTCCTTGAATTACATTTGCATAGGCCTTGATTGGTTGTTGCTCATTTGGGAACAAGAGATACCTCAAGTCTTCTCTCTTTGCAGGGTTAGCTGGGTGGGGACTTGCTCCAGGAGCACCATCCCCTTTTTTCCATCTCCTAAGTTCTTTTGCCATAAACCAAGGTTCCAACATTAAATTTCCTGGTGTCATTTTTCTCCAAAAACACATACATTTTGTATTTCTTTTCCCCTGCTTACTCTTTTTCATTGTAGTTCTGAATGGGAGTGATCGCTAATAGTCACTTGATACAGTCAATACTAGCTTGTCTTGGAATCTCCTATGCCAACATTATCAGTCCAGAAATCTGGCAGATTCTTAAAATAAGGGCACAAAGCAGCCACAGTGTTTGCCAAAATACCACATGAATGTCTCAGGTCCAGTTGTTAGTATTGTTCCCCTCTGAAACCTTTTGAGCTAGGCCTCCATTGTCCACATGGCTCTCAGCACTGCTGTCTCCCACACTCCTACTAGGAGAGCCCATTAAGCTCTGCTTATAGCATTCAACTGCTTTTCTAGTCCAACATCCCAAAGTATTCTACATTCCTCAAAACAGATAAACAAAACCGCCCAAACCCCACAGCAAGGTCAGGACTATCACAGCAATAGGGGAACCAGCTTCTTAGTTACTGTTCTATTGTCCTAACAAAACACTATTCCCAACTAGTGTTTTCTACCTCATGCTTGTGGATCAGATGTAGGCTCTCAGCTACTGCTCCAGTGCCATGGCTATACAGTGCCATGCCTGCTTGCCTGTCGCCATACTCTCTGGCCATGATGGTTGTGGACTTGAACTCTCTGGAATCATGAGCCCCCATATTAAATGCCTTTTATAAGTTTCCTTGGTCATAGTGTTTTGTCACGTCAATAAAAAAGTAACCAAGATAGACTCTTTAGAAAGATGACTCTAAGAGAGCCTGTGATGAGTCCAGAGCACGAAAATGGTGGGAAGTGAGAAGGTGCTTAAAACCCAAATAACTGAGCAGAAAAGTCACAATAAAGCAAAGTGAGAGAAGGGGAACAACCCAGAGGAGGTTGTAGTGGTCTAAGCTGAAACTGCAGCAAAGCATGTCACATTGGCATATCACCCAAAGTCTCCAAACTAGACATCTGTGCATCCACATGGGCAGATACAATGAGGAGGAGCAAGGAAGAGCGCTTTCCAGTATTGGAAACTTCTGAACAATGACAAGCACTTTCTGTCTTCAAGAGGTGGAGTGTGACTCCATCACCTCCTTAAGTGGGGGGCTATAGTATAGTCAGGAGGCACCAGGAAGCTTCCCCAGAGAACAGTCTACTGGAAGCTGATAGGTTTCCCAGCTCAGCACCACTTGTACGATCAACTCTAGCCATGCTGAGTCATGCAGACAGCATGTCCTCCAGGCACACACAGTGTGTGTGTGTGTGTGTGTGTGTGTGTGTGTGTGTGTGTGTGTGTACTCTCTTCCATGTCATATGGTCCTATTCCCATCATGAGAAAAATACCATATAGATTCCAAATGAGGGATATTCTGAAAAATCCTTTGTGAGCACTCCTTGGAATACTCAAGATTACCCCAAAACAATAAAAATAAGCCCAACAATATAAATGTAGCGCTCACCCCTTCTCAAAGGAGCTTCTCTTTGCAACAGATGGAGATGGTTACAGGGAGCCACAAACCAGAATGCAGAACATAACCGGTGCTGGGGTGCCCAGCCTCAGTGGATACACTGCAACATCACTCCTGTACCCAAGGCTTGGAAACACCTTGGAGGAGAGGGTGGAAAGATTGGTAGGAGCCAGAGGACTAGGAAATCTGCGGAGAGATTGTGTCTCCTAGAAATGATAAGGAGGCGTCTCATCCATGCCACCTCAACAGTATGGCTGCCTAAGTCCTGGGCAAGTCAGTAGCATGCTAATGTGGAAGGGGGGAAATCTCACAGGGCCCTGCCTCTAAATAAAGAACTGCAGGCACTAAGGAATGCTGACAGCCACGTTGTCTTCCCCAGGGATGAGCCCCCTAATTAGTTATCCAATACAAAGTAGTCAGCCCTGAAACCATAGACCTACAAGCAACACTAAACCAACTCAGCAGGTTGTTTTTAGATTTATGTGACAATAACAGTGCAAGACAAAGGCTATGAATTTGGGAGTGAGAAAGAAGGGGTAGACATTGGAGGGGCTGGAGAGAGGGGAGGGAAGTGGGGGACAAAACTGTGTTTTAATTAAAAAATTACTTTAAAAACCAAAGGAGAACCCAAGTATTCTAGTTTCCATTTTCTGTGGCAAATGACTCTGGCTGAGAAAAGCAGCCTACAGGAGGAAAGAGTTATTCTGGCCAATAGCTGTAGGTTACAGTTCACCATGGCAGGGAGCCAAGGACAGAGGAACGTGTGCAGCGAGTCACACCAAAGTCAAGGGCAGAGAGAATGAGTGCCTGCACCCATGTGCTTGACTCACACTCTCTACTATAGAGTCTAGACCCAGAGCCAGGGAATGGGGCCACACACTGTGGGCTGGGCCTTCCCACATCGGTGAATGGAACCCTGACAGTTCTCTAAAGTCATGCCCACAGGCTAGCCTGAGGTAGCTAATCCCTCATGGAGACTCTCCCTAGATGATTCTAGATTGAGTCAAATTGACAATTAAAACCAACCATCCCACTGAGAAGCCATCATAAGCAAAAGTAGTTTTAGGACACAGGACAGGAATGCAAAGGGACCCCGTAAAAGGGAAAAGACATTGAGGGAAGCATGGAAGCCTACTTTAAAGTAAAGAAAACATGAGGAGTTGACCTGAATTGACAGTATGCATCAACATGGGTTCCCTTGTTTTGACAAATGGAGCATGCTAACGTGGAACATCAAAACTGAAGAGAGCCAGAGTGCCTTAGGGCCAGCAAGATGGCTGGGTGTGTAAAGGTACGTGCAAGCCTGCCAGCCTGAGTTCCAGCCCTGACTTTACAAAGTTGTCCTCTGACCTCTACATGTTCTCAGTGGCACACACCTTAATGATTGATTTAAAGTTTAATTAAAAAAAAATGAAGTATCAAATTTCATCTTTTCCTTAAAATATTTTTAAAAGAATACATTAAGAGATTCTTTGGGAACTAGTCATTGATAAATGTACCAGCCTGGATGGGTCTCAAGAGCAGTGTGTTCTCTGTGAAAAGCCACTCTCAGATCACCACACATTTAATTCTCATTGGAGGACATTTCCCACAGCTAGAGGTGGAACCTAGGACTGTGAACATGTACCACTAAGCCAAATACCCGGCCCTTAGAGATCATTTTTAAACGCTAAAGTTGTGGAAATGGGGGACAAATTAGTGTTTTCCAGGAACCAGGGGTGAAATACTGTATGGGTCTGCTTGCAATTACCATTAAAAAAAAAAAATGCCTGGGGCTGCACTAGTTATAAAGTGGAGATTCACACTGGGTGTGGTGGCATGTAGCAATGAATCTTAACAGGTCATATTAATAAAAACAAACTTGAGACCAGTTATTGGGGAGAATGCTGGAAGATCAGATAAGTAGAATAAGCCACAGCTACCTCACCTTGCCAATTCCTCAGCTGATCCTGTTTCCTCAGACTGGAAGCCTCTGAGTCCTCATCCAGAATGAATCTCAGCTGAACTGTGCTGCTCAAAAGCTTAAAAGCTTAACCAGCCAAATGCTTCTAGTTTCTGGTCTTCACATCTTACATATCTTTCTGCTTTCTGCCATCACTCCCTGGGATTAAGGCCTCACTTCTTGGGATTAAAGGGGTGTGTCACCATGCCTGGTTGTTTCCAATGTGGCCTTGAACTCACAGAGATCCGGATGGATTTCTGCCTCTCAAGTAACAGGATTAAAGGTGTGAGTGCCACCATTTTCTGGCCTCTGTATCTAGTGTCTGTTCTGTCTCTGACCCCAGATAAGTCTATTAGGGTGCACAATATTTGGGGGAACACAATACCACCACAGTGGCACATGCTTTTAATAACAGTACTTGGGAGGCAGAGACAAGCTGATCTCTGTGAGCTCAAGGCCAGCCTGGTCTACAGAGTGAGTTCCAGGACAGTCAGAGCTACACAGAGAAACCCTCTCTCCAAACAAACAAACCAAGGATGGAGATTTATGTGAAGGGCTGCCTAAGAGATGGTATTGTCTCAGTGCAGCTTTGATGGGGCCCTTCCCTTCACACATGTAGTATGGTAGAAGGCTGTGGGGAGAATTTATGAGTCAGAAGCTAGAGAGTCATCCAGTGGGGCAGTCTTGCTTCCTCAGGAACCATAGCCATTTCCTTCTAGAGGCCCTGCCTTCCATGACTTATTTACTTCTCAGAAGGCCTTGCCTTTTAAAGGTTCCCCAGCATCTGCCAAGGCTACCTAGTCCACCAAAAATCCAAGCCTTCAACACTTGGGAGACAGAATAGCAAATAGGCGGGGAGACTGCTTGATGAGTGGGAGACAGGTGTGGGGACCCCTTGGGAAAGGTGGTTACATAAATCTGATGTAGACTCAAAGTCCTCACAATGCTCTACAAAATACCAGTGACAGCTAAGTTTGAAGATAAGAGTAGTGAATTGCCTTGCACCAACCCAGTCTCCACATTTTTGTGTTGTAGGAGAGGGGTCTCCACTAGGAGAACTGGAGCAAAGATGTGTTGGATTCTAGGTTCTATTTTTTGCAGCTTCCTGTGAGTCTAATTAGTTTTTTAAGTTAAAGGCCATTAAAAGTCTGCTTCCTGGGATAGAGAGATAGCTGTGGTAGAGTGCTTGCCTGGCACATAAAGCCTTGGGTTCAATCCTCATCACAGAAATAAAAAGTCTCAATATTCTAAAAAGGCAGAGTTGTTTATCACAAACTGCTTCCTATGACATGGTTACACTATGGATAAAATGTAAAAACAATTGAGTTGACATTTAAGAGGAAACACAATCAGGCTAACATTGGAGAGAACAAGACACTTCAAATCAGGGAGAGACTGGTTGAGACGAAGGTCTAAACGATTTCTCCTGGTATTCTCCCCATGAGGACAGTTGGATGCTGAGCCCAGAAAAACAGAGAGAACCATGGGGTGGAAGGGAGCGACCCTAGATCTACACAAAATGCCTCTTGGTGTTGGTTTGCATCTGTGTTTCTATGGGACAGTTAAGGCTCTGCAGACCTCAGCACCAGGAGCCTGGACAGTCAGCCAATGCAGAGCCGGAATAAGTTGCTCAGCAAGGGGGATACAGGATTTGAAGTCTAAATTGTGCACATTGAGAATTCGGACTTTAATTTCTACAGAACTGCCATTTCCCTGGTGCTGAAGAAGGACCTGCTGCACGGTGGGCAGGAGTCCCTCACCAAGAGGCTCTGTTCAGATGGCTCTTTTGGGAAGTTGCTGCCCTGTAACTAAGAGAAAGGCCTTGCTTTAGGCATCAAAACCAAAGGAAAGTGTAGTGCATTTGTCTTTTGAAAAATCTTAGACCAAAGCTCCACAGGACCAAGACAATTGCCACTAATTTAGCGACCTCCTGGGAGGGAAAATAGGTGAACAAACACTGGCCTGAGCAAAACCATCAAATCCAGGGCCTGTGCAGCACATCACCCACAGATCCATTGTGTAAGTTGAAATCACCAGGGATGTAAGGAACAGAAAATTACAACCCAGGGGCTGGGGAGAGGGCTCCTTTCGGAAGGTGCTTGCTACCTTGTAGGCATGAGGACCCAAGTTCAATCCTCAGAACTTATATGAAAAGAAGGACAAAAGGCATGGCGGCATGCGCCTCTCATCCCAGTGCTGGGGTAGGAGAGGCAGTGGATGTGGGGTGCTCTCTGTCCAGCCAACCTGGCCTACTAGGTGGACTCCAGCCCAATGAGAGACCTTGTCTTTAAAAAAACTAAGGAGGACAGCGTCTGAGAAAGACACCTGAGGTGGTGGTCCTCTGGCTTCCATATGCACATACATGTGCACACTTGCACACATGTGCACTGCACACACACACACACACACACACACACACACACACACACACCATGACTCATAATTAAAATAAATCAAAATGAGCAAAGCAACAGAAGGCCCCAATTTCAGAAAAACTTGATACGAACTTTAAGTATTATACATACTTTTAAAAAAAACAATCAAGTTATATCCACTGTCAATGGATAACTGATGGAAAGTTGAAATACCACAAGGTAAAGATGCAGCATACATTTAACCTGCCATCTAAGCTTGCCACTGGCACACTGTAGACTCTACAGTGTAGAGTGCCTGCTCTTTCCTGCCTAGCCTCCTGAGAATGTCACATGGCAGAGTGATCCAAAGTCAAAACCAGAAAAGAGGTTATTGCTGAATGCAGACTGCATCCAGGTGCAAGGCTGGAGGTCGGACGCTGGATCACTGGATCACAGATGTCTGTGTATATGTTCACTCCATAACAAGGAAAATCAGGAGAGAAATGAAAACACACACACACACACACACACACACATACACACACACACATACACACACGCACACACACACACACACACATGAATTAAATGGAAACCTAGAGCTGGATAATTCAGTATCTGAAATGATCTATCCCTGTCATAAATATTAACTTAGAATGGGCCATAGTGCCTGGGGCTGTAGCTCAGTAATGCTGTGCTGTGGGGCATGCACAAAACCCAGAGTTCAATTCCCATGACGGGAGGAAAAAGATGCTAGGATCAAAGACCTAATTGTAAAATGAAGAGCTTACAGAAACTCTGGGGTGTAGCACTAGAGATCGCCAGAAGCCCGGGTTAGCGATGACTTTTCAGATCTGACACCACAGACACGAAATGTAGAGAAAAACCTGAACAATTGGAGTTCATTAAAATTATTTTAATCTGCTGAGTGACCTTATCAAAAGAAGGAAAAGACAAGCCACAGGCCAAAAGCAAAATATCTGCAAAAGGCCTATCTGCTCAGACTGGCTATCCAAAGGGAACAAGAGCTGTCCAAACTCAACAAGGAGAGGAGGGAAGGCTCTGATTAGAAATGGACACTTCATCAAAGACATATGGATGAAACACAAGCATAAGGAAGGATATTGGACATCACTGAGAGCCTGGAAAAGGCTAATTAAAATCAGCGAGATGCCAACACATGCCACTAAAGCCCAGAACGCTGATGGCACCAGATGCTGGTGAAGATGTGGGACCCTGGGAACTCTCATACAGGCTGGTGTGAATGCAGAAATGCCAATCATCCAGGAAGATGGACTGGCCACTTCTTACCAAGCTAAATGTATTTTTCACCATATGATCCAGCAATCAGGCTATTTGATTCTTACCTAAAACAGCTAAACAAAGCAAAACAAAAAACAAACAAGCAAAAAACTCACATAAACCTGCACATAGATGTTTATTGATGCTTTATTTGTAATATATTAAAAATTGGAAGCAGCTAAAATGTCTGCCAGTGGGTTTATGGATAAACAGACTATGGTACAGCCATACAATGGACTATTGCTCAGTTCTAAAAGAAAATGCACCATCAAATCACAAACAGACAGGCAGGACCGTGTGTACCTAGTACAAGCAAAGAAAGTTCACCTGAAAGGGCAGTGTACTGTGCAAAGATTCTGGGGACGTGCTCAAAAACCCTAAGCACACTGTGCAGGATGGGACAGTGGGGGAGAGAGTATGTAGTGCAAGGGGCATATGGGAGCACTCGGTCCTTTGTAAGTTTGCAGGAACTCTAGGCATTCTCTGGCAAGCTGTGGAGACAGTAAAATTATCAGTGGTTTCCAGAGACTGGCAGGAGAAGGGGAATGAGCAAGCAGAGTCTTCTCAAGGAATAGAGATACATGGACTGTCATAGAATAGTATGTATATGTTATTACAAATCTGCTCAAATGCATAGAATGTACAATAAGAGGGAGGCATAATGTAAACTATACAGGGGTTGCTTGGTGTCTACCTGGAGACGCAAGGCCATTAATCATGCCAAATGCACCACTATAATGAGCAGTGCTGATAATTAGGGTTGCTCGGCTTCTGTGAGGCCGGGGAGTCTTAGAAATCCCGTACCTTCTGCTCAGTTCTAACTGAAGCTACTCTGAAAAAGTACAATAAAAATAACAACCAAGAAATAATGAAGATCTTGGGGAAATGAAATATAAGAGAAGTTTTTACCACACTACCCACGCCACAAGAAATGAGAAAAGAAATTCTTGAGTGTGAAGGGTGGTACACTCTTGCTCTGACCTGGGAGGAACACTGGAAATAATTGCTATGTGGAAATAGCCTAACTCCTCTCCCTAAAAAGCAATTAATTGTCGGACGCTAATCAATGGAGTTGCATTAGCAACAGTCCTGTTGCTGTGATAAAATGCCATGACCAAAGTCACTTTTAGAAGGAAGGGATTATTTGGGCTTAGAGCCCCCGAGGCATAAATGTTCCTAGAGGCAAGAGGCACAGCTACAAGCTGCAGGCAGGGCAGCAGGAGCAGAAGCTGAGAGCTCACATCTTCAAGTGTAAGCCTGAATTGGAGACTGTAAACCAGAAGTGGTATGGGGCTTTTAGTGCCAATAGTCTATCCTCCTTATGGGGAGGGGGTGTAATGTAGATGATGCATTTTGGGCTGAGTATTCCACTATCACTCATTCTCTGTGAGACTGATCATTTTGATATGTTTCTGAATACAAACATAACCCTGTATCTCCAGGATTTACTACATGCTTTTTAGTAAGGTGGGAGTTCCTAATTCACTCACAGAGGGTTCAATGGGAAAAATGTGTTAATGTGTATGTATAGGTCTGTGCTTGCAGTTACATGTGTTATATATACAGATATGTGCATACATGCATTCAAATACACAGTTACATATTAAAATAATGTATGTGACTCTGAGTGAGGGGTATACGGGAACCCACTGTACTACTCTTCTTTACATGCTTCATTGGTCTTTTTAGTTAGTGTCTTAGTTAGAGTTTCTATGGCTGTGAAGAGACACCATGACCACAGCAACCCTTAAAAATGAAAAACATTCAATTGGGCTGGCTTACATTTTCAGAGGTTCAGTCTATTATCATCGTGGTGTGACATGGTAGCACACAGGCAGACATGGTGCTGGAGAAGGAGCTGAGAGTCCCATATCTTAACTTGTAGGCAGTGGGAAGTGGTCTATCTCATTGGATGTGGCTTCAGCATACATGAGACCTCAAAGCATACAAAGACCTCCACAGTGACACACTTCTTCCAACAAGATCCCACCTACTCCAACAAGGCCACACCTCCTAATAGTGCCACTTCTTTGGGAGGAGGGGAGCATTTCCTTCCAAACCACCACAGTTGGCATATGAAATAACAATGGATTTTATTATGATATTTTCACACAGATGTATCATTATATTCTATTCAGGGCTGGAGAGATGGCTCAGCTGTTAAAGGCTAGGCTCACAACCAATAATATATTCTGTTCATATTAATCTCTTCATTCTTTCTGGTTTTCTTCCTCCTCCAAAATGTCCCCTTTCTTCTCTCTCTCTCTCTCTCTCTCTCTCTCTCTCTCTCTCTCTCTTTCTCTTTCAAGTTTGGCTGTGAGAAAACTAGGAATAGTCTATTGAGGGGAGCCTCTTGTAGGCAGGAGAACAGTAGATTACGGGTGAAATGAAAGTAGAGAGGTGAACGAACTAGTGGAGACAGAAGGGTTTAAGCAGAAGTGGAGTGATGGGGATGGGAAATGAGGGGTCGGGAAAGTGTGCATGGAGAAGCTACATGGGAACCTATGAGTTTGTAACCTGACTAAAAGTCTTACGAGGGGACAATAGAAGACACATGACGTGGAAGAAGAAAGGGGGAATCCTGGGTCCTAAAGGTGTAAGCAGGGATGGGAGGCAGGGTGGGAGGGAAGGTTATGGGATGGGTTAACCAAAACTTAGATGAAGCAGCCTTATAAAATCTCACTAGACTGTAAGAAAATTAAAAACATAATTAAAAATGGAATCTGAACAGAGGTAACCGCCTGAGTGACCAGCACTGCTCCCAAAAGACATGAATTATTAAATGAAGGTCTCACTGCTAGGTGCAGGAAATCTCCTTGTGAACTATTAGTCAGAGAGGCCCCAGAGGTACCTAGAACAATATATACTGTTTGCCATTGTTCTTGTTTGCATGCCCTGACTAGATGGCAAGACACTGTTGCTGAAGACACCAAACACTTTTGTTGCAAGCTTGAACCGAGCTCTTGAACCTGTCTCCCTGCTAGCTGGCTTTCACGGTGTTAGAAGGTACTGAGCAAGCTACTTCATGAGAAAAGACAGCAGTGGTCTTACCCAGCACCAGACGCTCCACGCTACAGTGCAGATCTGCCAGGAAAGGTGTGCTTACAGCTACAATGGTGGGGTGACCAATTGCTTTCCAATGGACTATGAAGACTGGTCCACAGAAGGGAAGTCATGCCTGGTACTGTAAACATGGTCGAAAGTCACGGCTAGGGTGGTCATAGACCCTAGGAAAGAACCTGTTGATGTTGCTTTGCTAACTGGTCATATTGCCGACCTGCCTTCTCAAGATTTATGCCAACATCTCCAGACTTGGGAGCTGCTCTCAGCCTTGGTCAGAGAAGATTCTTATTGCAGTGGGTAGTGAGTAAAGCAGAGATGCATCACTGCTCGAAATGCTGAAAATAGGTGCCTGTGAGCTATAGATGAGACGGCTTTATCAACACCCACCAACACACACAGGCACACACACACACACACACACACACACGACAAGGCACAGAGAACATCTAAAAGAGAGACTGAGATGAATGTAAAATGTGGAGGATGGGGAGGAAGGGTATGTAATGTTGTCCCTTGGACATGACATGACTGTGGTACACACAAGTGAACAGCAGCTATGATGACCTAGACAAGATTAAACCAGTACAACATTTTTGTGTGGAGGAGGAGGAGGAGGCTCCTGAGGCTCTGCCCCTAGCTGAGCAGCTATTGGCAGTTGATGGGTGCTGAAGGAGGAGATTTGCTTTTCTCTGGGTGGGGGTGACCACTGGTAGGTTGTCCATTCCCCAGCGGATGACCCGATAGCCGCGCACATATGGACAGTTCTAATTGGATTCAGTGGGATGCACATTTTAAGAAGAAGGAAATGTGGAGTTGGGAGGCAGATGTGAAGGGAGTTCCAGAAGGGTATTGGTGGGTGGGAGGGAGGCGGTTAAGATCATGATAAACTGTATACATAAGTGGATTAAAAAATTAAGAAACAAAGCAAAACAAAGCAAAAAAGTGGCCAAGCATCTCACAAAAAACCGAGGAGAGAAACAGAACAGAACTGTGACAAGGATTACTATGTCCCAAGAAGTTAACAAGACCACGACTGAGGGTGTCGGAGGCACACAAGGAGACGGCTCCCGTGGGAGTGCAGGCGGCAGCTCCACTTGGGAAAGTTGTTTGTTGATGTCTCATGAAGCCAAACACCACACACAACCCCTCTGTGACCTCACAATTCAGTGTAGCGATTCTTCCAAGGGAACTGAAAACAGCCACAAAACCATTTCTATACAAATATTCACAAAAACTTTCTAACAGCCCTAAGCTGGAAACAGCCCAAGTAGTCTTTAATAGAACAGTAGAATAACAGTCAATACCATCGAAGGCCATCAGACATAACATTGAAAACGGTGACTGCAGATGCTGTGTCTAGTGAGAGGCATCAAATGCCAGTCAATGGTGTTTTGGGTTCCTTTGCAGTTCCACACACACAGCAGAGGAAACCAGCTATGGGGGCTGAAAATCAGAGTAGCTTCGGCTGCTGGTGAGAGGTGTGCATGTGGGGTTTTGAGTGAGAGATGTCCCCCATAGTCTCTGACATTTGAAAGCTTGGTTCTGCCTTGCTAGAGGAAGTATGTCACTGGGAGTGGGGTGGGAGGATGGTAATGGTGGGGTTAATGGTGGTGGTGGTGGTGGTGGTGGTGGTGGTGGTGGTGGTGGTGGTGGTGATGGTGGTGGTGGTAATGGTGGTAGTGGTAGTGGTGCTAATGATGGTGGTGGTGGTAATGGTGGTGGTGATGGTAATGGTGGTAATGGTAACGATGGTGGTGGTGGTGGCAGCGGCGGCGGTGGTGGTGAGATTAGAAGACTTCTACCACTTTCAGTTTGCTTTCTCTATGCTTTGTGCTTGTAATTCAAGATGTGAGCTCTCAGCTTCTTGCCCCTGCTGCCATGACCTCCCACTATAATGGATTCTTATCCTTCTGGAACCATAAGCTCAAATCAACTTTGTTCTCCAAGTTGTTGTTGGTCATGGTGTTTTGTCATGGCAACAGAAAAGTAATACAGGATGTGTTCATGGTGTATGGCTGTGGACACCCCAGGGAGATGGCAGGTCCCATGTTTGGGTTTGGGTCTTAGTTACAGAAGCATAAAAGGCTGTGGACCTCCACACTCAAACAGTGTCTTAAATTCAGACAAAACAGCATAACTTGTTGCTAGACCCTGTCTGGAAGATTCCCAGGTCCTGAAAATGGAGTTGGCTCAAGGGCAGGTGCTCATCTACTTTCCTGTAGAGTATGAGGAAAAGCCCCCAATTCCAGAAAACTTCTCAGGCAATCTGTCCCATGGGGTGGAAAGGTCTAGACACCAGCAGAGCAGGGACAGCAAGGGAACTGCCTTTTCCTGGAAGAAAAGCAGGGCATCCCATCATGATCACCTGCAGGCATATCTCAGGGCACTGTCACAGCAGCCCCCGCACAGTGCAGGGAGCAGAAAGGTGCCTTCAGAAAGATCCTGGTGTCAGGGAGCATCTACTAGGAGAAGCCCAACTCCAGGGTAGGCCTGGAGGTCTTGCATGGGTCTAGATTTGACTGTATGCAGACTTCTAGATTTTCTCACTGATGGGAGTGAGACCTCTGGAGGAGCTGGAAAGACTCAGGGCAGAGTGGAGGGGCTCTGGGGCAAGGCCATTTGCTTGAGGTTGGGATGAAGTCACTGAAGGGGACAGATCTAAGGGCAGAATCCAGTAGGGATGTAAAGGGACAGAGAGAGCAGAGACAAGGGCTCCGAACTGACACTCCTCTTGATGCCCACAGTCCGGGCTCTGCCCTTCTCACTGCCCGGGTTCTCCATATTTGAAATGCAGAAGATGAATCGAGCATCATTGTTCAACTTCCAAGAGACGAAGAATCACGCTCATCCTCTGTCACCTACAGGGGATACAGAAGCCTAAAGAAAGTCAGTGACTCCAGACATGACTGGGAAGGAGGAAGCATCTCCCCAAGGCTTCAGATGAGGTCTGAGAACACAGAAAGTGCCAGACCTGAACTCTGGGGTGCCAGTCATCCCCACAAGAAGCTCCCAAGACCCTAGACCAGCAGATCTCAACTTGTGGGTCATGACCCCATTGGTTTGAGTGACCCTTTTGCAGGGGTTATCTAAGACCATTGGAGATATCAGCTATTCAGTACAATTTGTAACAGTAGCCAAATTACAGTTATAAAGTAGTAACGGATACAGTTTTATGGTTGTGGAGAGTCACCACAATGTGAGGAACTACATTAAGGGGTTAGGAAGGTTGAGAACCACTGCCCTAGACAGACCCGACTTTCCCTGGACATAGCTACAGGCTCAGTTCTGGGTTCCAGGACCAGCTTGAGAATTGTCCTTCTCCACTGCGGTACTCTGTCTGGCTGTCTGAGCCTGACTGAGTTCTAGAAGGCAAACCTTCAAAACTGCCCACAAGATTTTCCCACAGCAGGTCCATCCCAATCCCTGCTTCTCTCTTCCCAACAGCCCTTACAGGGCAGTCTTGACAAGCAGGGTCACTTAAGGCTGAGATGATTTGGCCCTGCACTGTCATTGGCACCAAGCTGTAGAAAGTAGCCACACCTAAGTTTTGAAACACACAAGCATGTGCCCAGGAGTTGTGCTGAGATGGCTTTCAAGGGAGGAGATTGCCATCTTCCAACTGGCCTCTGAAAAAAATAAAAATAAATAAAGAAAAAAAAAGACCCAGCTATTTTTCTCTGAAGCTGGCAAAGTCGTCAGCCACACTCAGCTGGCTGGTGGCAACTGACGCTAGCTGGACCCCTCTTCAGCCATGATTTATTTGCTGTTTCTTTGAAAGTCCACCTCCCTGGCAGGCAGGCCAAAGCCTTAACCCCATGGCTCCACTTGAGTTGGAAAGCCTGGGCAGGCCCAAGGTGGGCATGTGGACGTCGACTTTTGCTTTGTGTCCCTTGTCTTGGATGCTTACACCACAGGTAATGGAGCAGTCAATTAGGAGATGGAAGGGGGCCTTGAGGAGCCACAGAAGGGGGCAGTAGGAGGAAGGGGTGGGAGGCCGACAGTCCTTGGCTCTCACATCCCTCAGCCTGCATGCAGGGCAGCAAGCCTAGGTGTGTCCAGGCCAAGTGTGAGATATCTGAGCTGACCTGGCCATACTCAAGGAGGTGGAGGTCTCCCTCTTGTGACTCACCCTGTTCCCTGCCAGCCCCAGCTGGCCTTCCTTCCATTAGGGTCCTTGCCATGGACTCAGAGGCAGCAGCTTGGCTGATGCAGAGCCCTCCTTGTGGGATGGAAAACAGGGAGCAGCATGTGTACTGCCTTTAGGATGAAGCCCCTCCTGGTCCCGGACTGTCCTCTGCATACAGCCAGCACTCTCTGGCAGGGCAGTGTGACAGTGTCCTTCAGGACACTGGAAGCTCTCAAGACCAGGACACGGGAGTCTGGGGCCAGACACTCCCTATCACCTATCTGGACACTTCCATATTACAGCTCTCTATTCTGGGCTGTCTCAGAGCCCATGCATCACAGATGCCACTATTCTCCCCATAAGCACACATGGGGTAGGACTGGACTTATGCAAAGTAGGACAGGGTGAGGATAGTATCCACTGTCCAGATGCCTCAGAACCTTTATGTCACCCTGGCTATTATAAAAGGAGGAGGGGAGGGGGGACAGATTAGTAGGCTCCGTCTTGGGTTTTAGGATTATGCCATGGTACACCTGGGAAAACTGAGGCTCAAATGAGAACAGGACATTTTCCAATGACTCCAAACTCCATCTGACCACAGGAAATCAAGCTCTTGAGATCTACTGGGGCTGGAGAGGGGTTAAGAGCACATACTGCTCTTGCAGAGGACCTGAATTTAACTTCATGTGTCCATGTTGGGTAGCTCATAATCACCTGTAACCCGGCCCAGAGGATCTGATGCCCTCTCTTGGCCTCTCTAGGCACATGTCCATATGTGCACAAACCCACACACAGACACATGCATATACACATACTTTTTTTTCTTTTTAAATCCTTTGTAAAAGAATTATCACTAGATAATATAAAACTGTAGAACTGGTCAAGGGACAGACATGTATATACTTGGGAAAGAATAGAGATTCGGAAATAAACTCACATGCATGGCCAATTTTAATTCAAATGTAGAGGTCATTCAAAGTAGAAAGAATTGTCCTCTAAAAAGTAGTGATAGTACAGTGGGATATACAGTGCCCTCATGTGCAAAGCCTGAATCTATAAAACAGGTACAAGAAAATACATGGGGGAATCTTGCATGTGACACCCTAAGTGCTGCTAGTTAGAGGATACATAGATTGGACTGTGTGAAACTTCAGCCTGTCAACTTGATTAGATTAAACAAGGCCTAAGGTTTACCTTCAGTGTGTCTGTGAAGGTGTTTCCAGAGAGATGTAGCTGAGGGCACAGGATGTGTCTTGGATAGGGGTACTGCCATACCAAGGGCTGAATAAAATGGGAAAGGTTGGGGGGCAGATGAGCACTGAAATTCCCTTTTCTCTGTCTCAGAATTGAGCAAGCAGCCACATAATCCCATTGTCATGCCTTGCCTCCCACCATGATGAATTGCACCCTAACACTGGAAGCCACATAAACCCTTCCCCTGAGAAGCAGCTTCTCGCTCTCAATGACAAAAAGTAACACACACTGCACCAACATTAATTCTTCTCTTGGAAAGGGACTGTGAAGAATTTAGAAAGGTGCATGTAGGTAGGTGGAGAGGTGGCTCATGAGTGAGACACTAGCCATGCAAACATGAGAACTGAGTGGAGAGATGGCTCATGAGTAAGGTACTAGCCATACAAGCATGAGGATTGAGTTCAGAGCCCCAGCACTCACAGAAATGCCAAGTAGTTATGATAACTTGCTCATAATCCTAGCACACAAGAGGCAGAGACAGAGAAAGTTAGAGTAATTGAATAAATCAGATAGAAGATGATCAAGGAAGACTTCTGACATTAACCTCTGGCCTCCACACATGCAAGCATGTTTACACATAGGCATACACACACATACATACATGCACACATGCACACATTTGCACACATGTACACACAATGCAGGCACATACACACATAAAATAATAAAAAATTTTAAGTTCTTTTTGGAAGAAAATATTTGATAGTCACACATATTTTTTTAAATCACTGTATCTTAAATGTGTAAAAAACTCTTAAAACTTAAGACTTAGGTGAAAATATGCAGAAAGATGTGAACAGAGGCGCTTCATCAGGAGAAGCTGTATATATGGCCATCAGCACAGATAAGACATCCAACAAAGGCACATTAAAACCCCAACATGGACCCAGTTTTGTTCTTTTACATATACATATCAGATTTTCCTAGCATAGAATGGCCACAGTGAAAAAATTGATGATAAAGTGATGAACAGGGTGTAAGACAATCGGAGCCCTTGTTGATCCTAGTTAGAATGCAAAAAAAACCCCAAAAAACAAAAAAACTTTTGCGGTTGTTATTGAGATAAACTTTCATGATATAGCCCAAGTTGACCTTAAACTCAAAGTAATCCTCCTGTCTCAGCCTCCTGAATGCTAGGATTACAAGCATGGAATGTAAATTGTATACCCACTCTGAAAATAGGTTGGCAGTTTTAAAAACTTAAAAAAAAAAAACCAATGTACACCATAGCAATGTACCTTGCAGAGATTTATCTGAGAGAACTGAAAGTTTATATTCATATGAAAACCTATGAATGGAAATGGCTTTATTCATAATCATCGCCAGCTGAAAACAACACTACCATTTCACCAGTTGATGCCCAAACTTAGGGCTATCTGCCAAATGGACTCCTGGAAACCAGCAACCATCTACTGATACGGGAAGCAATCTATTGGAACTAAAAATATATGTGCTACAAATGGAAGAGGCAGGAATTCAGTAAATGAACTGCAGTTCCACAAAGCATGAAAATATTCCCGTGACAAATACAAATTAATAGAGTTTTAACAGAATGCATGTGATCTATAAGACATCACCCAAAGACCCAAAGTATGAATCATGGGTATCTAAGAATTTTTTTCCAAGGAAACAGAAAATACATTCAGTAAAATCATTGCAGAAAACTCCCCAAATCTAGGGAAATAGATGGCTTTTAGACAGACAAGCTCAGAAAAGAACTTTACTGTATCATAGAATTAAAATGGCAAATATACAGAAGAAAGAATTTTGAAAGCTACAAGAGAGAAGTGTCAACTCACATATAAAGAAAAATGCATCAGAATAACCACATACTTCTCAACAAAACTAAAAGCTACAGGGGTATGGAATGGTACCAACCCAGATTACCTATTCAGAGATCTGAGGAGTATAAACTAAAGGAATTCATGGCTACCAAGCTGAAACTGCAGCATATATCTGGAGGACTTCTACACACAGAAAAGGAAGGTAACACACCCATAAGGCCACAAGAAAGAATAAGCCACACTGCAACAGTGAGGAGATTGGGAAGTAGGAAAGCACCAAACACCATGAAGTCAATAAAATAACATGAGTCAACACACACTCTTCAATAATTACCATGAATATTAATAGCTTCAAATTTCCAATCAAAATAGCTGGACTAAAAGATTGGATTAAAATATAGGATCAATATCCTTGCTGGCTACAATAAAAACACCACACTAGGAAATACAAACAAAGTCTTGGGGTAAAAAAAATGGAGAAAGATCCTCCAGGCTAAGGGAAATTGGAAAAAAAAAACAGGTGTGGAAATTCCAATTTCTGAAATTATAAATAGCAGAAAGAAATAAAGCTATTACATGCTGAGGCAGTTCACCAAGAAGATACCATATCTCTAAACATTTATGCATCGAACACCAGCACACCCAATTTCATAAAACTAATGCTCCTGGATAAAAAAGCAGAGACTGAGATCAGCAGAATGCATGGTGAGTGACTGCCATAGCCCACTCTGATGAATATACAAACCACACAGACCAAACAAACAGACAAAAAAGAAACATCAGAGTCAAACAATGCTATAGTTCAGTCTTAATAGGCATCTACAAAATATCCACACAAACATTGTGGAGTCATGTTCTTCTCAGCAGCCCCTGGAACTTTCTCTAAAGACCACTACATTAGAGAACAGAAAGCAAATATTTACAAAACAGAATGGTTTCCTGTATTCTATTTGATCACAATGAAATAAATCTCGTAATCAACAACAAGGGGAACTACAGGATATACACAAACTCATGGAGTTTGAACAACATGCTGTTGAATGATGAATAGGTCATTGAAGAAATCAGGAGGGAAGCTGAAAAATTCCTGGAATTGAATGAAAATGAAACCACAACATACCAGAGCTGTGGAATACAATGAAGGTGGTTCTAAAGGGGAAGTTCATAGCTATAAATACCTACTTAAAAACATCAGAGAATTTTGAAATAAATAATTTAATAACTCACCTCAAGGTCTTATAGAAAACAAGAGCACAAGAGCACATCAAATTACAGATCAAGATCAGGACAGAGATTAAGGAGGTGGAAACACAGGATTGGTGACCTGGAAAGTTGGTTCTTCAATAAACAAAATTAATGAACGCTTGACCAGACTAACTAAAAGTCAGAGCGCGAAGACCACGTCAGTCCATGCAGAGATGAAAAGGAGGTGCTACAACAGGCACCAGCAAAGTCCAGGGGATAATCAGGGCACACTTTAAAAGCCTATATTCTAAAAGGTTGAAAAATATAGAAGAAACGGGTGAATTTCTAGATGTTGGTGATCTATCAAAATGAAATCAAAAGGACGTAAACAAACAGACTTAAACAACAAGATTAGAGCAGTAAGGAAACAGCTCCCAAATGAAACAGCCCAGACCCAGACGGATTCACAGCAGAATTCTAGCAGATCTTCCGAGATCCCACCATCCCAACATGTCCCGCATAACAGAAAGAGGAGCACTGCCAAACTCATTTTACAAAGCCAACACTTCTTCCAAAACCAGACAAGAACACAACATAGAAATAAAATTATAGGCTGATGAGAATGCACGCTAAAAATCTAAATCAAATGTTTGCAAAGTGAATTCAACTGCAAATTAAAAAGATTATTCACCATAACAAAAAAAAAATACTATTTACTAGGACTTGCAGAGAAAGAGAGAGCGCGCAAGCGAGAGAGAGAGAGACAGAGAGAGAGACAGAGAGAGAGAGAGAGAGAGAGAGAGAGAGAGAGAGAGAGAGAGAGAGATCAGCATGTGCAAATCAAAAATAAAAGGGAATAATGGGAGAGAAAGGTTTAAATGGGGTGGTTAAATGCAGTTGTCCTATAACAGGGGGTAACACACAGTATGAGCGATCAAACGGGAAACCCCAGTGTTAGGGATGAGTTGCCACTTCCTAAGCTGTTGGTTAGTGAGATACCATAGATCCATTGCTCCACAACCATCATAGGCTATTTCCATTGTCACTCTCAAGAACTTGATAATAAGACCCTCTTGCTGATGACACCATGTATACCATGTACTCGAGCCAAAGGACATGGAGAAATAAATCTGGTACCATCCTGGAAGTCTCATTCTTGCTGGCTAGCTTTCATAGTTCTGGGAGGTTCCATGCATGCTAATGGGGGATAAACCAACAGTCTTACCCAGCTGTGAGCCCTGTGTGTGAGCTCCACTAACCATAGTGGTGTGAATGTTATGGGAGCAACCAATCTCTTTTTGATTGGGTTTAAAGTCTCCTTCCTAAGATGGAACTCATACCCGGTACTGCTAACCGGGCCAGAACCATAGTTGGTGAGGTCATGACCCTAGGCAAGAATCTAAAAATAGTACTCTACTAAATGGAATTAAGTTCTTTTCTTTATGCCTATAGATTGGTGCATCTTTCAATCTTCATCAGAGGAGCTTTTTGTTTGTTTTTGTTTTACAGTAAATGGTGATTAATACAGAGACACACAACTGATCAATGTACAGAGAATAAGAGACCATGGAGTGCTCAGATCTAAATGGAGCCTCTGTATCACACCTCCACCACCTCAAGGCTCAGGATCACCATGGAAGAGGTGGGCAGAAAGATTGTAGGAGCCAGTGGTAGTAGTTGTCTACACCGAAACAGTATTCGCCAGACATGATAAGGCTATTGCACAGGTTAACTCACAGCAGCTACAATTGCAAGCACAAGACAAAGCCAAACAAAGTTCCCACGTGGGGGGAGAGGGGCTCATGAAGTTCTACCTCAGCTGAGAAGCTACTGGCAATTGATGGCTACCAGGGGAAAGGAAGTCAGCTTCCTTCAGGGATGTGGCCCCCGAGAGCATAGCCATGCTCCAGAAATTGGTCCTATACTCAGGTGCATACTGGCAGCACATCTGGACTCAGGGTTTTGTTTTGTCTTTTGAAGATCACAAGAAGTTGGGAAGGACAAGTGGTGGGGGTATAGGGAAGTGTGTTTGACCAAAATACATTTTGTTTTTTGAGACAGGGTTTCTCTGTGTAGCTTTGTGCCTTTCCTGGAACTCACTTGGTAGCCCAGGCTGGCCTCGAACTCTCAGAGATCCACCTGGCTCTGCCTCCTGTGTGCTGGGATTAAAGGCATGCGCCACCACCGCCTGGCTCAAAATACCTTTTTATAGATGTATGGAATTCTCAAACAGTAACTATGGAGAAAAAATTCCAATGGTATGCAACACAGAAATGGAAAAAAAAAAAAAAAACCCAAACAGTATGGAAGTACAAAGATCTGAGACTAATAAGAGTGATCCTGAGCAAAAAGAACAATGCCAGAGGTCTTACAATACAGACTTCAAATCACATTCCAGAGCCATAGTGACAAAGCCAGCGAGATATTGGTATAAAACTGGAAACACAGACCCATGGAGTGTGATAGAGCGCCCAGGGGTAAGCTCAAACAGCAACAGCCACCTGACCCTTGACAAAGACATCAAGAACATACATTGGAGAAAAGGCAGCATCTTCAACAAGTGGTGCTGAGTCTGGCTGTCCACCATAGGAGAATGAAGTTAGATCCCCATCTCTCACCCTGTAAATAGGTCAACTGAAAGTAGATCAAAGAGCCTAATGCAAGACTGGAAACTGTTATGGAAAATACTTCCAGATCCAAGGCCAGTCAGGGTCTCTCACAAATGTCACTGCCCAGATGTGATTGTACAGAGTTGCAAAGCTCTGTGGATCAGAGAGGATGGTTGAGGGAAGGGACAGCTGAAGGATGTGAGAGAAATCATGTGACACCCAAGCACCCAAATCCTGAGCAATTTAATCAGCAGGAAAACAGCAGAGCATTCTCAAATACCGAGGACCCAGAACCAAAAAGCATATGATATCCGATATCCTTAGCTTCAAAAAAGTGTTAATTATAGTTATAATAAGATTTCACTGTGCAGAATGGGAGTCCTTAAGAAATTAAACAACAAGTGCTCGAGAGGGTGCAGGGATAAGAGTAATTTTTATATACTGTTGGAAGAAATGTAAACTGATCCAGCCTGTGTAAATCTCTATGGAGGGTCCTCAAAACAAAAACAGCAGTAACAAAACAACAACTAAAAAGAGAGCTAGCATATGGCACAGCTATATCACATCTGGGGACACAGCCAAAGGACTTTTAAGACAACACGCCACTGAAGTACCTGCACATTCATGTTGACTGCTGTACTGTTCACAATAGACAAGCTGTGAGCCATCCTAGGTGTCTGTCCACAGATCAATGGACAAGATGTATATATATATATATATATATATATATATATATATATATATATATATATCAGAGTTTTATTCAGCCATGAGGAAAATGAAATTTTGCCATTTGGTAGAAGACAATTGTCACACAGATAAATGTCATATATTTCCTCTCCTTTGTGGGTCCTAGAATTCATATATATATGAAACTGTATATTATATGCCATGGACATAGAGGGGAGACAGAGGAAATCAGTGGGAGGGCATGAGAGGGAAGGACTATGGACAGGACTGGAATGGAGAATGTGGAAATTTTCTATACGAAACCCAGCACAATGGATATACTAAGAAAAAAAAATTACTCAATTACAGCAAGATTCAACATTTTTAGAACTCTGGAAATTATTCCCAGGCATAGCAGAGGGGAAAAAGCACCTATTGAAAGGAAAATACCTGAAGTTTGATGATCCCAGGGAGCCTTACTTAGCATTCTCACTTGGGGCTACTCTGCCAGCTTAGACAGAGGTCCAGCCGTCATGAGAATCCTCACAGACAGCAGAAGGTGTTTTTCAGAGCTGGCAGCTCCACAGACTAGATGTCCATCCAAACTGCACAGATAATTTTGCCAATTAAAACGATTTAAAGGCTCAGGAAACAATCGGCAGCTTGACCTCCCTAGAAGTTCCTGGCAAATCCATCCCTCCTAGCTAACGTTGGAGTTAACTGAGAACTCAGCTCTGCGAACATTGTCTCCTGCCCAGGGTGCAACTGAAATCAACATGATTCTGCCGGTGGGTTCGGCTGCCGAAAGCTGGGATTTCACTTAGTGCTATCAAGAGCTTAGCTGGAAATTGAAAAGCAAGACTGTGAGGATGGGAAAAACTCCGATAATGTTGAGGAGAGCTGACAAGTCTGTACACATCCGGAGTTCTGTGCAGCCCAGGAAGGACCTAGGACAGTAGAGGGCTGTCACTGCTGATCATAAAACCCTGCACAAGCAGGGAGGGAGAACTACAGAGGGGTTTAAACTTCTTGAAATTTGAGGATTTTACACACAGACACACACAAAACACAGACATACACACAGACACACACAAAACACAGACATACACACAGACACACATACAGTCACAGACACACAGACACAGACACACACACAGACACACAGACATACACACACACACACACACACACACACACACACACACACACACACACCCTTGAACAGAAAACTTGTACTATAGGTAACTAAGGAAATCTTCTGACTGAACATAAGCGGAGCACGAAATTGTATTGACACCGGACTGAACCCTAGGAAGCCAGGCTAAAACCAAAAACAAATGTGGTTTTTTTTTTTTTCGTTGTTTTTTTTTTAAGTGAGCAGAGTATGCTGGCTGCACACTATAAGAAAAGAGTTAGCTCAGGAAAACCACTAAGGAGACGGGCAACCAAGCAAAACTTGTCAAAACAAAACAAAAACAAAAACGAAAGCAAGCGAACACAAAACCCAGCAGCCACAGCCTGGAAGGTAAGGTTATTGACCATGCAGGTATGTTTTCTAAGGTCTAGTTTTTAAGAAAATATAAAAACACACACAATGAGACAGGAAAATGTATTTTCCATGTAGGAAACAGACACCCACAGAAGATGTCCCTGAGAGTACTCAGATGTTGAGTTTGGGAGACAAAGAATTTAAATCGGTTATTAGATATTGGTGTGGGGGGGAATCCATTAAACCATTCTTAAAGAGCTAAACAAAGGTTGGGAGTGATTCAGTGGTAGAGAGCCTACTCAGCGTGTGGAAAGCTCTGGGCTCAACACCCAGCACCATAAAAAAAAACCAAAAAAAACAAAAAAACAAAAAACAAAAAAACAAACAAAAAAAACCAACCAAACAAAAAAAACCCACAAGAAATAGTAAGATGTATTTCTCACCAAATAGATGACCATAATGAGATAGGCAAAGTGAAGGGGGGAAAGTGGAAATTCTGGGGTTCAAAGAATAATATGTATGCTCAAAACATCACTGGAGAACCTCCACAACAAAGTTGAACCCACATCAAAAAAGAATCAAACATTTTTGAAGGATTAATACTGAAAGTCAGAGGCTGTAGCACCCAGTACCCACCCCCCAGTTCCCTGCCTCCAGGTACCAAGTGTACTCCACTCTGTGAAGTCAGAGGTCATGTGACTCCAGTGCCTGTCTCTGTACCTCCCACTCCACCATACAGACCCATGATGTCAGAAGCCACACACCATCCAGCTCAAAACCCTAGGACTACTCCCATCTATGAGTCAGCACCAAGTATCTCCATGACTAAACTTTGAGCAGCATCCAGCTGAGGCAAAGGCAGCTAAGTGGAAGGGATATTAAACACTATGCAAATGCTCACCCACTGCAGATACAACAGAAGTACTTGACCAGTGAACAAACTTCAGATGTACGAATCCCAGGGCAAACCCCGAAGTACTAGGAAAAGCCAGAATGACATGCCTCCTCCAAGGATTTCCAGTCTCACAGCAATGGCTTCCCATTGGGAGCACATCAGATGAAATTATAAACAAAGAACTCAAATGAACAATCATGCATATATTCAAAGAACTGAAAGAGTAACAACCCCCTGAATAAATTCCAAGGGAACACAAACAAACAGCTAAATGAAACAAGAAAATAAATTCAGGATATGAAAATAGAATTCAATAAAGAGAAGTATTGATGAAAAACCAAGCCGAAACGATGCAGGAAATGAAGATTTCAGTACTTGGAATAAAAAGCTCAGTTGAAAGCATCAGCAACAGACTGGAGCATGTGGAGGGTTGAATATTGGGGCTTGAAGGAGGGGAAAGAATCATCCGGCCAAGGTCAAAGATAGACTTTAAACAACATGGGAATGGAAGAAGCAAGGTCTTTGAGATACCATGAAAAAAAACCCCAAATCTCTAAGTTATGGGCATAGAAGGGTAAGAATCCTGTGACGAAGACATAGGAAATATTTTCAATAAAATTATAGAAGAAGCCGGGCGGTGGTGGTGCTCGCCTTTAATCCAAGCACTTGGGAGGCAGAGCCAGGTGGATCTTTGTGAGTTCATGGCTAGCCTGGTCTACAGAGTGAGTTCCAGGAAAGACGCAAAGCTACACAGAGAAACCCTGTCTTGAAAACAAACAAACAAACAAACCAACAAACCAACAAACAAAAACAAAAAAAAAAACAAACAAAAAAATTATAGAAGAAAAAATTCAAAATCTAGGGAAAGAGAGAGGCCCATGCCAGCCAAAGAGATATACCAAACACTAAATAGAAGAGAGACACCTACATCATCTTATACTTAAAACATCAGCGGTACCGGGCAGGGAAGCAGAGAGATACAGTGAAAGCTGTAAGAGATGGCTCAAGTTACATAGAGGGCAGACCCAGCAGAGTGACAGTTGACTTTTTAATGGAAACTTAAAAGCCAGAGGGTCTTAGGTTGATATATTTCTAGCTGCCAATCCAGACTAATGCATTTGGCAAAATTATCTGTTGTAATTGAAGAAGAAAGAAAAGCTTTTCATGATAAAAGCAGGCTAAAGGAATTTATGACCACCAAGCCAGCTCTGTAGAGAATATTGGAAGGAATACTTTGGACTAAATAAAAAGATAAACATATCTAAGAGGCTACAGGGGCAAGGAGAAATGATGCTAGGATAGTTGGTGGGTTGGCAAGTCACTAAAGGCTAAAAATGTCAACCAAATGCTTGGAATTAGTACACAGCTTCCAATAATATCCCTGAATAGTAATGGTCTTAATTGCTCAATCAAAAGACATAGTCTAACAGACTGAACAGAAAATAGCATCTTTTTATCTCACTGCCTCTGAGATACACCATCAAGGATGCTATGTTAGAGTGGAAGGATGGAAAAGTGGTATCCCAAGCAAACGACCCAGGAAACAAGCCAGGTATCACTCTTTTGATATAATATACAAAAGACTTCAAACTAAAACTAGTTAGAAGAGATGAACAAGGTCACTTTATACTTACTAAAGAACAATCCAGAAAGAGGACATTACAATGCCAAACATACATGCTCACAGGTAAAATAGATTTTTTTATTAAAATTTTTTTTATTCATTTTACATACCAACCACAGATTTCCCCCTCATCCCTCCTCCTGTTTTACTCCCCCCCCCCCCCAACCCACCCCTCCTCCCCTCCTCCAAAAGTATAAGTTCTTCCATGGGGGGGGGGAGGTCAAAGCCTGGTACATTCAGTTGAGGCAGGACCAAGCCCCTCCCCAACTGCATCAAGGATGAGCAAGGTATCCCACCATAGGTAATGGGATCCAGAAAGCCAGCTCATGCACCAAGGATAGATCCTGATCACACTGCCAGGGTCCCCACAAACAGACCCAGCTACATAACTGTCTCACTCATGCAGAAGGTGTAGTCCAGTCCCATGTAGGTTCCACAGCTGTTGGTCTAAAGTTTGTGAGTTCCTATGAGCAAGGTTCAGCTGTCTCTGTAGATTTCCCCATCATGATCTTGACACACACACACCCCTTGCTCATAGAATCCGTCTTCTTCTCTCTTCAACTGGATTCCCAGAGCTTGGCCTGGTGCTTGGTTGTAAATTAGATTTTATAAAACAAAGATTATTAGATATAAAGTCACAGATGAAACCCATACAGTAATAGCAGTGACTTCAAAGCCCCCCCCCCATAAGACATATTGTAAAGGAAAAAGAGCAAACAGAGAAACATTACAGTCCAATGACATCATAGATCAGACGTACCTAACAGACAATTATGGAGTCTCCCATCCAAAAATATAGAATACACAAACTTCTCAGCAGTCCACGGAACTTTCTCTAACATGGAGCACATATTAGGATACAAACAAGTCTCAATAAATATAGAAAGGTTGGAACAACTTCTGGCATTCTTAGCACAAGTCACAGTGCAGTGGAATAAAGACTGAAATCAATAGTAAGAGAGATCACAGAAAATATACAAGCATGTGCACATTAAACGGCATGCTAGTTGATTAATTAATTAATGTGTTTGAGCATGTGTGTACACACTATGGCATATGTGTGGAGGTCAGAAGACAGCTTGCAAACCTAGAGGCAGATGCCTTTACTTCCTGAGCTCTCTCTCTCCATTGTAGAGTAATCCACTGAGTGGTGATTGTACCATTGAAGAATTAAAAAAGGAAATAAAATTTATAGAAATGAATGCAAATAAAAACACAATATACCAAAGTCTATGGGATAAAAACAAGGCATTTATTCTTGAGGGGAAGTTCATAGCTCTAAATGCCTAAATTTTAAAAATTAGAACTCAAAATAAATAATTTAATGATGTATATTGAGATCAAGGCAGAAATTAATGAAATAGACACAAAAATTACAAAGAGAATCAATGAAATGAAGAATTAGATCTTTGAAAAAATAAATAACATTGAAGAACTGTTATCCAAATTAACAAAAAGAAAGAGAAGACCCAAATCTACAAATAAAGGTGAGAACAGATACCAATGAAATTCTGAAAATCATGGCATACCTTAAAAAGTTATATTCTACTAAATTGGAAATTTTAAAATGAATAAATTTCTAGATGACCCATCAAAGTTAACATGAGCTAAAATACTTTTAAAAGATTTATGGTAAGCAATGATATTGAAACAGTAATAAAAATTTATCCTAAATGCTTATCCTAGTTAACAAAAGCCCAGGCCCAGATGGGTTTGCTGGAAAATTCCACCAGACATTTAAAGAGGATCCAGTGCCAATACTTTTCAAATTATTCCACTAAGTAGAAAAGGAAGCACCACTTCCAAATGCTTTTTATAAGTGGTAGTATTGTCCTAATATTCAAACTAGAAAAAGACACAACAACGAAAGAGGAAATCAGACCAATCTCCCTGATGAACATAGACACAAAAAGTTTCAATAAACCCCTGGAAAACGGAATTCAAAAACATGAAGATCACGCAGCACAAACAAGTTGGCTTCATTCCAGGCATACAGGGATGGTTCAACATAGTAAATCAACAAGTATAAATCATCACCAAAATGGACTGAAGCACAGAAATCACATGATCAACTCAACAGATGCAGAAGGCCTTTGACATTTCGATTTGTAACAGCAAAATTGCAGTTGTGAAGTAGCAATGAAAATAATTTCATGGTTGAGAGTCACCACAACATAAGGAACTGTAGTAAAGGGTCAATCATTAGGAAGGTTGAGAACTACTGCTCCAGAGGAATAGAACTGCTAGAAAGAAAGAAAGAATGAATATATACATATTTTCTTAGGGTTTCTACTTCTATAAAGAGACACTATGACCACAGCAACTCTTATAAAGGAAAACATTTAATTGAAGTGGTGGCTTACATTTTCAGAGGTTTAATCCATTATCATTGTAGCAGGGAGCATGGTGGAATGCAGGTGGACATGATGCTGGAAATATCTTGATCAGAAGGCAACCAGAAGTGGTCTGTCAGTAACACTGAGCGAAGCATGAGCAAGAGACCTCAAAGCCTGCCCTGCTTACTTCCTCCAACAAGCGCATACCTACTTCAACAAGGACATACCTCCTAATAGTGCCACCCCCTTTGGGATTATGGGTGGTGTCAATTACATTCAAACTAACACACATGTGCACACACACACACACACACACACACACACATACATTCATTCATTCATTCATTCATTCATTCATTTATTTTAGCAGTTCTGAATGGACTTAACAGAATCCTGAAAAAGTAGGCTCTAATGCCTGTAAAGGAGAGGACTTGCCAGTGAGAACAAGATCAAGCAGGCATAAAACAAAGAGCTTCTTCCTTCTTCCATGTCCTTATGTAGGCTGCCAGAAGATGTGGCCCAGATTAAAGGTGGATCTTCCCACCTCAAAAGATTTGGATTGAAGGTGGGTCTTCCCACTTCAAATGATTTAATTAAGAAAAAAAAAAAATCAGCCGGGTGGTGGTGGCTCACGCCTTTAATCCCAGCACTTGGGAGGCAGAGCTAGGCAGATCTTTGTGAGTTCGAGGCCAGCCTGGGCTACCAAGTGAGTTCCAGGAAAGGCGCAAAGCTACACAGAGAAACCCTGTCTCGAAAAGCCAAAAAAAGAAAAAAAAAAAAAAAAAGAAAATAAAAAAAGAAAAAAGGAAGAGAAAAAGAAAATAAAGAAAAGAAAAGAAAAAAAAAATCCCTCACAGCTGCTTGGGTTTTAGTTAATTCCAGGTGTAGTCAGGTTGACAACAAAGAACAGCCAGCACACATACAGGGTTATTCATTTCCTTGGCATTTAGTTTCTTGAGTTCTTGTATATTCTAGACACTAGCCCTCTGTCAAATACACAGGTTTTGTATCAGGGTAATACAATACTCACATAAAGAGTTTGGAAGCAATACTTCCATTGCATGGAGTAATTTCAGGAATATTGGTGTGTCTTAGTTAGGGTTTCTACTGCTGCAATGAAACACCATAACCAAAAAGCAAGTTTGAGAGGAAAGGATTGACTCCGCTTACACTTCCACAATGCTGTTCATAACCAAAGAAGTCAGGACAGAAACTCAAACAGAACAGGAATGTGGAGGCAGAAGCCAAAGCAGAGGTCATGGAGGGGAGCTGCGTACTGGCTTGCTTCACATGGCTTGCTCAGCCTGCTTTCTTCTAGAACCCAAGGCCACTAGCCCAGGGATGGCACCACCCACATGGGCTGGGCCCTCACACATCAATCACTATTGAGAAAATGCCTTTATAGATGGATCTCATGGAGGCATTTCCTCAGCTGAGGCTCCTTCCTCTGATGACTCTAGCTTGTGTCAAGTTGACACACAAAACCAGCCAGTATATGTGTTGGTTCTTCTTTGAAGTTCTGGTAGTATTCTGAAGAGAATCCCTCTGAATCCAGAGTTTTCAGGTAGCAGATTTTGTATTATTGTTTCAATGTCACAGGTGGTTATAGATCTATTTGAATTGATTATTCCATCATGGTTAAATTTTTGTATGCTGTAAATACACAAAAATCTGTCAATTTGCTTTAAGTTTTCCAATTTAGTGGTGTATGGTGTTCCAACATATAGCTTTGTGGTTTTCTCAATTTCATTAATATCTTTTCTAATCTCTCTGTCTCTCTCTGTCTCTCTCTCTCTAATTTTATTAATTTGTATCCTCTCTCTTTTTTTTTTTTTGGTTGATCTGGCAAAGAATTTGGTAATTTTGTTTATCTTTTCAAAGAATCAACTAATTCTATTTCATGGCTATTGTGAATAGGGCAGCACTGAACATGGGTGTACACGTATCTCTGGGATGTTATGGGTTCCTTTGAGCATGTGCACAGGAGCGGTACAGCTGAATCATATGGCAGCTCAGTTTCTTGTGTTTTGAAACCCTCCATACTGGCTTCCATCATGGTTGCATGAGTTTACAGCTACTTCAAGAATGGACAAGCCTCTCTGTTTCCCCAGGTCCTCACTACTGTTGTTTGTTTTCTTGATGGTAGCTACTCTGGGTCGGGGTGGGTGGGTGAGATGGAATGTCAAAATAGTTCTCTTTTGCAATTTTCCTGATGATTAAGGTTGCAGAACACTTTAAAAATATGTTGTAATCATTCATATTTCTTCTTTTTAGAGTTATCTGTTCAGTTCCATGGCCCACTTTTAGGTTGTTGGTTTTATGTTGACGCGATTTTAAGTTCTTTTTATATTCTAATCTCCCATCAAATGTATAGCTGGCCAAGAATTCTCCCTTCCCTGTGGGATGCCTCTTTACTTGGACGGTATATTTTAAGGTACAGAAGGTCTTTTAAAATTCATAAGGTTCCATTTGTTGATTTATTTTTCTGAAGAACTGGACCCTGTTTAGAATGTCCTTCCCTATGTACATGTGTTTAGACTCATAAGATCCTCCTGATGGATTAGCTGGAGAATGAAGAGACCTTCTTTATCTCCTCTGAACATTTTTGGTTTGCAACCTACTCACCAGATACTAAGATAGCTACACCTGTATGTCTCCAAGTTCCGTTAAATACATTTTCCATCTTTCCACTCTAAGATGGCCTCTGTAGTTCATGATAAAGTGTGTTCTTTGGAGAAAAAAACAAAACAAAGCAAAACAGGAAACTTGTTTCCCAATCAAATCTGTGAGTGGATCTTTAATTTTTTCTTTTTCCTTTTTTATTTCCCCCCCTCAAAATATTTTTGTTAGTTCTTTGGAAATTTCACATCATGCACCCTGATCACACTAACTTCCCAGTCCTTCTATGTCTGCTCCCCTACCCTTGTGACCGACCTCCCCTGTAAAAAATACAAAAAAACCAAAAACATAAAAATAAAAAATAAGAAAAGCAAACAAGTCCAATTTGCGTTATCTATATACTCACTGGAGCATGGTCAACATCTCAGTGGCCTGCCCCTTCAATAGAACTGAGTCCTTCCTCTCCTGCCGCACCCACTGCATCAATTGTGAGGAGCTACACTTCAGCATGTCCATCAGGCTTTTCAAGAGTTCTCTTTGATGGCTTCCTGATTAGACTGTTACTGGTTTCCTTTGGTGGAAGTTAGCGGTAGAGGGGTGGGGAGGGGGGGATTTGGCTTGTCACAGAAGCCTTCCATGTTGCTCCCTCTCAACTGTGCATCTGCAGTCATCCATATCACAGCAAAAGTGGCCTTGCTTTTCCAGGTAAGCAGGAGTGAGGATCATGGGCCACCATAAGGTTTCTGGTAATAGTGCAGAACACCAATATGGCCTCCAGCTGCAGTGTAGACTATGGACAACCACATGGCCTTTGGTGGCAATACAAGCCAAGGACATCAACACAGACCCCGGCTGCAGTAGTACCACAGACCCAGACATGGCCCTCAACAGCAGCATGGGCCTGGACATCACCATGGCCTTAGGTAGCAGGGCAGGCCACTCACATCAGCATGGCTCCCACTGAAGCATGGCCCATGGACATCAGGTCATCAACATGGCTTCAGGCAGCAGCACAGACCACATGGCCTTTGGTGGTGATTCAGACATCAACCCAGATCTTGGCTGCAGTAGGATCTCAGACCCAGATATAGCCCTTGGTAGTAGCACAGACCACAGCCTCAATATGACCCCAGGTGGCTACACAGGCCACTCACATCAATGTGGCCCCCTAAAACCGAGGACATCACCAAGGTTTTAGTCAGTGGCACAGACAAGTATGTCCACATGGAGCTCATGTTTCATCATTGCCCAAGGCATACACCAACATGGCCTCCAGTTGCATCATGGACCACGGTGGTCCCTTAGGAGGTCCAATCCAGAAAGTGAACTGTTACTGATCTTGGGCCTCCATTGTTTCCCAGAGCCAGAGTGATCCCACAGCCCAGCCGTGTGTTCAGAGGCTGAGTCTATATCCATTTTCGTAAGCTATAGGCTGCTGCACACCACCCTGCAGACTGTACTGGGCAATGACATGCTCCACTGTTGACCTCAGCCCTCTCTCACACCTGTCACCATTGTTGTGTCTCCAGTTCCGCCTCTCGTACCACTTTGTTTTTCTATCTTTCCCACTTCGACATCACATATTTGTTCATCACAGTGGCACCTGGCTGGCTTCTGCCATGCCACCGTAAGTATATCTTGTTGTTGGGGGAATTGAGACCATTAATATCTAGAGTTATTGAAGGATGTCCATTAGTTTCTGCCATTTAAAAATCTTGTATGATCTTTTCTTAGACTCCTTTTGATCAGTTGTCCTGGGATTGTGGCCTGTTTGGTGTGTTTACCCTTCTTTTGATGTTGTATTCCTTCTGTTATCCTCTGTAGAGCTGAGAGCTGGTTCATAAATTCCTTGTTGTAGTGGTTTTCTCTTCTTGTCCTGTCCTTTTAGTATTCTGTAGGCCTCTGGTACATACAGATTGTTCTCTAGATTTGAGATTTTCCTAAGGTTTTATTGAAAATATTTCCTATGCCTGTGGTGTAGTGTTCTTCTTTTTCTTGCCCATAGTTACAAGATTTGGTCTTTCACATTGTCTCAAAGTTCTCCCATGTTCTGCTCCTATTTCTTAAAATTCATCATTAACTTTACCAAGTGATCCAGTTCCTCTACTTCCTGATACTCTGCTTGCACACTACATCCTGTGGATGAGGATTTCCACTGAGCTTCCAGTTTGGATGACTGAATTTTTAATTGCAAGCATCATCTTGGCTTCTTCTTCTTCAGCAATTTTATCTCTTTATTGAATTCTATTCTCATATTTTAGATTGACTTCTTTATTTCATTCAGATCTGTGTGTTTGTTCTTTTGGAGTGCATTCATGTTTTCCTTGAGTTGTTTGAGCATAGTTATAAATATTCTTTGTAACTTCTTTGTCTGAAAGTTCTTCCAAATCATTCTCATTGGGAGCAATTACCAACGGAAAGAGTGCTTTTTGGAGAAGACATGTTATCTTGATTTTTGTGTTTTTTTTTTTTTTTTTTTTTTTTTTTTCTGTGCTGGAACTTGAATACTTAAAGTTAATTTGTTAGTTGTGTTTTTCTTTCTTTCACTTAAATGCTATTTTTAAATTCATGTCTCCTTTCTTCTTTCAGTGGGGGCAGTTACAATGTTCAAGATAGGATTAAAATGTAGTAGTTGGTTTCCTCCCCATATCCTGTATCCATGGAAACTCCCATATCTGTGGGCCTTACCCTTGGTCATCTTGACCCTTCTCCCTGGGTCTGCAACTTGAACCAGGAGTTTTGGAATCCCCTGTACCCGTGGACCTTCCTCGGGGGGCACTCAACCCACTCCCTTAGTCTTCAAAGACTGCCTCCATGAGCTGCCGTCTCTGCAGCTATGGCCATTACCCTGGATCCAGTCCTATGTCTACTTTGGGTCTACAGCTTCTCCTGCTGCATCAGTGATTTACAGAATTAGCTGAATGCCTCTAGGCCTTAACCTGGATCAGATGCTGTCCCCACCCTGGATCCACAGTTTCTGCTCTCTCACATGACCTAGAGCAGCCTTACAAATTCTGTAATTCCCAGAAGCTTCCTGAGCCATCGGCAAGAAACTTTCCTTTACTTTGGGGGCCTGGTATTCCATCGGCAAGAAACTTTCCTTTACTTTGGGGGCCTGGTATGCCAGGATGCTGCTTAGCCCTCTGCCCTGGGGTGAATCTTAGGTGCTATGCTTCTGCTATTCCCATTTTTTGTGTCCATATCCCACGGCTGGTGCCTGGCTTGTAGCCATCTTCTAGAACTGAGAAAAAGGAGCTTTGGAACCCAAGTGACCTTTTCATAGCCTAGCAGACCTCACTGAACAGTGGGAGAAACAAAGCCAGTGTGTGGCCTACTGGAGTCAGAGCAGGGTTAGAGGGGACGTGCCCAGGGCTCTCTGTCCATTGATCTCCTTCTGCCAATAGGCCTTCCCTGGACACCGCATGTATAGGATCCCATGAGGCCTCCGCCACAAACCCTACAAACATTCCTGGAAATGACAGTTGTGATTTGAATGAAGAATGTCCTCCACAGACTTAGGCATTTAAACACTTGGTTGCCAGTTGGTGGCGCTATTTAGGGAAGTTTAGGAGGTGCCATCTTGGTAGAGGAAGAACAGCGCAGGGAATACAGTCTCACTTTGTTCCCAGTTTCTCTCTGCTTGCACTTGCCTGGTTGAGGAGGTGAGCTGGGAGCCTCTGTCTTCTGCTCCCATGTCTCCCTGCCATATGCACTCTTAACCCTCTACCATAAGCCTAACTAAATTTTTCCTTCTGTAAGTTGCCTTGGTCATGGTGTTTTGTCACAGGAACAGAAAAGTGACTAATAGAATAGACAGGCCAATCCATTCTGTCTCCAATATCCTTGTCTTCACCACTGAACGTACACTTCTTTTTCCTCCAGCTCTTCAGCTTTGACCTGATCAGGGCTTTCATCTTGGTCCAGTCTGCTCTGTGCAGTCCATCCTGCCTCCCTCCTAGTCTGCTCTGTCCCACCAAACTTGATCTCTAGGACCCCCTTGTTATTCCCGTGCTCTGGCTTGCTCTCCACAGAGCCATCCCTTCCCTTCTGCTAATTTGCTTCATCCAGTCTATCCTCCCATGCCTCTGGGTTCTGTTTTACCTCCTGTGTGCAGCCCCATTGACAGACCCTTGGCATTCAAAATGAAAGGTACTGTATAAACATCCACTCTGCAAGCTCCTTCCCTGAGTCCCCCTGCCTGTGAGCAGCCTTTCCAGCAAACACCCGCATGAGCTCATGTTGGAAAAAGTCAACAACTGTGAAGGCAAAGCAGACTTGTCTCCCTCTTGATAGCTCCCAGATCCCCTTCTGATCAGCTTCCCATTCTCAGAAGGCTCTGTAAGACCGTAGGACATACTCGCCTTGGCGCCTGCTGCCAGCTGGCACCTTGCTTCATCATGACTGTGATGTCCCAGCAGACCCTGTTGCAGCTGGTTGTGGGGTTGTGAGGGGTCCTTGGAGCCTTACTTCCCTCTTCCTTTCTCAGAATTCCTGGGGAGGCAACTTGAGTGTCTCTTACCCGCTTCAGCCTCCCCCAGTGCTGGGATAGTGTTAACCAGTAGTTACTGCCTTTGGAGGCTGAGGTGAGATGATCACAGGAGCTCAGGAGTTCAAGGGCAGCCTGGCTGCAGGGATATCCCATCCCAATTACTTTAATAACAGTACAGAAGCAATGGGTCCCCAGATGCAGATTTCAGGGCCCCAGCCCAGCACCCTAGCATCTGGCTGCCATGGAATAAGGTACCATTTGAGAAAAACTTACTGCTCTGTTTACTATTTCCTCTGTTTTTACTAAACCTCTGTTTGAGAATCCACAACCAATGGCTTATTTGATAGTCATTTTTCTTTGCAAATATGAATGTACAGATACTTTCCCAGAGATCATTCTGCTTACCCTACAATGATTGGTTTCATTTGAGGACATGTTTTTACTTCCATACATGAAGATGAACTACATTTTTACTGGCTGCATAGTGCTCTATTATATGGACACTTTTGGCATTGGCTCCTCTGTTGAAATTTTGGAGTTTTTTTTTTTTTTTTTAAAGCTGCAGCAAGCATTCATAGCCACCTATGTACATCCTCAAGTGATTATTTCTGTGGAAAGCATATGTATTAGTCAGTTCTCTGTTGCCATAACAAACAAAAAGCAAGTTAAGGAAGGTTTTTGTTTGTTTGCTGGCTTGCTTTTTGTTTTTGTTTGTTTGTTTGGTTTGGCGCATGGTCCCAGAGGGGACACAGCCCATCATGGCAGAAAGGCTTGGTGGAAGGAGTATGAGGCTGGCCCAGCACCCAGAGACCTGGCTGATCACATTCCTTCCCCACCCAGGAAGCAAAGAAAGTGAGAACATGAGGAGGTCAGGCTATAGAACCCCAAAGCCCTCCACCGGCAGATTTCTGGTAAGGTTTCATCTCTTGAAGTTTCCATAATCTCCCTAAATAGCACCAGCTGGGCACCGAGTGTTCCAATGCCTGAGCCTATAGCCCCTTTCTAGCCAAATCCCAACAGCATTCTTAAAAGTATCATGGCTCAGTTAAGGAATAAGCTTAAGTGAAAAATGCATTTAGGGGCCAGTGAGATGGTTCAGAGGCTAAAGGCACCAAGTCTGATGGTCTGAATTTGACCTTTGGGACTCAAATGGTGGAAGAAAAAAAAAAACTATAAAAAGATTGTCTTCTGACCTCCACAAGTGTCGATACACACGTGCACACATGCACACAGAGTAATAAACCAGCAAACAAACAAACAAACAAATAAATGCAGTTAGGGCTATTAAGTTACCCTTCAACATGGCCTTTTAATCAGCCTTTGACGGCCTGGCTACAATGATTTTTGTAAAGTGAATTTGCTCATTATAAACATTCAATAGCTGGATCGAGAGAGGTATCAGTAAGCGCTGGGTGTGTGGGGGCCAATTCCCAGGTGGTAGAGTCAGACATAGGAGTTGCTATGGTGGCCTGAGGCAACAGCAGCTGCCTAGCTTGCTCATCCCAGGGAGCCCACTCACTTCTCAGCCCAGCATGCCTGCTGTGGCTCCTCAGGAAGTCTAGCCACAGTCTGCTGACCTGAGGAGCTGCCTCAGCCCTCTGGACACAGCAGTGAGCTTTTGGGCCTTCTCTGCTGAATGTCATTAACAGCACAGCCCCTGCAGGGGCAACAAATTGCTTGCACCACCTGGTGGGAAGATCCAATTTTCACCTGGGAAAGCAGAGGGTGGAGGGAGGTACTGCCTCTGACAGCGCCAAGAACAACTTCTGGCCTAGCTGTGTCTCAGAGGCAGAAGCTGCCACGCCCTGGCAATCAGAGCAGGACTGTCCGGGCATGTGGGCCTGGTCTGGGTCAGTTCACTTTCCCCTTTCCATCAGTGGGGTGTACACACTGCACTTTCTATACTGCTGTTTTCATGTCTGAAAACGAAGGGGTCTCATGACTCTGCAGGGCCTGCCCTTTCACCCTGGACCATGCTTGACATTAGAATATACATCCCTTCTGCCAAACTGGGGAGCTTGCTCCGTGCTGAGCAGTGGGCTGGTGCAGGGTCTTGGACAGGAGGCTGGTCTTGAGGGGTCAAATCTGCCAAGACATCTCCGTGACAAGGGGCCCCCAGAACATGGGGAGGTAGCAGATTTCAGGCAGCCAGAGGGCTCTGGAAAAGGGCATCTGGCCCCGGTGTAGGCTGTCACTTGTTTATCCAAGAGTGATAATGGCCATAGCTCAGAATCCATGGGAGGTCAGTTCCAGACCTCAATTCCACATCCCTTAGAAATGTGACATCATTTTTAAATAGGAGATAACCGCTGGAAAGTTCCCAAATGGCCACTCAAGTCCTGAGCTGTGGAGTCCTCGCCATGGGGCTTGCTGTGGGCATAGGGAATGCGGAGGAATGCCGGGGCTTGCAGGTCTGAGCCAGGCAGAGTGGGCGGGGCTGACTGCAGCCATCAAAAGGGAGAGCAATGGCTGTTCAGGGTCAGGGAAGGAGGAGCTCTTTGGTTTTACCTCCTGGAAGTCTGGGTCATGGGATTTGGGGCCCTGGTCTCTCTCCCCCTTGAGAAGGGAGTGCCATTTCCCCCTTGAGTGCTTAGGCTTTACTGTTTCTAAAGAGCGGAGACCCTGTGGTGAGTGACACTTCACCTCATATGCATGGGGTCTGCAGAGAGGGGACCAAAGGACCAGAGACTGTCTGAAGAGGCATCTATTTCAGCTCACAGTTTCCGAGTAGCCCGCAGTCCTAGGCTCTTTTGATTCTGGGCTTATAGAAGGCAGAGCATCAGGATAGCAGGAGCCGTAGTGGAGGGTGGCTTCCATCTCACGGAGGCCAGGAAGCAGAGTAGTACCAGGACATGCCCCCAGTGACCTGGCCTCACCTTCCACAGGTCCACCACCTCCACCTCCCAATGGCTGATTCAAATTAGAATCTACCAATAGGTTCACTAGTCACGGGGTCAGAGCCCTCAGAAGCTGACCTACTCAGGGAAAACCCTCTTGTGACACCCAGAGATGGGCTGCACTGACTTCCTAGGTGTCCTTAGTCCAGTCAAGTCGGTCAGTCTGTCCTGTCCCTTGAGGGACACATAGAGCAGGCATTTAGTTTCTGTGTGTGTCCTTGTCTCCCCGTCTCTGCCTTTCCCATCCTGTGTCTCTGTGTCTCTGTCTCTTTCTCTCTGTGTATCTCTCTGTCTCTGTGTCTTTGTCTCTTTCTCTCTGTGTGTCTCTCTGTCTCTGTGTTTCTGTCTCTTCATCTCTGTGTGTCTCTCTGTCTCTGTGTATCTCTCCATCTCTTTCCCTCTCTATGTACGGATATCTCTCTGTCTTTGTCTCTTTTTCTGTCTCTCCTTCTCAGTAGAAGGAAGGAAGATAAAGATTGACATTCTTCACAGGGCCTGTCCCCAGCAGCCTCAGTTTCCCCAGCTGAAAGCTATCAGCACAGACTCAATGTTCCCGTCATGTTGTTTTTTTCCATGAGTTTGGCTCTTGAGTGCTATCAGCACATCGTGTCCAGTTCTATTTTGAGAACCTTCTTCCCCTGGTGAGCACAATTTTCAAGCCCCTCTTCCATCATACTTTTTATTTAATAATATAGCTCTTCGAAGTAGCCTTCTATTTTTACTTTTCCTGTGGCAAGATAATTTCTAACCTTTTTCTCACCACCCAAGTCAATTTCCTTTGTTAATTTCCAAGCTTCTCCCTCCTACAGAGGCCTCACCTCTTGTTACTTAATTGATTTTTCTATCACATAATTCTGTGATTTCATCAATAAGCAATTTTAGGGCCATTGTCAATTTCTATTTTTTATTCCATTTGATGCGCTCAGTGGCCACTGCTCGGATTAGAAACGAGATGAGGTTTCATTATCTCATTGATGCCAATTCTCCCCCTGGAGCCTTTCACTGAGGCAAGAACATTTCTGAACTTTTTATATTCCCTTCTAATTAATTATTCTCCATTTTTATTCACTTGCCTGACTTCAATCTTGTGAGTTAAGGGTGTAAATTAACACCTGCCTCCTGTTCCAAGTGTTATTTCTGCAGGTGGACTAGTTCTCCCACACAGTGTCCCCTCCTGTAGACAGGGCAGCACCCCAGGGCCGCCTTATTTACAGTGACTGGGGTTCTGCAGTCCCTGATTCTGCTGACATCCTTGTCCTCAGTGGGACTAAAGCTCTTCTCTGTTTGCTGCTCCTCATGAACTTTGACTTTGTTTAAGGAGCCATGATGGCATTGGGAAGACAGCTAAATGAGAAAAGTGCTTCCTCTGCAAGCATAAGGACCCCAGTGAGCACCCACGTACCAGCGGGATGGGGCAGTGCGTGTCTGTAAGGCCAGAGGGGACAGGGGACATGTGTGCAAACAATTGGATTCAGAGTACCAAAGCTTGCTGGCCAGACAGACTAGGCAAGTAGGTTGACTGAGAGACTCTCTCAAAAGATAAGATAGAAGACACCTAGAAAGATGGTTCAGTGGTAAGGAGAACTTCTCTCCATTGCAGAGGACCTGGGTGTGGGTCCCAGTACCCACATGGTAACTCCCAACCATCTGTAGCTCCAGTTCCAGGGGATCCAACACCATTTTTTGACCTCCAAAGGCACCAGGTACACATGTGAAGCACAGACATACATGCAGGCAGAGTACTCATACATATGAAATAAAAACTCTTTAAAAATAAGATGGAGCTCAATAAAGGAAGATAGTAGATATTGACCTCTGGTCTCCACATGCATGCACTTATGCATGCCCTGGCACACGTGGACATGTAAATACACACACACACACACACACACACACACACACACACACACACACAGGAAGAGAGACAGAGACAGAGAGACAGAGACAGAGGCTAAGATAAAATAATTTTTAAGCTACATGAAAAGCTGAGGGCAGGAGGTGTATGGGAACTAGCTCTGTACACACTTGCTGGCTTGCTCGAGGCAGCTGGGTTTGATTGATGGGGCCAAGACACTGCAGACCCTGTTAGCTGCTTTCACCACCTGAAGGAAAAAGCTGTTTAAGAAATCCCTGATTTCTTGTGACTCCTATCGACCAACTGTCTCTGCCTCTGTCTCAGAGGAAAGGTTATCAGCCATCTCAGCAGAGTGGCCCTCACAGCACATCAATGCTGATACCTGCATAGCTCACGCATGAACTGGATTGTAGGAGTCAGTGGGTACTTGGAAACCATCTGCAAAATCACATTAACTTCTGCCTCAGGGACAACTAGAATGGACCCTGTCCATGGGTGGCGGGGTATGCCTCAGAGATTGCAGCACAGCATGGGCTCAAACAACCTTGGTGTGGTGCTCAACCTCAGGGTACTTGCCCCAGCTGCCTCCTCCTTGTGGATCCAGTCACCTCTATGCAGGCAGGCTCATCAGTGGACAGCTTCTTGGCCTTGACATCCTGTGAGCTGAGCCCTCTCCGTGCATTGGAAATCAGCCACCCCACAGTGTGCAATGTACTTGTCGTGAGGAAGTTGGGGAGCATAGGGCTGGGGAATACATGATGGCCTCTCTTAAAGACAGTTTTTGGGAGATGTGACCATTAGCCTCAGCAACCAAAGCAGCCATGATAACCGACTGGCTGCTGTCTTTGACATATCCCACTGTAGTTTACTGGGCAGATGACTCATTCTTTTTCTTCACCACAGATTCCAGGAAGCTTAGAGATAAAATTTCAAGGCTGGTGCTTGTGAGCCCAGCATGGGGTCAGGCCTCATCCACAGTCCCCCTGCCTCACTAATCCCGTTACTAGCCTATCCCACGCCATCACTACACAGGGTGCCGGAACTGTGGCAGTAACATGTCAGGCTGTGTTCTGGGAGGTTATCATCTAGTGATGTGTCAAAGTCAGTAAGTCAGACCATCTCAGACACAGATGAATGCTGGTATGAGGATAAAGACGGGAGGAAAAGATGGGAATGGCTGGTACAGAGACTGCCTCAAAGTGTTAACTGAGCATAGATAGCCAAGACACATCTCCTTGAGGAACTGTGATGTTTAATCTTTACTGCCAAGTTGATAGGGTTTAGAATCACCATGGAGACAAATCTCTGGGCATGTCTGTAAGGAATTAGGGAGTTTCCCACACTGGATTAATTGAGGTAGGAGACCTCATCCCATCTTTGTTCCCTAAAGGTGGGCAGCGCCATCCCATGAACAGGGCTAATGAACTAAATAAAGAGAAGAAAGAGAGCTAAGAACCAGCGTCCATGTCTGCTTCCTGACTGTGGACCCTGCCATGTGACCCACTGCTTCCCATACCTGTCACCATGCCTTCCTCATCACAACCGTCTGTGCCCTCAAAGTGAGCCCCAAACGAACCCTCCCCACTTTAAGTTGCATTTGATGAATATTTTGCTCAGCAACAAGAAAAACATAATGACTATAGTAGGTGACATTTTAGCTGAGCTATTATGACCGAGAAGCCATTAGAGGTGGTATAGAATAGGGTCAGGGCCAGACAGGACCTTGGCTGCTCTAGGAATAATCAAGAGAGGGAAGGGGAAGGCCTTGTGCATGCCTTTCCTGAAGTTCTTCTCTGAAACAAATAATTGGATTAGCAATTCCTACACAAACTTCTTTGCAATGACAACCCTGTGCCTTTTAATTATCCACCACCAGCTCACATCCTGTGGTTGTGCAGTGTGTATGTGCGTGCACACACTCACAGAGAATGACAGTGTCTGTGTGGCTCAGTGTTTGCTCAACAGGACAGAGACCCCAGTAATGCCTCCCTTGAGGTTCCATAGGGATGAAGTAAGAGAACACTGACCTTGGTCTGTGACTCGTGCCTGGCCCAGAGGGACAGCTCTATAGGCATCAGCTCACATTAACAAAGTGTGTACATTTGCCATGTGGGACTGGTTAGGGAGGGCGTGAGTCTGGCCATGGTTACTGACACGATCAGTTACATAAGTTCTGACGGCGAATGTTCTTCGGACAGCTGGCAGGATGTATATAATCTAATAAGAACTCATAACCTCTTTAAAGCCATGAAGTGCTTCCCCGGCTAATCTCGAATTTGGTTTGGAGATGACTTCATTTTACAAGAACCAGCCTGACAGCATGTGGGTCAGTCAAGTTCCCTGCCTCCTATGGTGGGATCCCTGAGGGTCCACACCCAGCCTTCAAGGGTGGTGAACAAGGATGTCCAAAGGCTACCTGCCAGTCCAGGAAGTTGGCAGCTTGGGGGTTGCTGGCAGGGTTGGGCCAAGGGGCTTAAACCTTCTCCATGGTCTGTTTGGAAAAGGCATGATGGAGAAAGGAAAAGGTCCTTCTCTAGAAAGTTGAGCTAGGAAGGGACTCCAGGAAAGGGAGTGTGGCAGTGCAACTGAGGCCGTTTTGTCACGTGGGGAAGACCCCCACCCGAAAGTGGATGGAGCTGTCTGGTGAGAGAGGGTTCCCATCTTAGAAAATGCAGCAGGATGTGGTGCTTCAGGGCCCAGACTTTGGATGACAGTCTTGGGTCTCGATACTTAGGGCCAGCTGGAGTTACCTGGCTTAGAGCTCTGCTCGGCTGACTTTAACATTACATGCCATGGCCAAGTCTCCCTCTTCTGGGCCTCAGTTTCCCTGATTAAAGGCAAGAAAGAAGAAAGGCCTCCAGGCCTGCACAGATTGTCTTGTTCTCAAAGCTTATGGCACAGTAAACAGTTAGAGGTGGTCTGGAGTGTCTCCCTCCACTGTTACCCTAAAATGTACATGCAGGAGAAAGTGGGCCCCAGGCCTCAGCTGAGAGGGGCTTGGCGGTTCTGCTTCGCAAAGCAGAGCTGTCTCTGGGCACAAGGCCAACCTGGACCCTGAGGAGCCCTGGCCTCCTGATTTTCCTCATGGCCCTAGTGGTTAATTGAGCACAGGACAGTATCTATGGCACGTATACAATAAACATGACTTCAGCCATCTGGAACTGTCTTCCCGCAAGCTGTCCATCACTTTGGGGCCCCAGGCCAAGTTCTGGGGGATGTACTGCTCTGGAAAGAAGGAAGACTCCCTCCTCATCAGAACCCCACCCTTCAAGTTCGCCAGCATGGCATCACATCCCCAGCACAGCAGCAAGGCCCCCATCCTAATCCTGACTCGCACCCTGACCTCAGGAATGACATCATGGTTAGGAGTGGTGTCCAGGCATATGGGACAGGGTTGCAGCCTCAGGCCAGGCAGACAAGGCACAGTGTGTGCAAACCCTGGGGGGGAGGGCTCCCTATGGCTCTCTCTGTCCTGTACAGCTGACACCATGAAGTGGTTTCTTCTCCACCCCACTCCCACCCCTGTGGTAGCTAATCAAAGCAGGGGTCTACTATGGTATAAGACAGACTGCAAAACAATCTTTTTATATTTTTTTAAATTAAGAGTTTCACACACTCATATAATGTATTTTGGTCAAATTCACCGTCCATTCTCTCCTTTCCAACCCTCCCCTGACTCCCTAACACTTTTTTCTTTTTCTTTTTTTCTTTTAATCATGAAGTCCATTTTGTGGTGCCTGTACGTACACGGGTGTGGGACCATCTACAGGAGCATGGGTGTGCTTCCTTAACCAAGACATACTGATTTAGAAGACTTGAAACGCCCTCTGTAGAGTACTGACTCCAGCACTGGATCTGGGGAAGGCCTGTTTTGGTGGTACCTCGGGGTGGTGTCAGGGCACAGCTCTGGAAGATGGTGAGAGACCTGGGAAAATGTCAGGAGCCCAGAGCTGGTTTTTGCTGGCTTTGTAGGCTGCTTAAGATAAACATTTTAAAAAAATTTAAGACTGAGGTATGAGATATGATTACATACTTTTTAAGCCTACAGTTCCGTGAATTTCACATGCACAGGCATTCAGGAAACCACAGAGCAGCCATAGAGTATTTATTTTGTTGTCCCCATGTATCCCAGGCTGGCCTTGAACTCTCAGTCTTCCTGCCTCAGCCTCCCGAGTGTTAGGATTAGAGGCAAGTAACAAGATACTAGTAACTCTAAGGCGTTTCCCAAACCGAAAAAGGTTCTGTGCCCACCCCCAGGTGACAATCACCCAAAGCCGGCCATGGAGCTATCAGACGCTACACTGCCTTAGTCTAGTCTGTGCTGTGCTCTGACAAAGGACAGAGGTTTATTCCTCACAGTTCAGGAGCCTGGAGAGTCCAAAGCACAGAAATTCCTGACAAAGGCCTTTTTGCTCAGCATCCCAAGGTGGGATGAAGGAGTGAAGAACCAGAGGGGGCGAGACTCCTTTGCCAGCAGGAAGCCATGCTCTGATATCCACCTGTACCTTGGATAAGAACAGGAGCTCAAAGCCTTCAGATGTCACTGCACTGAGGATCAGTCACCCATGTGAACAGCAGATGGTCTGGGGCATATGTGAATGGCCCCATGAAAAGTACATCCTTCCGTTCCTGAGTTCCTTAGCTCCACCACTGCCCTCGAGAGGCCTCTGTCCATTGGCGGTTCACCCTTTTCCTCACTGTGCAGTATTCTGTACAGCAGTGCGGTTCATCTGCCCATGGCCCCATCATGGCACCTCCTCTTTCAGTCCTAATGGAAGACAGGCTTCTGCCTCTCGCCTCTCTTTCCATTCTCTGGCTGACCTGCAGCTGAGCTCATGGAAATCAAGACTTGAACTATTCCAGGTGAAGGGAGTGGAGCCCATTGAACCAACGTCCCATCTCACTCAAGGAGGTACCAATGCTGGAGGTCTCACTGTAAAACTAAATACTGCGGGCCAAGTTGGATGCCAGCTGGGGGATCTCTCTCGAGGCCTCCTGGGGCTGTTCTGGGCCAAGCCTGACTCTAGAGCAAGAATTGGAGAGCGAGTCCTGGGGCTTGTATCCAACTCTATTCCATGCAGAACCAGACAGCACCTATCCTGGAGAGGTTGAGATCATGGAGCGTATAGAAGCCAGAAGGTCACTGGTTTCCCTGGTCCCACACTCCCACTGAGAGGGAAGCCCCAGCCTCCTGAGCTGGTGAATTGGTGGTATACAGTAGGCCTGGGTGTCACTACTTATCCTTGAGAGAATATTCATGGCCTTGGGGAGACAGGATTTTGGAAAACAGGGTTTGTTTTCTGTGGCAGTGACAGAAACAGGATCCCGGGGACCGGCTAAGCTCCCTCTGACCTTCTGACAAAGGCCCCCAGGAGGTTGCACAGTCGAGGGTATCTGGAACCTTCAGGAAATCTGGGTGCTCAAAGGCTGAGTGTTTGGTTTCTGCTGGTGAAATTTTTAATTGGGGTTTTTGTAAGGGTCAGACAGTTCTGTGATGAAAATAGCCTCAGTGGGCATTCTGGCTGGAGAGGCCTAAAAACAGAAACAGTCTTCAAAGAAGGACACTGGGTGCCTGGCCTGAAGCACCTCCTCTGGAGGCCCAGGGACCCATTCCCAGGGACCCCACCTTGCCCTGAGCAGTTGGGGCACAGACACATGGCTCCAAAGCCCTGGCCTAACCAAGGCTGGAGGGACCTTTAGGCTTAGCAGAAGAAGACACAGGCCTGCACTCAGTCTGCTCACACTTCCCAAGACTTCCTTCACCCCACCTCCACCCACCCAAGTCCCTGTACTGCTGCTACTCATGCCCCCACGCCACCCCCATCCTGACAATCCCTGGCCTTGAGCAAGGAAGCGGGGTCTGAGCAGAGTGTTCCAGATGGAGAGGATTGCCTTGATTCCCAGTGGCATTCCTATGTTTGACCTAAGCAGTTTCAAACAGTGAAGATTTTATTTATGACTGTTGCAAAGGGGCAAAAAAGGAAAGAAAGAAAAGAAAAGAAGGATTCTATTCTAGACACAGTGAAGACAGCCTGGAGCCCAGCAGAGAGAGCGGATGGGGTCTATGGATGGGACATCATAGCCTTGGCCTTAATGTGTCCTTTGGGTTCACAGTTGGAAACTAAACCCCCAACTCAACTGTGTAGGGAGGTGTAATCTTCAGGAACAGTTAGGCTCCGAGGGCCATCCTTAGAATGGTTACTTAGTCACCAGGAGGTAAATCCCTTATCTCTGAGCAGTTTTTGTAGAAGAGGTCTGGGCGCCTCTTATCCCCGTCTGCCATGTGGTCCCCTCTGCTGTATGACAGGATGAAAGCCCTGGTAGTTATTTATGAGGGGGACAGAACTCTCCTACCCTTCACTATCTTCCCTGGGATTTAAGGCTTTTTTCTTCTCCCGGGTCTGAAGTCATGTGACTTTCATGGGAAGCGATTTCCCTGACGGCTGTTGGCACAGATTTTTCCCAAACGAGCAGTGGTGGTGGCTGCTTCCTTTTAATCATCCATAAATGCCACATCTCTTGGCACCGCCGCCTTTCCCCACTTCCAGCCACCAGCTGTCCATACTCAGCATCCTCTAGAGCCAAAGCTCCCGAGAACCATGAACCTGCGTCCCGAGGCCCCTTCTTAGGGTCTTGGAACTGAGAGGGAGTGCGCATGGGAGACACAATCAGAAACCACAGCCCGGTCCGGGGTGTGCGTGCGTGCGTGCGTGCGTGCGTGTGTGCGTGCGTGTGCGTATGTGTGTGTTGCTTCTCCCTCTCCTGCATCACAGGCCATTGTCTGCCTGTCCCCACTTCCACTGAGGGTCTCTACTTCTGCCCCCAATCAGGATTTTGTTTCTGTTTCTTCCCCCACAGCCAGGAGCCTGGCGTGTGCCTGAGATGAGACCTGCAGGGGAAAAGTTCCCCCATGCATGGCTCAGCTACATGGATGTAGGATCTCTAAGACAGAGGGGACTCAGAGGTCAAGGGAAAGAGTGTTTGGTGCCAGTGCGCCTGTGGGCTGGGGGTTCATTAGCTTCATTTGGTAAATGAGAAATACGCTGAAGGCAGTTCAGTCATTGGGACGATTCAACAGACAATGACTTGGCTCAGGTCATGGCTAGACTTCTATAAAATGCATGCCGATCCACTTCTCACTCCCTTGCCTCTGCCCTGGGCTGTCACCAGACTTCTAAGAATGCTGGCTTCCTTAGGGTCTGACACCCCCCCCCCCACACACACACCTCTCTGCCCACTAGGAGCCTGTTCCTGGCTTCAGGAGGCTCCCCTGTGGGGTCCCAGGGGCTACCTTGCAAAACAGGTTTAAACTAGTCTATGCCGCTATTCCCAGACTCCAGCTTAAATTCCTGCCCTTAGTCCCTTCCCTGGCTGCTGCTGCCCTGCACCTTGAAATACTGTGCATGGGGAAGGATTCTACCTGTTCAAAGCCGATGTTGCGGGACGAATTAGAAGGAATCTGGTCCCAGCCCAAATCAGAAAGCCGTCCTGCCTCTCATTTCTGAATCGTGTATGTTGTGTGGGCCACAGACACCAGCAACAGCTCCAACTGTGAGCATGGAAAACAACTCCCTCCCCAGGCTCATTACGGGGACAACAGCGTGACAAGTTAATATTTTTAGTGGTAAATGATGAGGGAAAGCATCCGTGCTAAGTCTTCGGGGAGTCTCCTCCACATTCTACCCAAGATGTACAATTTCCTTCCAAAGAACAAAGTTTAAATAGTTTATGGGCACAGACTTGATGAAAATTTGACATTTGATAAGAAACTAATTTGGGTGTGCTTTTTTAATACTTTAAAACACTAAAGTAATAAACAACATCTATAAATGTCAGACTTTTCTATTTTGATTACGTTGCTTTGATTTTTATCAACTTTTTTTTATTAAAAATCCACCATAAATGAAATAGAGAAGGGGCGATAGGCACAAGAAGATAAATCTTACAATTACCCAGACATAAGCGACAGCATCCCATTTTTTCTCAGCACTAGGGATTATTATTTTTTGTCTTGCTACAGTTATTATGATGTCTTTATCTTTGTCTTTGAGTCTAGAAAAAGTGTGGTGTGATGGGAACTGGAATTAAATTGTGAAGTTGAAGGTGGCTTTGCTGTTCAGACAGATCAGGAAGATATCGGGGTGAGGTGGGGCAGAGGACATGTTCAGGTTCTCAGCCTTTGGACAGCAGGAAGAAAGCAGGCCACCGACTCTCCTCCAGGACCTTGGCCCTCACTTGGCTAGTTCTGAAGCTCTCCTCCGGAGTCCCGCATGGCCCACCTCTCCACCCCGACCCTATTCCTTATCCCAGGAGTCTGTATTTGGTTGAGGTCTCCCAGTGATGAGGACTTGCTCTTCTAAAGAAGCAGTCATCCATTTCAGCTCCCTGAGCCCCAACATGGAGGAAGTGTTAGTGAGGGCTGCTGAGTGAGGTGGAGATGGACAGATGGGTAGATGGGTGGAGTGATGAGCAGCTGAAGATATGGATACAAGAATACAGGAAGGCAACTGAATGGGGAGATGGCTGGAAGGAGAATAGTGGAGGCAAAGATGAAAGGGACAGGGAGGAAGGAAGGGACACGGACAGATGGAAGGTGAGATGATTTTTTATCTGCTGTGATTATTATAATGGTTATTACTGCATAGGTAGATGGGAGACTGGATAGATGGATAAAAGGAGCCTAGATGGTAGATGGGAGTGTGGAAGGATGGGTGGATAGGTGGAGGGAAGATGAGGTAGATGAAGGAAAGAATGGAAGGGTTAAAGGACAGCAGATGATGGGTGGAAGGATAGACGATAGCCAGAGGAATGGTGAGGTGGATGAAGGAATGAATGTATGGAAAGATAGGCTAATGAGTGGTGGATGGATGAATGAAAGGGAGAGGGGAGGTTGAAGGAGGGAAGAGAAAAGAGCAGGAAAAAGTTTCACTCAGGTTTCAGCCCTGCCCACTGGCAGGCAGTCATAGATGCTGTGACGGTTAGTTTTAACTTTCAACTTGACAGCAGCGGCTCAGTGGAAGACAGTGTCCGTGAGGGATTATCCAGGCGAGGCTGGCCTCTGGGCGTGTCTGTGGAGGATTGTGGTAATGGAGCTGGGAAGATCTGCCTAGTGTAAACCACACTGTTCTCTGGGTTTGGGGTCCTGAAGTGTATGAGCGTAGTGAGGAGGCTGGTGTGAGTAGGCATGAACACATCCATTTCTCCCTGCTCTCTACTGTAGGTGTGACTTGGCCACTTTGAGGTCCTGCCTTGACCTCCCCCTGGCGTGGTCAGTTGCTAACTACCACGAAGCCCTGGGGAACAAATGCAGGTTGTGGTTGTTCTCTTCCACATTCTTGCTTCTGGTACAGCTAGTTGTAGCCCTATATTGTAGTTAAGGATGGCTTCTAGCAAGAAGCTTCTGCCTGTTCCAGAAAGGCGCGCACCCTGAGGACCTCATAGATTAGGAGCTAGATATGAGGTCACGAAGAGAGACGGTGGCTATATCTCAAGAGCTGGGATAGTCAGCTCTCCACATGGTAATACTACAGTTGCCCATTGAAGAGTGAGAGCTGAGTCTAATTAGCAGCGAAGCCTGCATGACCACTGGGCTAATGGGAAGAAGCAGGGTCAAGGTCGACAGTTAAGGAGCATAGGTCAGGGGCTTCAACCCCTGACTGGATGGACAGTGTGAGAACGGTCATATTTCTGTGTTGGCCAGGGGGGCTTGCACAGAGCATGTATCAGCCCATCATAGCCCAGAGGACTAACCAATCTGAACAGCAATTATTTCAGTCTGTCCAGTTTCTGCCAGAAATCCTATAAAAACCCAAACATAGCTGGGCGGTGGTGGCGCACGCCTTTAATCCCAACACTCAGGAGGCAGAGCCAGGGAGATCTTTGTGAGTTCCAGGCCAGCCTGGTCTACAGAGTGAGATCCAGGACAGGCACTAAAACTATACAGAGAAACCCTGTCTAGAAAAACAAAACAAAACAAAACAACAACAAAAAACACATTTAAAAAAAAAATAGATGCTTTTCCTATCTCGAGGTGTCTGTCACTTTTCTCTAATGAATTTCTCTAGTAAAGCCTGCTTTGGTTTTGCTTCTGCTCATGCCATTTTCTTCATCTCCATCGGTGTGGAGTCAGCCTGAGATCAGCTGTGTCAAGCTGACATTTGGTGACTGGGTCCCAGCATCCTAAGTCCCCTGGTCACAGATGCTTGCACCCAGAAGGGTCCTATTATTCTCAAAAACAGTATCTGTCCATGCGACATGCAGAGGGAAGCCAGGACTGGTGTGAGCAGGAAAGCGAGAAGCCAGCGTAGGGTGGTGTCAGTGTTGGCCACTTTGCAGAGGCAAGCCTTAGAGAGCATGTGAATGGGGACAGGAAAGCTGAGGTGACAAAGATGGATGTGGTCATCCCCCTGTGGTAGTCTGCTTTCTATCGTTGTGATCAAATATCTCAACCAAAAGCAATGTACAGGGTGGTCAGGGCAGGAACTCAAGGCTGGAACCTGGAGGTAGGAATGGAAGCAGAGACCATGGAGGGGTGCTGCTTGCTGGATGTGCCCCACAGCTCACTCAGCTCTTTTCTTTATACAACTCAGGACCACCTACCCAAGCTTGGAACCACCCACAGTGGTCTGAGACCTCCCACGTCAATCATAAGCCAAGAAAATGCCCTACAGATTGCCTACAGGACATTCTTAGGAATCCATTTCCTCAACTGAAGTTCTCTCTTCCCAGTTGACTCCAACTCAGTTAAGTTGAAAAAAACAAAATCTAACCAGCACAAGCCCTGAGTGGAGGATACATCCCAGAGCATCACGAGTGGGGAGAGAGGATGGGAGAGAGTTGACTCCATACTGATGGAGATGAAGAAAATGGCATCCATGAGTGGAACCTCCAGCTATTCTGCTACAGCCACCCTGAGTGCCCCACACTGAGATTTTGAGTAGTCTATGTGAGCCTCAGAAAAGGGCCTTGGCAGGGGCTTCAGAGCACATGTTGAAATTGGAGTCTCCAGGCTGCCTTAAGCAGTGGGATCAGACTTAGAGGGCAGTCAAAGGAGAGCAGACTTAAGCTTAGTGCAGGCTTAAGTTAGAACTAGGGACACCTCCGCACTCCTTCTAGCTCCAAGTTCCAGGCTCCATACTAGGGTCAAAGGCTCAAAGAAAGCATTTCTCTGATTCAGAAGTGCCCAGACATGATGACAGATGTCCAGTATGGCGTGTAGCCCATGGAGCAATGACAAGTACATGGAAGCCCCTCACCTTGTCTGAACTGGCTTTGAGAGGTCAAGAAGGTGTCTTCAAGTAGAAGAGTGAAGGGAAAGAGCCATGTCTGGCCTGGATGCTGTGGAGGCAGAAGTACAGTGGGCAAGCCTTGCTAGCTGGTGCCCATCATCTATTATCCAAGCTCTCTTTTCCAGAGTTCTCTCAGGTAGACACCCGAGGGGAGAGCAACTGGAGTTGGGGTGGGTCAGTACTTTGAGTGGGTGTCCCCAAACTGGGTAACAGGGCTGGGACATCTCAGAACAGGATTCTATTTTTAAACCCCAATGGAGCCTCTTTCTTCCCAGGTCCAGGAGTCCACCCTCTTTCCTTTGTGAGTAGCTGCAGAGGCCCCGTGTTCCCCCAGCACTTCAGCCCCCCAGGCCTGGACTGCTGTTATTTAAAAGCATCTTGATCCAGGCCAGAGAAAGGGGTAATTGGGGGCCTGGGAGATGAAAGGGGCAGCCCCCCCCACCAAGTGCTGCCCTTGCAGAGGGGTCAACAAAACCCTCCTTGTGGTTCTGCCAATTATAGCCACCAAGGAGAGCGACTGGGCCAGACAGGAGACGTGACTGCCCCCCTCCCCTGGGGTGAGCTGGGGTCACTGCTGCCGCCCACAGAGCCCCGGGCCTCCGGGTCAGCCTGGGAAAGTGGCCCTGGGCTGAGACCCAAAAGCCCTGGGGCAGAGCTGGCCTTCCTTAGCTGGAGGGCATGTCCACACACCCTGTGAGCCTGTAGTAATGAAGGGAGGGAGGCTGGAGCTGCCCACACCCCAGCAGAACGTTGTCCTTTGGTGGCCCTGGGGTTGCTGAATCCCACTGTGCCTCAACAACATGCCAGGACTTTAAAGTAATCCAACCACCAGAGATGCCCCATCAGGACCCATGCATCGGCCTGGAGACTGCAGGTGATACAAAACATCTTGGTCCACTTCCCACCAACCAGGCCAGGCCTGGGTATCTGCACCTGCCCTTCACTGTGCACCAGGGTGTGTCTGCTCCAGTGTGCCAGTTCCAGACCCTGACATGGCTGCCCCCTGGCGTCCCCAGCTTTCCTGCTCAGTGGTACTTGTCCCAAACCTAAAAGACACAGTAGCCCAGCACAATCTGGGCACTGATTGCTGTGCTTATCCAAGTGCCTCTGCTTGCCTGGATTGCTTCTTGTCTTCTCTGTCTCTCTGTCTCTCTTTGTCTCTTTCTCTCCCCTCTATACACACACACACACACACACACACACACACCTCTAATTCTGATAATTCTTTCTTTCTTTCTTTCTTTCTTTCTTTCTTTCTTTCTTTCTTTCTTTCTTTCTTTTCTTTCTCCTTCCTTCCTTCCTTCCTTCCTTCCTTCCTTCCTTCCTTCCTTCCTTCCTTCCTTCCTTCCTTCCTTCCTTCCTTCCTTCCTTCCTTCCTTTCTCTTTGTCTGTCTATTTGTCAGCAGTTCTCAAAGGGTCGCTCACCAGCATACCCCAGAACCTCTCATAACCCCAGAACTAGGCAGGGCTGAAGGGTGACTGGACAAGACTGGCCTAGGGTGTTAATCATCCCTTTAAGCAACGGGCGGTCCATCAGCCAAGGAGAGAACAGCTCACCCAGAGGTGGCTTGTACTGGCTACAAGAAGGTCCCCATCAGCCTGGTTATATCCTCTCCCTCCCAGTCAGGTTCATATGCTGGGGTTTGGTTTGGTTTGAAAGCGTTTTCTCCCCCTTTCTGCTTGATGTAGTCTTTTTGTTTTGTTTGTTTTGATTTGCCTTTGTTGTGTGTGCTTTGGAGACGATTAAAAAAGAATAATCATGGCCAACAAGACCCATATCACAAAGATATCTCCCTTAGAATAACTGTACAGTTGGAGGTGTGATGTTAGACTCTTTAATCCATCTGGGGACTGGTTTTGCATGTGATGTGAGGCAATGGTTGGTTTGGTTTTCTACATATGGCTTCCAGTCCTTCCCCGCTGCTGTCAGTCAGCCACAGAGTCTGCTCTGGGACTCCCACCTGTTGTATCTGTCAGTGTATGTCGTGTTTGATTGTTACAGCTACATGGGAGAGTTTGGATCAGCCGTGATGCCTCCAACTATCTGTTATTATTTCTCAGGGTTCCTTTGTTTATCTAGAAACTTTTATGTCAGTTCAAATTTCAGGATCGTTCTTTCTTCTTATGTGAATAGTAATATTGGGGGTCTGATAGGCATTGATGGAATCTGTAGCCGTCCTTTTGGACATTGTGGACATTTTAAGAAAATTAGCTTCCCTTCCATGAACATGGGCTAACTTCCATGTACTTTCCCGTCTTCCTGAACTCATCGAGGTTTTCTGTTCATTGTACCGGCTTTTCATATCCTTGGTTAAATTGATTTAGCTTATGTAGCTACTGAGATGGGATTGCTGTTTTGATTCATTTCCAAATAGCTGTTGTACACAGGTAGCTTCTGATTTTTATATATTGATTTCCTGCCACTTTTTAGAATTAGTTTATTAGTTATAGCATTCTTTTTGTAGTCATCGGGGGTTTCTTTATACTGAATCACGTTGTATGCAAAAAGATAAGGTTTAGTGGCTCCCTGTCTGATTTGGAAGTCTTTTGTTTATTTTCCTTTCTTATTTACTTGCTTTTGACCAGGCTCTCCTATGCTGAAGAGAAGTGGTGAGGGTAGGGATCTTTGTCTCATTCCTGAACTTAGCTTTGTTTGTCCCGAAAAAGCTCTGTTTGCTACCTTTTCCCATATAATGTCCCATATGATTGTCTTGCACGGTCTTGTGTGGTGACATACATTTTATCTGCACATGGTGTGTTGAAAGCTTTTTATCGTGAAAAGAAAGATTTTGCATTTGGAGAGAAAGGTCTTTACTTTGTCTTTCAGAAGAAAACAGCACACAGTCACGGTGAATGTCCCTTTAATGTGCTATTGATTCTGGTGTGTTAGTGGCTCATTAAGGGTAGTTGCATCTGGCCATCAAGCATATATAATTTTTTCTCCTCTTCTTCCTCCTTCTTCCTAATACCAAAAACTGAACCCAAGATTTCATGCATGCTAGCCAAGTGGTCCTCCACTGGGCTATGTCCCCCAATGGTGACCTGTTTCTGTGTTCTTTTTCCTTTTTGGGGGGGCGGGGGAAGACAGGATTTTGCTATGTAGCCCTGGCAGATCCAGTACTTACTATGTAGCCCAGGCTGGCCTCAAATTCAGACACTTCCCCTGCCTTCCCCTTCGCAATGCTAGAACTGCAGCACTACCCCTGCTTTGCCATCGTGCTGTCCTGCATGTATGACTCCTTTTGGAAGCACTCTTACTTCAACTTTTTGAAAGCATTTGAGAGGGACTGACAGCTGTGTATTCAATGTTTTGTGGAGTTCAGCCATGAAGCCCTCAGATCCCGGGCTTTTCTTGGATGGGAGTTTTTTTGTCTTGATTTCCTCACAGACTCAAGCTCCTTATTTGCCATTAGTCTGTCCAGATTTTCTATTTTTTTCCTGACTCATTGCTGATAGATCTGCTTTTTCCACCTTCGGGGTTACCTGACTTGTTGGTGTGGGAGGGATTGCTCAGTGGCCCTTGGTGTTTTGTGCTATCAGTTACAGTATCTCTTCTTTTATTTCTAATCTTATTTATTGAAAACTTCACACTGTTTCTCTGAGTTTAAGTTCTGTTTTGGATTTGTTTTTTGTTTGTTTTTGTTTTGTGGAGACAGGGTTTCTCTGTGTAACAGTTCTGCCTGTCCTGGAGCTCACTTTGTAGGATTTTTATCTTTTTAAAAGACAAGTTCTAAGCCTTTTATTTATTTGGGCTTTCTATTTTCCATTTATTATCACTCTTCCCCCACTTACCCCAAGTTTTGGCCTTTTCTTTTGTTAAGCCCTTGAGGTGCAACATTGGATTATCTCTTTAAGAGCTTTCTTTTTATATATAAATGTTTATTGCGATATACTTACTAAAAGCATATTTGCTACATCCCATCCACTTTGACACACTATGTTTGTATTTTCCTTTGTCTCATTTTTATAAACTTGTTTTTATACATTGAAGTATTTTGTTTTTATTGACACCTTTTATACACATCAGAAGCTATTGGTGCGAATCTGTTTTACATGGTGATGGGTTTTATAAAGATGTTTTCACTCAAGTGTATTGCTGTCAGCGCTAAGTCAAAAACATAAACGAACACGCTGTGTCTTTCTGCAATGTCAGAGTTGATTAACTAACAATAAATTCACAGGATATGACACTTTACATGGCAGCCATTTGCCAGGTATCCCCACTTTCCTCAGTAACCTGGCTGATATGAACACAGGTTACTTTATTCTGATTTTAATTACTAATATTAACTCTCATACCACATATCATTCAGTAAATAAATCTATATTAGCATTTGTATGTATGAGCAAAGAATTCCTGGCAAGAAGCTGTGTCAGCAAAGGCTGACTGGCTGATTAGTGCTTTGGAGAAGTTGGAATATTGTAGATGCAGAGCCTAATTACAATTTCTCTTGGGCTATCTTAAGTCCCCTAAACTGCCATTCCTTGCTCACCTATAAATATGATCTAACTAACATCCTTTGAAAACAGATTAAAAACCATTTGGAATGTACCAACTTAACAAAAACCCAATTTTCCACCAATCAGAGGGTGAAGAATGCTATTATAAGACGGTATCTAGGGGCGGTAGCCACGATTTCTCTGCTTAGCTGTAACCTGTGTCTCTGATGTCTCCACCAATGTATTTGAAAATTTTCTTGGTATATGACTTTCTTTGTCCTGTTATGATAAAATCTTCATCAAACTGCTTCTATGTTGAAAAATGGAATTTGAGGAACTGTAAGTCTGTGTTCCTGGGCATTGGTCAATGGCATTTGGTTTCAGAATAAACTCTCTCTTATTCTTTTTTGAGGTGAGAGTTATGCTTTTGCATGAACATGTGTCGGTTACAGAAGGGTATGTGAAGGGCTAAAGAGGCTGCAGCAGTTTCAAGAGGTTTCAGAAGTCGGCAGACAGAAGTGTCAATGGAGTCTGCGTTGACAAGACAAGGGACCCACACCAGCTACACGGAAGAAAGCACTCCTGTGAAGTAGGCCACCTAGAGGTGTGAGGTCTGAGAGTGGAGCTGCAGAAACAGAAGACAGGATCACTATAGACAGAGGGACAGGGGAGCTGATGAGTAGATGGTCCATAAGGATGAGCAGCAGGCAGAGATGGGCAGACAGCAATTGAGTAGGCCATGTCAACAGCAGGGATGGAACCAAGATGAAGCCCCACGGGTAGATGGAATTTTCTGCCTATGGGTCCTTGACACATACACTGGTTGATCAGATGACAGATTGGTGGAGGCCATAATGATTGCAGTGCTGGCTATACATGTCTTCATGGGGCCCTGTGAAGGAGTCCTTGGTCTGTTGTGTCTGGTAAGTTCTTGGGCCTGGCATCCCCTTATATGACTCAAAAAATTTGGGTGCCTGTGTAGTAACAATTAACCTCGATAATTTTTTTAAAATTATTATTTATTTATTTTTATTTATTTTTTCTTTATTATTATGAGTTTTAAATTTTATACATCAGCCATGGGTTCCCCTGTCCTCCCCCTCCCGCCCCTACCCCCACCTTTCCCACGAGAGATATCCACCAAGATGAAGTCTCAATTCTGAACATTTATGCCCAAACACAAGGGCATCCACATATGTGAAAGAAACATTACTAAAGCTTAAATCACATATAAAACCCACACATTAATATGGTGGGAGACTTTCAACACCCACTTTCACCTCTGGACTGATCGGCCAAATTGAAACTTAACAGAGACATAATGGACTTAACTGATGCTATGGCTCAAATGGACTTAATCGATATCTACAGAACATTCCACCTAAACAAAAAAAGAATATACCTTCTTCTCAGCACCCCATGGAACCTTCTCTAAAATCGACCACATACTTGGCCACAAAGCAAATCTCAAACGATACAAAACAATTGGAATAACCTCCTATGTTCTATCAGACCACATGGTTTAAAGTTAGAGTTTAACAACAGAAAAAACTACAGAATTCCTACAATCTCATGGAAATTGAATAATGCTCAACTGAATCACCAATGGGTTTAAGGAAGAAATAAAGAAAGAGAAATTAAAGACTTCCTAGAGATCAATGAAAATAGATACACCACATACCCATACTTATGGGATACTATGAAAGCAGTGCTAAGAGGGAAATTCATAGCACTAAATGCCCACATAAAGAAGCTGGAGAAATCTCATGCTAGTGACTTGACAGCACACCTGAAAGCCCTTGAACAGGAAGAAGCAAAGTCTCCAGGAGGAACAGATGCCAGGAAATTATCAAATTGAGAGCTGAAATCAATAAAATAGAAATAAAGAAACAATATAAAGGATTAATGAAACAAAGAGTTGGTTCTTTGAGAAGATCAACAAGATAGAAAAGCCCTTATCCAAACTAACCAAAAGACAGAGAGAGAGAGCATCCAAATTAACAAATCAGAAATGAAAAGGGGGACATAACAACAATGAGGAAATCCAGAGACTAAGCATGTGAAGGACCTATATGACAAGAACTTTAAGTCCTGAAAAAAGAAATTGAACTAAGATGTCAGAAAATGGGAAGATCTCCCATGCTCATGGATAGGCAGGATTAACATAGTAAAAATGGAGATCTTACCAAGAGCAATCTACAGATTCAACGCAATTCCCATCAAATTACCAACACAATTCTTCACAGATCTGGAAAGAATAATACTCAACTCTATATGGAAAAACAAAAAACCCAGGATAGACAAAAGAATCCTGTACAATAAAACAACCTCTGGAGGCATCAGGATCCCAACCTCAAGCTCTACATAGAGCTACTGTAATAAAAAACAGCTTGTTACTGGCATAAAAACTGACAGGTGGACCAATGGAATCGAATTGAAGACCCTGACATTAACCACATACATATGAACATATAATTTTTGACAAAGAAGCCAAAAATGTACAATGGAAAAAGAAAACATCTTCAACAAATGGTGCTGGCATAACTGGATGTCAATGTGTAGAAGGCTGCACATAGATCCATATCTGTCCCGTGCACAAAACTTAAATCCAAGTGGATCAAGAACCTCAACATAAATCCAGCTACTCTGAACCTGATAGTAGAGAAAGTAGGAAGTACTCTTGATGCATTGGCACTGGAGATCACTTTCTAAATATAACACCAGTAGCACAGACACTGAGAGAAACAATCAATCAATGGGACCTGTTGAAACTGAGAAGCTTTTGTAGAGCAAAGGACACGGTCAACAAGACAAAGTGACAGCCTACAGAATGGGAAAAGGTCTTAACCAACCCCACATCTAACAGAGGGCTTATATCCAGAATATATAAAGAACTCAAGAATTAGACATCAAAATACCCAACAGTCAAATTAAAGAAATGGGCTATAGAACTAACAGAATCTTCACAGAGGAAGTTCAAATGGCTGAAAGACATTTAAGGAATTGCTCAACATCCCTAATTATCCAGGAAATGGCAAATAAAATGATTCTGAGATACCACCGTACACCTGTCAGAATGGCTAAGATCAAAAGCACAGCAGACAGCTTATGCTGGAGAGGATGTGGAGCCAGGGGAACTCTCCTCCACTGCTGGTAGGAATGCAAGCTTGTACAGCCACTTTGGAAATCAATATGGTGCTTCCTTAGAAAATTGGGAATCCATCTCCCCAAGACCCAGCTATAGCACTCTTGGGCATATAACCAAGGAATGCTCAATCATACACAAGGGCATTTGCTCAGCTATGTTCGTATCAGCTTTGTTTGTAATAGCCAGAACCTGGAATCAACCTAGATGCCCTTCAACTGAAGAGTGGATAAAGAAAATATGGCACATATACCAAATGGAGTAACTACTCAGCAGAGAAAAACAATGACATCATGAAGTTTGCATGCAAATGGATGGATCTAGAAAAAATCATCCTGAGTGTGGTAACCCAGACTCAGAAGGACAAACATGGTATGTACTCACTCATAGGAGGATACTAGTGTAAAACAAAGATGACTAGACTGCTACACAACTCCAGGGAGGCTACCTAGAAAACGGGACCCTAGGAAAGACCCAAGGATCACCCAATGACAGAGAAATGGATGAGATCTACATGAACAACCTGGACGACAGTGGGAGTAATGAAGGGCAAGGTTTGAGGGAAAGAAAGCTTAGGGGAGCAGGAGTTCCAGCTGAATCAAGAACAGAAAGGGAGAATAAGGAATAACAGACCATGATAAATGAAGACCACATGAAGAACAGGAATAGGCAGAGTGATCGAAAGGTCCCAGAAATGCACAGTGATATATCCTCTATAGTCTGCTGGCAATGGTCGAGAGAAAGCCTGATCTGACCTAGTCTGGTGATCAGATGACTAAATACCCTAACAGTCATCTTGGAACTCTCATCCAATAACTGATGGAAGTGGATGCAGAGATCCTCAGCCAGGCCCCAGGTGGAGCTCCAGGTATCCAACTGTGGAGAAATAGGAGGGACTGCAAGAGCATGAATTGTTGAATCCAAGATTGCAAAAAGCACAGATACAAATATCCAAACAAATGGAAGCACATGAATTATGAACCAAAGGCTGTGGAGCCCCCAGCTGGATCAGGCCCTCTGGATAAGTGAGACAATTGAATAGCTTGATCTGCTTGGGAGGCACCCAGTCTGTGGGACCAGGATCTGTCCTTAGTGTATGAGCTGGCTGTTTGAAACCTTGGGCTTACACAGGGACACTTTGCTCAGCCTGGAAGGAGGTGTCAGGACCTGCCTGTACTGAATCCACCAGGTTTAAATGAATCCCCAGGGGTGCCTTGATCCTGGAGGACATGGGAATGAAGGGGAGGGGCTGG